>NW_027270963.1:4537500-5016839 GCF_040938485.1 Diadema antillarum | reverse complement strand
AGACAAGCATTAGTCGTAAGTAGGACTACTCCGTTCCTCATGCATGGACTTGTGTGAGTGTGTGTGTGTGTGTGTGTGTGTGTGTGTGTGTGTGTGTGTGTGTATGTGTGTGTGTTGGAGGGCTGTGTATTTGGCCCAGCGTGTATTGTCATGCATGTTGAGGAATTAAATTTGATGCATTGACTTTGTTTGAACTGTTTTCCCACAAGGATTACTAGCCAGGAAGGCACACACACATCAACCCACCACCTCCACCATTCTCTCTAATCTCTCATGCAAAGACTGGAAGTGAAAGGAATTGATTTAGAGTCATGGTGAATCTTTGGTGCTGAGAATCTCCTTCAAATTGGCTTAATCGCTGAAAACACCAAAACACAAAAATATTCTCTAGGAAGTATCAGACCAGTATGACAAACAGAGGACTCAAATACGATATCATGACTTTTTTGTTCTTCTGGACACGGTGAAAGACATTGTTTGAAGCGCTTTGTTCGTTTGTTTCTATTTTTGTTGTTGTTTTGTTGTTCTGTTTTTGTTTTGTTGTTTTGTTTCTGTTTTATTTTATTTTATTTGTTTGTTTGTTTACAGCTTTCATACGCTCCTTCCTACTCTGGTAGGCAAAACATAACTGGACTCGCATAATGATCCACAGCTTGTTTCATGCACGCCGCAGAAGCTTGCTTCGGACGTCAACGCTGCATTTTACATTGCCTGAGGGCATTTTAACTGTCAATCACATTGTGCTTGTCCATGTGTATACAGGCAAGTCGTTGAGTCAAGCAAACATGGGAACTCAAAGTGGGACATAAGACTGAACCCACTGGGGGTTCAACGACAGACCTTTAGAGTTCACCCAAGACACTTGACACTAACGACATCGTACTCTAGACTTAGCGCAAGTCTGCTGGGCAATTTTCACCACTTTTGTGAGATTACGCTGTAATGATTATTACATAAGCAATAGGGTACAACACATGAATAACCAAATAATCAAATCGAATAATGTATATAGTAATGAGCATCATCAAACATTCAGAACGCCACAGACAACGTTACAATGTTTTCTTTTTCACGATGTTATAAGATTTTCATTAATGAACCCTTTAGAGTTCGATTTTTTTTAATAGACTTTTTTTTTAAATTCACACACAATCTCTATTGCTGAGAAAGCGATATTGATTAAACATAACCTCCTACCCCTAGAATCCACGAGGTAAATTTGATATTACCATAAAGCAAAATATCACCGCCGCATGAAATTATGAGATTAAAATTCTGATGTTCTGGGACAGTTCATTTGAGTTTGAATTTTTAAAACTAGTTATGACTTCCATCAATGATAGTAATAATGGTAACGAGTACGGTGACACCTTAACTAACACATGGTACTTTGAAGGTTACCTATAGTCATGATGCCAATAATCTTATATCTATCATAAGGGTGTGGCCTGGTAAAATGGCCCGAATAATATGCGGGAGAATAAGCTTCCTTTTGTATGTATTGACGTACTATAAAGCTAGCGGAACTACATAAAGTCTTAACCAAGGCAGAATTCCCCTGCGTGGAAAGAATTAAATTTCCATTTGTAGAATCTGATGACAGATGATTGACAGGTGGTTGACAAGAAGCTAAGTAACGAAAAATTCTGCTCTCGCAGATCACTGCTGTCGCACGGCAACCCCTCCTTCTGGAGTTTTCTACCACAGTCAAGGTGAATAAATTTGTTTTGCTATACGATAGTGAAAAAAAAATCGTCCACAGTTACGATAAAAAATATAGGTTACAAAAATCCGTTCTTCGTTTCATGTAATAGTAGGCCTAAACGGTTGTGTAATTGTAAGTCGATATGCGAATCTTATTTGACATGCTGACTGCATTACTTAAATTTAGCCTGAGTGACAATCTTATGTTATAGCCCTGGGAGAATTATTGTAAATGTGCACTCATCAAAAGTAACAGCAATATTTACACACTACTAGTGATAATGATATGTGTGATAACATTCGTAAGACGCCAGATCCACTCGAAATCAAGTGCTCGAGGAACAACTTATACAGTGCAAAAGTCATTAAAAGTCACAAAATTAAAAGGAAAATCATTTACATGCTAATATAAACATATACCTATGAAGATTATTTGAACGCTTTATCTGACCTAACATTTTTTTCATTTCTCGAGGGAGAGTATTCTACAAAGAAAGCAAGCATGAGTAAAGTCTCTTTCCACCATACTTTGTGTATAAATGAAGCTTTATTTAAAAAACTACCAAAATAGTAATCCAGAATTTTAAAAGGCTAACAATCCAGACGAAATGTAATGATCAATCAAAACAATGCTATACTGAAGAGCACAGCAGATTTCGCTAATAATATTTAGTTACTGATACAATATACTAATAAGCTGGTGGTTTCTTGTGGTTCATATATATATTTTTTTTTCTTCTAATTATGGGCCTCTTTACCAGCAGTGAGAAGCTCTAAAAAAATAGATTCCTCCGCAATTTTTCACAGTGTGATAAATCGGTCCATGTCGAAATCGCGCCAAATAGAATCGGGGAACAGCTATGAAGCCATTCCGCGGGAAGAGAACGATGATAACGATATAGCACACATTTTGCGAACCTTGCAGAATCCACATGTTTCTATGTCAAGATGGAATGTTATCATCAACGTAATTCCTATGACAATTCGAGTGAAACAAGAATACAAAATTCTTGGAATTAATTTCACTTCCATGTTTTCCTCGAGGCTAATGTTACTTTCCTCTCAAGCGACCCGGAGAGAAAACGTAAAAAAAAAAAAAAAAAAGATGAAATCTTTGAAAAGATTATATCTTGTTCTTCTTGTCAAGAACTCCGTGAGCAAAACAAAGCAGAACAAAACAAACAAAGAAAATCAGCAATGAACGGGGACTTTTTTGTGCTAATGATCTGAATGCGTTAAAGGACAAGCTCACTTTCATAAGCATGTGGATTGAGAGAATGCAGCAATATTAGAGAACACATTGTGAACGTTTGAGTAAAATCGGACAATCCGTTGAAAAGCTATCAATTTTTGTAGTTTCAAGTCCGCGATCGCTGGATGATAAGACTACTACAGCTTGTGATGTTTTTGTGTAAACCGAAAATAAAGACAATTTAACATATTTTCACTTTTCTCTCACAATAAAAGAGCACATGACTTGCCCCTTTCAGAAGGCAGGGGGAGCAATAAATCATACCTTAACATAATGTCGGTAGGAAGTTAAGGAGTGTGTACTTAAAAAAAAAAAGAAATTTTGTGGAATCCTCTTTATTTCTTCTTTATATCATTCTACGCATGTGACATCATCAACTGTAGTAGTCTTCTCATCCAGCAGTGAGTGCATAGAAATTTCAAACAATTCATAACTTTTGAACGGATTTTCCTGAAACTTTCACTGATACGTTCTACTTACATTGACTTATATTGCTGCATTAACTCAAGCCACATGTATCTAAAGGTGAACTTGTCCTTTAAAGGTGGTAATCTGTATGTTTTCATGATAATCAAGGGGCATCCGAAAGGAGGGCGTCTAGCATGACAGCTAAGTGATGCAACATCTGAATGCTGCCGTCGTCTTCGATTGATGTGGGAATGAATGTACGCATTACAATAAAAGACAGAAAGATAATAAAGAGACCTATTTGTATATCTAATTGCATAACTAGGCTTTGTTTTTATGAAAGGAAAACATGTGAAAATATACAATATGGAAAGATTGAGAGCAGGCAAACTATCTTATGAAAAAGGTAAAAATCAGTCCTTCGGTCGTACATTAGAAATTTTTCCCATTTACTGTTTATCTGTCACGTAATTAGGTCTACATACAATATTACGTTCACAGGTGACTCAATAGATATACCTGAATACAGAGTATTCAATCATATGAGATTTCATTCAAATTGAATGTGCTTTGGAGGGCATCACTTTGAAGTACGTGATGCATTGATTTAGTTTTCCATCGGTAACATGATCTTACATCGTTATTGAAATGAAACTCCTCGATGAATTATTAATAACTAGAAAAGTTCGTCCGTTTTCGTGACTCCAACATCAGCAGCAGCTTCAACGTTAAAACGTCTGGAACACGGTGGGAAACAGAGGACAAAATAGGCGAACTTGCCGAGATCTATTTTAATAATTATCAGCAGCTACAAGATATGACACTGAAGTAAAGCGTTAGCTTTCTTATTGTTATCCTGCTTCTTTCCTTTGCAAGGACTATCATTCCGGGTCCGTTTCCAAGAAAATTAGACGGTGCTATTTCTGTCTCAACCATTACCCCCATGTTTATATTAAACGGTGTCTTCTCAAAGCGAATGCAGAGTTAAAGAACCCCATGTTGTAAAAAAAAAAGACAATGAGACAACCTCGAAACAACGGTGGTCTCAAAATTGTCATACAATCATTTGCACTTAAACAGTGTTTTTGCTGGTGCGTTCATCATTATCTCATTGATTCATGTAATTATGATAAATCAAGGAAGAGATGTCTACTCAACAGGATATACGTTCATGCTTACCATATAACTCGAATGTTTTCAAAGATTTTGACCTTTTTATTTTCCATTGACTGCACTTTTTCCATTTTTCACCTTTAGATTAATTGAATTTTCACACATGTCAACATCAAAGTCTGGGTAATTGCTTGGTTTAGTTAAGAAGAACGCATTCATTTCTATCGCCGCGAAGGTTCTAGCAATACAAACCATGGGAGCATCGTACTGCTGATAAAAAGAAAAGAATAAAAGCTTCAAAAAAAAATCATTCGCACACGACCGTGCTCACCTGGTTTGAAGGTGAGAATCTCCTCGGTGATTGGTGAACAGGACTAGAATCAGGAGTGAATTCTGCATCGAATAAAAAGTGAAGAAAAAGAGGATGTGCAATTATAATATGATCAACATCAACCTGGTAAATTCATCTGTCAACATTTCCAGTACACGAACACTATACATAACACATATGGCATAGCACAGTGCGTGAGGAACTGGAATTGTCGTGACACGGAAAAGAAACGTTTCCTTTTATGAAAAGAAATGATGAAGGTGGCACAGTTTGCCACATGATGGGTAAATAGATAAAACATAAACTAATTCTAATAAATCTATCGCTGTCAGAAGTCCCTCCCCCTACCCCCGTTCATAATTTCGATGTGTCAGCATCCAGAGTCCTTTATACGCGTTGTCGTATAAGGGTAATGATTCTGAATAAATGTCAGAAATATTCCAACTGCCACAAACAAACAAACAAACAAACAAACAAACAAATAAACACGAACACACATTGCCAATCATATCATCCGCAAGTGTTCTTATTCTTCAATCATCATTTTATACAATATAAATGTGTCATTGACAAACATAATTATGTTTAACTGCAACAGTCATACAGAGTCAGGTCAGTTGTCAAGTGATATGTAAAATGACTACACAAAAAAATAAAAGAAAAGTGAAAGCATAACAAGAAGAAACGTCAGACAGGAAAGCCATTCACAGGGGCTATAACAAAGGCATGTTAACTTAAGCCAACTTATAAAGGCGATGGAAAGTGGATAATAAAAGAGTTGTCGATCATATAATACTGACAGGGTGATGGCCTATAGCCTTAACAGGAAGTGTGGTGGTTCCGCTCTTTCTGTTTCACTTTCGTCAAACACTGCAAGCTCTAACATCTCGTGTGAAAAATATTCCCTTCTCTTACCCTCTTCCCTCATGCTCAGTATGAACACTCCACTCTTGTAAACTAAATATAGATGAATAGACAGGATATGGTGAAAGCATCTCTTTGAATGCTTTAAATCATAGCGCTTGGATGTCTCAAAAGAATAGCAACAAAGGAATGTTTCTTTTTTCTGCTCCACGAGTAATTTTTTGGTTTCTCTATCGTGAATTACGCCTTTGAGAATGTGTCTATAAGTTATAAAGACATAATTGATATCGCTATGTCATCGCAAGAAGCTCCAAAATCGAGTTAATTTCTATAATCCACTTTGCTAATGATTTTACCAACTGTAAAGTGTGAGAAGCGAGATGTAGTCATTTACAATCATGGTTGACAGTGTTTGGGTGTACACAAAGGGTGACTGGTTGGCTTTTTTCCCCCAGATTCTCTCTCCCGCTTCCTTCAAATTTGCATACACGCCAATACATTACAGTTCTATCCAATCTTTTCGCATAAAAATGTCCTAAATTCTGACGGCTTCGAGGTATAATGCTCGTACATTGCCTGTGGCAGATACCCTGCCAGTATAAAACAATGATATGTATTTTCTACTTTTCGAATATGCTGTCTGCAAAACATCGCAGAGATAAGTAGGTGTGTGCGTGCATGCATTAGCTTTAAAAGTCAAGGAAAGTAATCTCAAATTTGATAACGCTCAGAACAAAAAGCGTTGCTCCCAGCTTTGATAATAGCGCACGCACATAGCAACATTTTCGTATACTCGCATATAAGTCATCATCATCATCATCACCAGTTCAGAATAGTTTCATGCACTCTACCCATTTAGGATTTCGGTTGCTTTCGCGTTGCACGCATACTTACAGGAGAGAAAAAATTGCATTCTTACAGCAGACTAAATTGAAAAAAAAAATGTAAGAAAACAGGCGGAAGTTTGTCCTCCATTTACATTTGTAAAAAGAATCCCAGAGGAATGGTTGAATATCGAAAGAGTGACTCGCAGCAAAATGTCTCGTTGGCTGGGATTTTCATCTTAACCATAATACAAGAGAGGCCTTAAAAAGTGAAGTTTCTCCACAACTCGAGGCAGGCCTGATTGATGTGGAAATGCCTTGCTTGCCTGCTTTCCTTCCTCTGCACAGAGCTGGGAGCAAAGACTCAGAACCGAGACCCCATTTCTACATAATTCAATTCCATCCTACAAAACAGGCTTGATACGCCAAATTCAACAATAACAACATAAAAACGAGTCATGTGTATAAAGTGAATAATATCACTATCCTAAAGTAGCGCTGAATGAATAGATATCCATGCATTTTGTCATGATTGAGTGAACTAAGCTTTCCAAATTCAGCATTAATCAACCAGATAATGATTAGGAAGTGCATCATTCTGCAAAGAGAAATATCTAATGTAGAGGAAAAAAAATAATATTGGAAGATGACTGTATGAACAATGAAGGTGTGAATATATGGATGCGAAAATGCATGCACTATATCAGATTCCTTAATGGTAAACTACACAGATTTGATTGTAATTTAGCTACTGGACACTAATCCTCGAAAATGTGCCCAAGACGTCTCGTCTGTTACTTGCGCCAACCACGTTGGTCAGTTGGTGACGCAAACAACAAGTCGCCGTGTAGCTCGGGATGGATGTGGCATTCTTCTGTTGGAGTAAGGGTTCGACGTTGACAATGGAAGGTGGCAGGTGCCCCGTGTCAAGGTTTGAGATTTCCGCTAAGGATGAGCTAAGCTGTGGCAGTTTTAGCGTGCATACAGCCATCAGCAATTCTTTGCAGCATAATATGCTTAGTGCTTCAGTAGAATTTGATATTTCATCTTCGCCAAAGGCTGCAGTATACACTGTAAAAACATCGGTGTTAGATTTAACACCACGGGTGTTAAATCTAACACCGATCAAGCTTCAATAAAGGACCACACCCACAGGTGTTAAAAATGCACTGTGATGGTGTTGAAAAGTGTTCACCTTACACTTCGTGGTGTTAATTTGACACTGTACCTGGTGTTATTTTGACACTGTACTGGTGTTAATTCAAAAATGACACCACATGGTGTTGATTTGATATTTGTTGGTGTTAATATCAATGGTTTAATACCCGTCCAGCTTCAATAAGAGACCACACCAGCTGGTGTTACTTTGGTGTAAATTTATTTTCACATTTTTTCAAAAATCTAGTATTTTAATGTAAAATTCTTGATCGTCTTGTTTAAATTAAAAATCAACAAGAAGTGCAGTTTACTAAGAAACTCTTCAAAAAATAGTTTAAAATGTGGAAATGACACCCGGAGGTGTTAATTTAACACCATAAATGAGCACCGAAAATTTAACACCAGCTCGGTGTTCACTATTTAACACCGGACTTTTTGCAGTGTACTAGTACACGTTGAATTGCAAACTGGCAATTATTCAATGCTATTTTATTGATTGATTGATCAATTCCTTATTCACTCTATAAAATGTGTTATAAAAATATAAATCTTGTCACTACATTCTGAATACTTGCATTGGTTAACTTCTATGAGATAGATGTGTGCACAGAATACCATCAGAACTGCTAGCTATTCAATGGTATTTTATTGATAGATTATTGATCAATCGATATTCCTTATCTAGTTCAAGTTCAAGTTTGTTTATTCATTTGTCTTTCTTCCAACAATAGGCAATATAACAATAACATAACAATAACATTGACACTTTCTTTCAAAAATATGTAGGAACAACAACAACTAATACTAAAATTTTTGCAAATACATAAGTATATGATTACATGTACATGTGAAATGATAAAGAAAGGGTAACAAATATTTTGAGAAAGGCAAAGGAGGAGACCTTAGTGAAGCATAGCTTGTGAGACAAGGTCCCTCAGGAATAAAAGATATGTATACGTAGTGGGAAAAAACAACAACAAAAGGTACACAATTCCAAACGGAAACAGGGAATAGACAAGGGAGGCTATGTGTAATGGGGTGAAGGGAGATTATTTACATAAAACAAGGGTAGGAATGAAGGGAGGGGGGGGGGGAAAGGAAGGATAAAAAAGGGTTATGTGAGACGATAAAATACTTACAAAAACACACACACTTAACAAAAACAAAAAACAAAACAAAAACAAAACACAAAAAACACACAAAACACACAAAACACACAAAACAAAACAAAACAAAACAAAACAAAACATGACAAGAAGACAACTGGTTTTCAATAATATTATACATTGATACTTTCTTTCTTTTTTTAAAGGGAAGTCTGACATAAAAGTTGAGATGCATCTGTAATGTAACATACAGGAGTTACTTTCAGTTATTGACACTAACATTGGTAACATTGTTTTAACGACATCACGAATCAACACAATAAACTATGTGTCATGTATGTAAGAATATATTACATGTCAAGACATTCTGGTACGTGCATTGGGTTTAAAGGTAAATTCTGTTAGATCGTTGTGGGCACATAATACCCTAAGAATGACGAGAAAAAGTCGGTAGCATAGTATCAGCGATAACTATGTAGCGGAATTATTCATATTCAAGTGCAAATAACCGATAGTATATACGCACAATAATAATATTTTGACACAGAGCCCACAACGGCAAGACAGCCAACGTTGAAACTGAAGACGCAAGTCCACGGTCTACTCTCCCTCCCTTCTCTCCCTCTCTCTCCCTCTCTTTCTCTATCTCTCTTTGCGAGAATGCGCGCTGGCGTCAGTGACCTGAGACTTCCTCCAGGGCCTGCATTCCATTCTGCGGTAGCTGGGGTCAAAAGGTCAGCGAGCTTGAATTTGAGCCTCGTCCCACAATAGTTGTAGGTAGAAAAAAAAAAGTAAAACCAAGAAATGCTTGCTTTAATCATAGTTTTAAGACATAATTTTCATTATGCATCTTATATGATAGGTCCATGTCCAACTTATTGTATTGGTGGTATGTATTTACACCCTAGAGGTTTATCATTATCTCTAATGACTTATACCATGCATGGACTAACATAGGATATGTTGTACGCAGGTTCATAACATTTGCTCATACAAAAGTGCGCTATCATTACACTAGTACTTCAGAATTGAAAAGAATAAGCATATTTATCTATTCATTCATTTTTTATTTATTCTTTTACTCATCTATCTCTATAATCTATCCAGCTATTTCTTTTTTTTTTAATCTACGTATATATCGTGATCTGGATGCTTTGAATCTTCATGAATCGATCCCTTTGACTCTTTATCTATTGTGATTTCCCTTTCGATATAGCTGACCATGCTTCCTTTTTATATCATTTTTCTCTTTCTCGTAAATATGACTAAATACTGCTTGCTTTTAAAGATGGAGGACCAATTTTGTTTCTGCTCGAAATTCGATATCTTGGCAAGTTTGAAATTCGGGATAAGACAGCTCGGAGGAGAACGTTCCATATCATCGCTGTGTTTCTTCTTTCCTCGCTGATATCCATGCCTGACCGATAATTGATAAAGCTGGCGCCGTCGCCAATGGCAACCATTTTCACTCCCTTGTAATTTTATGAAGCGTAATTCAATCTCCGGCTCTTGGAACATGTAGTTCAATGATTGTGTATACTGCGCAGAAAACAAACCCAGACCGAACGTTTTGGATCCCTATAACTGTGTGTGTATGCGTGTGTAGTTGCTTTGTTTTCTTTCTTTCTTTTCAGCTCGAATAACAACGAGGATCGAGGGCCATAGTGAAGGGATAAAAGCACGATAATTACCACCAAATTGGACATAATTGAAGCCCCGTTTCCACCTGCAAGCAACCGGTGATGCGGATCACCTCATACAGTTTAGTCAAGTCACGGATCCAGAATCGCTATATACACGTGTGGACATTCTGGAACAATATCATTCGGCTAAGCCATTGATATGAGAGCCGAAAACGTATTTGGTGTCGTTTTTATCAAATTATATGTTTCGTTTCGCTTCGTTTATTTCACTTCCAACAAGTGTAATCATTACACAATTATGAATACACAAAATAACCAAACAATATATTGAAACAAACAAACAAACTGTGAAATGACTGAGGTACAATGTTGTAAATTTCATGTACCAAAATACCAAAAGAAAGTCTGTTTTGATGAGCTTGGCGACATTATCTTTAGATGCTGATTTTTTTTTCCTTTGTCAATACAGCATTACATGAAATAAAATGTCAAAAAATCTTAATACACTTCTAAACCTCTTGCCGATTACATAAGGGAGCTTGGGATACTAAAGCAATATTCTTCCTCTTTCCAAACGTATCCTTCACCTGATATATTTTCCTTCTTTCTATCTTCCTAACCGTCTTTCCGTTCATTCACTAATCTTCCATCTTTTATCTTACTTGTTTTTTTATAGTTCTGATTTGAATTTACCTAGTAGAGAAGTGCCAAGCAAGCGCCAATAGTCATAGCTTAGGCCTCAGCAGTTCCTTCAACTGACAAGGGGTTTGTATCGCCCTGCCAAATGGACTTATGTAATCTCCCCGGAGGCGGAGGCGGCTGCCATTCAGGGTCAACTACCAGAGCGGTCAGTGCCCATTTCCATAAAACAAAAGCTTATAATGGGCAGTCCAGATGGGATGATGATTGGCCAAAAGTATTGCTCTTATGTAGTTTAGTGAAAGTCAGCCATACAGAGTCGAATACAAGTTATGTAATGCCGGCCACATATCATGATTGGGTAAAAGTGAACCCTTTTTGTTACCCTTTGTCTCTGACCACAGACAAGACGTAGAGAAAGTTATGTAACCCAGTCTGATTGGTTTGAAGTAGGTTCTCTTTAAAAACCTTTATACGCTATTTGTCTTATTGTGGGGAGGAGAGAATATACTGATTTGCTGAGCTTTTCCCCTAATTTTCCCTTTATAAGGATAATGTATAACTGAGAAGTTGCTGACGATCAACTTTGTTTTGGCAATTCACTCTGGGAACTATAGTGTCCCAAACCGTATAAAAGGGGTGGAATTGTGAATCTCCTCAGACGAGAAAGCAAGGAGAAAGCTGTGTGAAGCTGAGGACGTCTCAACATAGCTGTATGACGAAAGAACTCTCACAATAAACCCGGCAGGAAAGTGATCAACTGTAAACATGAGCTGTGCTCTGCTGTTTCATTCCTGTGCTGATGTAGCTTAATGGTGGCGAGCGTTTGAGTATCTCTGTCAGCGACAAAGCCAGTGTCAGCTTTGTCACACACACACACACACACACATGTATGTTATATTATATATATATATATATATATATATATATATATATATATATATATATATATACATATATATATATATATATATATATATATATATATATAATTATACAATTATATAATAATTGTATACTATGATTACTGTATTTGTCTATTTATTCATTGTCACTGTTTACCTCTTATAGGCCTACATCTATCACCCATCTTAATGATTCGTGTCCTACTTTCTGCAAAGAAAATTTGAAAAGAAAAACAAAATGCTTGTGTGGTAACCAAACACAATCTTTAATATAAGCCTAACAATCTGACGTAGCCAGTCTGTCAGCGACCCATTATATATGTTTTTTTTTTCCTGATTAAGATTTCTATATCCGAGTTTATTTTCTTTCTACTATAACATTTTGAAATTTATTCGGCGGTGTCATTGAGCTTAGGATGACTTCATCTTCATAATCGCGATTGTGAAAAGGGGAGTCGTTCTCGATGGGACCGCGCCGATAATTTCAATTTGTCTACAATTAAGCAGGGCTAACGCCGTATCCCTGGTTCATGCCAAACGGTGGATAGGAGATCATCGGCGCCGACTCAGCCCCGACTGAGTCACGGTTTTCGCTTGCTCCCGCAAAGTTTGATTGTATTCCACTGCAGTGCTCTGGCTGTGTATTTGTTTCCCACATGTAGATGGATTTTTTCCCTCTGCCCCCCCCCCCCCCCCCCACTCTCTCTCTCTCTCTCTCCCTCTTTTGCTCTTCCTTCTTCCTCTTCTCTTATAATGGTGGAGCTCTTTCTTTATGTTGAGAGCTAACATCCTGAAATGATATCTTTGACAACGATAGCAATGAAATGTTCATTCTTATTGACCTGTTGCAACACTGCATGGGAGTACTCAACCAAACTCGCCATTTTTTTCTGTCAACGGCCTTATTTCCCCCCCCCCCCCAAAAAAAAAAGAACATAAATAAATAACAGTATACCGATGTACAAATCGTCTAACCGTGGATTATCGTTACATTTATCAGGGCTTTTTTCCCTCTGTCGTCTAGTTCTGCTGAAAAACAATAATAACTTGTGTATAACTACAGATCTATATAATGTATTATTTTCCTAACACGAACATACTATTACCTTCTGATCCCTCGCGCATGAATGTGAACTTGCTTTAAAGCCATTGTGTTCGAACTCATTTCGTACGATGTAGCTAGATATGAGGGCGGCAATTTTATCTTATTGACTGGCGTTTATACGATATTGTGACGGAGTGCCGTTGACATGCCTAATCTGAATTTGATTCCCTCTCATCAGATGCCCACTTACGGAAAAAAAGGAATGTACTATACGTACCGGTTGTCATGGTTACACACTTTTGATAGTATCTGCTGCGTGTAGCTAATTACTCCGTACTTTACAGGGCCGATTCGTCGTTGAGTTGACCGGCCTGCAACTTTAGCTAATAGTGTTAGCTGGGGTCTAGTATTTCATGTCCAGCGCAACGAATGTCATTGAAGAAATATGTAATATGTATGTAAGACATTGATATCTCAGTATGAGGTGCCCTCAATACTTCCTGCTGGTGGTCAGACGTTCTTCCTCTTGTACCATCAAGTGATTAGAATTAAGCTTCTTAAGGGTATTTGGCTTCCATTGGGAGAAGCGATTTCAAACATGTTCGAGTTATCACATTTTATGTATATGTGTAGGTCAGTTGTATCACAAAATATTCTGCTATATTAAAATTTCGCAATACATTGTACAGCCTAAAATATATTAAGGATATATATCACTATTATTCTTCTCAATAAACCATAAATGTAAACGGCTTATTCTAGAAACAATTGTATTATAACTATCGTTCACAATTTGTATATTTAACAATACTTGACAACGACTACACTGATTAACATTTTTACATTGTTTTTTCAATCCCTAACTCACATTTGTTAGAACTATTTTGAAGCACTAAAGCTGGGTTTTTGTTTCATCTGCAAAATGGTAAATAATACCTTTAACATCTGGAGGAATGTAACCCCATTAAATGGGTTTTTTCGGTGAGCACATTGAATCATCAGCGAAATGAATGTACAAACTACAATGTGTGATTTTTTTTCCTAATCTCGATAAATGAACTGGATACTGAATATGCACTCATTTTGATAACACTGACAATATGACTTAAAGTATGGTAACGGGGAACTGATTCTGAATTGCAATATACCTCATACTGAAGTTTCAATGTCATCAAAATGTGATGTGACATGTAATTTTAAACTATTCCCTTTACAGCGAATACAAATCACGTCAACATAAATCTCAAGAAATTTTCTCGAAGTTTTTCGAAGTTGAAATATAATGTATATTATGTAATATTCATGGGAAGCCGTTGTCAATAAATTCAAAATCAATCGGTGTCTCATGACCGACGAAAAAAAAAAAGAAGAAGAAGAAAAGTCAAATTCAGACTCAAAAAGTCAATATTGACTCATTATTTTGGTAACCAATGTGGTAAGAACCCGGCTTGATCGTTCATCTTTGCGCATATCTTGAAAATACTATGATATGCATAATTGTGCAGGCGGCTGATAAAGTCGAAATTCTTTATGTTGTTTAACCGGAGCCCCCAAGGGACAAGTATAACAGCGGGGCTCGATGGGAATGAACTCCACGAGAATGATGAAAAAATAAAAGAGAGAAAGAGCGAGAGAAAAGAAAGAAAGGCAGACAAAAAGAAAGAAAGAAAGATGGAGTGGGAGAGAAAGGGAAAGAGAGGAGGAAATGATAAGCTTGAAAGAAAGAAGGAGGTCGAGAATGGGGGAGCTATTTCATCAGGAAAGCAGAGAAAAGATGAAGGGGGAAAAATGTATTTAGAGCGTAGACGGGATCCTTGTCTCCACGCTGGCTGCTGACTCTCTCTGATACGAGGACGTACACTGGAGACTACTACTAGCGCACCGGAAAACACCATTAAAACTTTGATTTGTCTGGGGATAGGTGTATTTGTCAACAAAACGACATTTTTAGGTCGAATGGTCGTTTGGAAGTGTCAAACTACGTGGCTGGTCGAAGACTTCTAATGTGAGTGACTCACACAGAGCAATGACCGCTAAGTTATGCGTACAGTGTACGACTTTAAAGACCTCGAGAAAGGGCAACAGACAGAGGGATTCTTGGGGAGAAAATATCAAAATCAGAAAGACCAAGAGAGAAGGGGGAAAGAGATCGATATGATTCATAATTTGCCGTGCTAATTGGGCACGTGCGTCTCTTGTGTTTGTTACTGGGGAATAAATGTCATCGAGATGACTTCCACACGTATTTCTATGACATGCATATACAGTCTCAAGGTAAATTTCGAGAACATCGAGAACGTCTGAAACCAGAGCGTATAATAGTATAGTTTCCTATAAAGTTGGAAAGTTCAAAACATTCTGTTCGAATACTAAGTAAACCAGCGTTTACAATCCCTTAATATTATAAAGATTGATAGTAGATTATTGATGAGATTAGCCGTTGCAACAGAAATATAAACAATTTTAGGGCTGTAGTACAGAGGAACGGTGTAATATAGGAAAGACAGTGGTGTATAGCACGTTGGTATATAGTATAGTAATGGTATAGCAGTAGTCATGGTAGTAACAGTACCATCGGTCGTAGAAGCTACAAACGTAGAAGCAGTAGCAGAAGTTAGAGTAGCAGGCCTATAGAAGTAGCAGATATTATTATTGGTAGTAGTAATAGGAGTAATAGTAGCAGTAGTAGTAGCAGAAGAAGAAGAAGAAGGAGTAGCAGTAGTAGTAGTAGAACTAGTAGTAGTACTAGTACCGGTAGTAGTTGTATACTTAATAGTTGTAGTAGCAATACAGTAAAAATAGCAACAGTAGTAGTTGAAATAGTGGCAGCAGTAGTAGTAGAAGTAGTAACAGTAGTAGTTGAAGTATAAGAGTAGCAATAGTAGTAGTAGTGGTAGTATAGTAGCACTAGCAGTAGCAGTAGTAGTAGTAGAAGTAGTATATTTTACTAGTGGCTCCTGACGCTGATCAGACAAGACGTGGTTGTACTGTACCTACTGCATTTCAAGAAAACCATTACTGTTTGTATTATCAATGGAAACACTTTTTCCTATTTCACCCTTTTGAAGATGCATAATAATTATAAGTTGACATTAATTTCTATTTCAGCTAAAACGGGAATTTAACTGTTCTGAACCGAAATCCTTGAAATACAGCCATTGATTATGTCTCATGATCACTTTCCCGAGCCAAAAATTGTATCTTTAAAAAAAAAAATCACTCTTAAAATGAGAAGCGAAAGCCAAGACAAGTGAATTATTTGAGTGTGTGAGTGTGTGTGTGTTGTGTGTGTGCGTGTAAGTGTGTGTGTGTATGTGACTGTCTGTGTGTCTGTCTGTGTGTCTGTCCGTCTGTCTCTCTGTCTCTCAACTAAGATAACTACCCGAACTGAATCCGTATGTTTGAGCGAAATGCAGGTCCACGTGACCACTGCAGTACCTGCAGCAGTACCTGCACAAAATACGTTCATATTTCTTACGTCATTGATTGTTCACGTGTCATTATGAATGAGTACTCTTCCGGAAAATGCTTCAAAAGTGAATTATTGTGGATTTTCCGCATCTCCATTCTTTCGATCTACATTTGGCTAGAAAGCCTATGTCAGCATAAACAATCTGAATATCCTATTCAATTGCGAGGACATTCATAGATATGCCGAGAGAGCGTAGAATAAACGCAGGGTATTGTCTGGTACAACAGTCTATTTTGCGATCCTATGAAGGTTTTGAAAGACTGAAAATACCTCCACATCTGAATAGTCTATTTCCAGATTTCGAGAAGATCGAGTCCAAATGTGGACTGAATACTACTAAGAGACCGCTTGTATTGATGTACGGCGCGCTAATAATGTATCCATTAGATCTATTCAACGTCGCCGCCATCGCGAAACTACGAGATGAAAAGGAACGTATTTGAATGACGCAGTTTATGTCGTCATAATCTACCGGTAGGAGAGAATCGATAAATCCACACGCTGAGGCAACGCAGGCATTTCGCCTAGTCGGGAGGCCAATCGCGCGCAGACCAAGAACGCGTGAAGTGCGTAACTTCATTGTACGTCATCAATGAAAATTATGTGATCAGTCTACCAGCAAAAGCATTTATATGCCACATTCTGCACTCTATCATTGTCACGTTACGTTGTAGCGCATTCACTGACAGCAGGTACATTCCTCGAAAGTCGGTTAATTTTGCACACGTGTAGAGTGAGTCACACGGCCAAAGCGAGGTCTGACGACGCAAACTACGCTCTGACATTGTCGGTTGAGGGCTTTTGTCCAGCGCTCAATACAGGGCAGACGATGAAAGTATTGAAAGGAGGTAAAACGCAACTTCCCTCCCCTGATTTTGGCCTCATTCAGTCAACTTTGCAGCGTACGTTCTCATCATCTCCGTTGCTACGGGAAGTCCATTTCTTTCTTCTTTACAACAATAAAAAAAATAAGTGAAAATCTCTGGGCAACATCCTCCTTTGCGTTGCCAGGGACAGGAGTACAGTTATCATTACTTTGTATAGGACAAACGTACTGAATGAAGTACTAGTATACACGCTATACACCAAATGCCGGATGTCGAGAAATTTAAACTTTGCTTTGGAAGTATGACGAATTCCTTTTGGGCTCTCGGCCATATCTATTATGGTCATGGTTTAGATTGACATTGAATATGAAGCATTGCATGTTGATTCCACCCGTTTCACACGAGATTGATGAGCAGTTCCTATCAACTTTGTACAGAAGGCAGCAGATATCGAAGCAAAGATAACATCACCAGCTCTTCTCTGTCATTTTATTTTCCCTTCGTTCATGGAACGAACGTGTCTACAATGCATTATGAAATTATGCATATACGTACGTGTAAGATAAACATACAGAAAGGAAACCTACTAAAAAACTTTAAATTTGATGTACATGCACACGCACACACAGATACACATATTTTTACGAGAACATGCATAGGTAGATATATGTCTTCCGTTAATCATAGAAAACCATGGAAACATGGAAACAAGTTATGCTCAGTCTAGGGGAAAGTGTATTCCGATGTCTTTTGTTCACCACACTATTACTCTTATACTATTGCAATGATTGACAGATGATGTCATTGACGGGATCTTGGTTCGGAAGGTTGTTTTTTTTGTGTGTGCGTGGGTGTGTCCAAGAAATCTGAAGAGAAATAGTGGAAATTATTATAAGATAGAATATGGCACACATTATTAGATATTCATTTTGATTATCAAAATGAATGATGTTGACATGAATCAACAAAAGTCAACATACATTTGCATTGTATAATTGGGTCCTTTGGATAATATCTAAGGTATGTTATTCATTTCGGTACCATGACCCAGCATAGTTTGCCTAAAATTAACTGCTTATCAATCTACAGGTTATAATATATGCATATAATTATATATATATATATATATATATATATATATATACATATATAAATATATATACACAGAGAGATGATTGTGTTTGAGTATGTAATATGTTCCATGGAGTATAAACTTAACTCACGTCATGGCTGGCTGTGGACGAGTCGATAATAGATTTCTGCATATGTTATTGTCCTTATCTGAGCATATAAAAAAAAAACACAGTTGTATAGTTTTACTATGACCGACAGTATGGGCTGTTGCTATGGAAACACCGTGCAGTGAGAAATATCGAAACGGATAGCTACAGTACCAGAAATTTGTATATAAAAGTTATTTGGTTTTCTGATTCTTCTATATGTTAACAGGAAACAAACAGAAACAAGTCACTAATTTGATAAGTGATGTTTCGGTTCTGCCCCCATGTACCCTCTACACTGGGGCTCCACTCTCCTAAATCCATACAGATGGAGACAGGTGTCCGGTCCTATGGATTACGATTGTCAATGTGAATTACAGAGTCAAGTGATAAGGCTATTCCGGGTCCTATGTATATACAGTATATGGTAGTCTGTCTCCCGTCCCCATACCCATCAGTCAGTCACGTTCACACACAGTTAGTAATCGGGAATAGAATCTTGCACCAGAATTTCTCGCAATCGTCTTCACTTCAACAGTAGAAATTTCCAGGACTGAGACCCCCTGCTATAGGTGGACAAAAGCAAACTGTGCTCATTATTACTGGTGTCATACGCGAATCGATGAAGTGCGCAGTTGCTCATTGCATTTTTGTTTTTTTACTTTGAATTCTTTGAAATCATCCGATTCCGTTTTCTCATTACATTCAAGCGGCATAATATTCTGCATTGGCAGGTCATGCAAGTCGTGGAAGTTTCCATTCCAATGCAAGATTCGCCATTCACTCATTCATTCATTCAATCATGCACACCTTTATTCATTTTCCATCTCCAATATAACATATGAATATGATTTTAAGAGAAACGAAGTGCATATTGACACTACAATGTGCAATAAACAAAATTTGCATGCAATTAACAAGGAAAGCAAAAAAAGATAAAAAAAAAACAAGCACAACATTTTGAGTACAGGAAAATGCTGGATATGGCGAAGAATGCTAAAAAGGGAGGGCTATATAGATAAAATGTAATACGCGGTAAAAATTAGCATCTTTTAAAGAAAAAAAAGTATTGAAGGTTAGGCATCAATTCTTGAATCCTAATGATTTGGGAAATTGTTGACCATTTTACTTCTATAATGGATAATGAATCATTCAAGGACACGGTCATTTATTCGTAAAAGTTGTTATGACCTAAATAACACTGAGAATGATCGCACAAAAGAACAAATTTTGTATACTAATGTTTAGGCGGTTCGTTAACAGTCATAATTTGGTCGCAACAAAATTGGGGGCTTGTCTGGGAAATGAGTAAAGTAGCTTTCGTGGTTGATGAGTATGAGCTAGCTAACCCACAGAAATGAGAACAGACCACCTTTCAGGAATTTCTCTGGAAATATAAGAGAGACAAAAATCAGTGGAGCAATTTAAAGAATGGTAGTTCAGAAGGCACAAGTTCTGAAACTTTGTCGGCACCAAAGCCTCAATCTGACAAAGGGTCCAGTACAAGCACAAATGTTATCAAATGCTTTCATTGTAACAAAATTGGGGACTTGTCCAGGAAGTGAATTTAAAGCAAAAACTTGGAACGTTCCGAAGTTCAGAATATCGGTACAGACATGATATTAGCTGAATTTATTGTGTATTGCGTTTAATCCATTGCTACAATGTCAAACAGTACAATGCATGTTCAGGCCTTTGTTTAGAGGACAGATTTGTCCCTCAAAGATTTGGAAAGGTTATGCAAAAGTTATTTTCCCGGACAAGCCCCCAATTTTGATACAATGAAATCATTTGATGACATTTGTGCGTGTACTGGACCCTAGCTTTGTCAGAAAGTCATCAAGGAACGTGGAGAATAGCGCAAAACCAAGGAGGTACAAGTAGGCCCTACTAAGCAAGCCTATAGTGCCTCTTTGCCTAAACCAGGGAGGCGGTTACTTTGGTTTTTATATTGCTGTTGCCGTTGTTGTTTTTTGTCATTGAAGAAGTTGTTAATGTTGTATACAATATTAGCAGCGATCCTCTTTTGCAACTCTGGCAAACTTTCATCTGAAGGTATCATTTGCTAGCAGACTATAGCACGCGTCAATCTAGATTTAACACAGCACCACCACCCCCACCCCCTCATCCTCACTAATTTGCGGCTGGAAAATGAGTGTGTTCCATGAATTTCAATGTATTTTGTAATAGTGTCCTCGCGTTACATCCTGCAGAGAGAACGAAAAAGGAGAGTTTCACATTTTCCAGTATAGGCCGTTATATGAATATGATCGCCGTGAATTTAATGAGTGATGAGATTATTGACCCTTCGAATAATCATGCAGAGATTCAGGGAGCAAAATTTACACTGATGTGTAGATTTTCTACTTCTACCTTCAGAACTCAAGAACCTGCGTTGGGGCGGTTGATATATTTCTTTCGCCACAGCAGACTTAGTAAATTACAATCCGTATAATCGCTGCACAGTCATAGACACGCCTCCTACGTTTGTTAATAAAAGCACGATTTGCACACTTGCATGTGAATGATACTATCGAAGTGTGCATCATTTGCATGATTATCAAAGAATTTGAAAATTCACCCTGACCTTTCAAGAATGTCATATTATCACACGTAGGATTTGATACAATGTTTTGAGTGGTGACTGACCTATCTTGGGTGAATAACGTACCCAGCTGACGCTATAAAAAATGTTCCTTCTGAATCGATCACTGCATGACAGGCTGAACACGCAAATCTTCATCAATTTATATCAGATCCCTTCCCTGAATATGGGCGATCATGATAGCCGTCTAAATGGTCTTGACTAACGGTAATCAGAAGTGATTCGCTAAGGAAGCAATTGCACACATTCTTGGTTTTAAAAATATAATTTTGTTACTACGGTTATGGGGGGGGGGGGGCTGAGCTATCACATCTTTTTGCCACGTTCACCAATGCTTGATTAGGCCCAGATCATGCTTAAAAAAAAAAAACAAACAAAACAAGCAAATGTATTTTGATGAGCAAAAGCAAATGTATTTTGATAAGCAAAATCTTAATTATTGCGACAAACGATGCATCGAAGGCAGTGATGATGTAGTGGAATACGACAACGTCTCGGAGCAATCTAACATGGTATGCATTTAGAGCTATGTAGCTGCTTTTTACTCCGTCTGACACGAGATTTCATCATGTTTGCTAACTGCCAAGTGGGCGCGGTGAGAAGGAGCGACGAAATGATCCGTCGCCCTCACTGATGGGGCCAGACTGGTGCAAGCAGACACGTGCCGACGTGCACGTCTCTCGTAATGTACCGTCTGGTAAACCAGGATCTATCGGGTCACGGGCACCTCGTCTGATCCCCTGGTCTGATCAAGGAGGTATGATCTCCCTCCTCTTGCCTCTTCTACATGTTCTGTCTGTCTCTTTCTCTATCCGAGACATCCCTCTCGTACCCATTCCACTGCCCTCCCCTATATCCTCTATTCTATACTCCCTCCCGTGTCTCTGCTATCACTATACCATCGGACTCCAAATATTGCGGCAAAGTGACGTTATTGTGTCATTTTTAGACAGGATGACGTTAAGCTTACTGGCAGGTGATATCGGAATGAGAAAAATTAATAAAAATGAGAAGCATCAAAATATGAAAGAGTTACAAAAATAAACAAAAGCACACACACACACACGTGCGCACGTGCACACATATTTACACACACACACACATACTCACTCACACACACGGTTCAAATATCTTATGGGAATGACCCCGATGTCAAGAAGTATTGATAATGTCTCAATTCTTACAAATAAGGGAACAAAGGCGTAAAAACCGGGAACGCTTTTTGTAATGCGTCGGTATAGCCATTTTTTCCCCCAAAGATTTGATTCTGATAGATATATAGCTAAATTATTGGTCATCTTGTTTCCTCTCACTCAATTAAAAAAAGAGTGACTGGTCTAGTAAACAGAGAAATATCCCCATGGATGAAAAACTACAGTTGTTTCAATGTTGACATCTCTATTTTTCAGGATTTTAGGGTGATTTAACAAAAACAAAAAGGAAATAAAGAAAGAAAATGATCGGATATGGCAAAGATTTCGCCGTTATGGATAGCTTGGCCAGTCTGCTTGAGCTGTCGTCGTCCTGATAAAAGCCGAGTCAAGTTTTCGACTGTCTCAGTCCCGACACGTGTATAAAAACGCAGCCTTAATCGTATTCTCGCTTGAGGTAACATCCCCTTTTCTAATTCGCTCTTCAAAAAAGGCGTGTACGGGGGTGTCACTGGATGACTCCTATCAAAGTAGGACGCGTTCACATAAAGAAAGAAAAAATGAGACGAGGGGGAGAGGTGGAGGAAAAGGGAAGAACAACAAGGAGAATAGAGAAGAAAAACACATGTAAATTCGGGAAGTTTTGCTGGGTTGTTGATTTCTCAAGCGGCAATTTACAAAATGAGTCGGCTCTTTCGATCCACTCGCTGCTGCCAGTGCGCTGGCGGCGTGGCGGGCGTAAAACATGTCAGATGTGCATTTTGCTTCCTATACATTGCCGCCTGCGGGCATGCGCATTTTTATTACATTAGGTAGAAGCTGTGTAACTACAATTTCGTGAGTGCGTTTGATGTCCCTGCTTTGGTAATTTCCCCCTCACTTTCTCTCTCCCTCTCTCTTTCTGTGGCTGTGATAATAGTAGATAGGAGAGCGGGGAAGAAAAGATATCGTTCGTCGAGAAACGCCGATGTTGCAACAACGGAACATGTGTTCTGTAATGTGTTCGGGAGCATTGTTCCGAGGTCACACAGTGCAAAGTGAACGATGTACTTTGAGTGGTAGCGAAGCTCATTGCCAGCTACATACATCCCAGGGTGGAATATTGTTGTTGTTGGGTTGTTTTTTTTCTACTTTAATCGTGTTTAGGACTGCTGCCTTGTCGTGGTTTGCCGTTACAATACAATGTACATGTATATCATCGATGAATCTTCATACAGCTTATTCCGTGTCTGTTTTACTCGTGTTACGGAGAAAATGGAGAGTCTGATCGTTTTAACGTGTCCGTGTGTTCTATGTGTAAGTGTATGTGTCTGTGATAGGGAAGGAGTATATAAGGATGCGCGTGTGGGTGTGTGTGTATGTGTGAGGGAAGGAGTGTGTGTGTGGGTGCGTGTGTATGTGTCTATTATACTTGTACTTCATGAGATCTTAAGTCCAGGCGATTTTCATAATTTCACATAATGTCGTACACAAATCGACAGTTCCATGCATAAATTTGTGCAATTTATTGGGGTCCTTGAGCAGAGAAACCAATACTCTGAAAACCCCAAATAAAAACAGATCACACTGAGTAAGGATGGTGACATAGGAGGCTCACATATTTCAGAAATGTGGCAATGTACGTTCCATTACAATACTGCTTGCTTAACAAGTCCATCTGTGTAGCATTTATGCATGTTTTCTTCTTTGAGCCCCCACTCATGTATTCTTATGGCGAGGCTGCCATGTCATCATCCTTGTTCATTGTGATTTGATATTAGTTTTGAAAACATTCTTATATCCCTCGTCCCAATCACTATAAATTCTAAAATTCTGTACCCAGTATAGTTGTTCAAATAACAAAAGTCTGATAATAATCCGAAATTTCCTTTGATCTTACATGAACAGGCCCTACTGTGATTTTCATTGCACCACACCATATGAAGAGAGAAAACAAATTGATGTTTAAACGGAAATAATATATAAACGAGTGCATCGTTGATATCCTAGTATTAGGGTTAAAACACTTACTATTTCGCTTAATGATTAATGAAATGAAGACCCCAGATATTCAAACAGAAAACGTTACTGCAACCGTCAGAACTTGAAGAGCATTTAGTCCAAGTATTACAGCCGAAGAAAAGTAAAGTTGATTGGAAAATTGTCGCTGCCATTTAAAACCTTTTGTGTTTGGTGCTCTATAAGGTATATAATTGGCGCTACAGTTTGATACAATGTGTACTACTCCGATAGCATGACCTTATCTTATACACGATGCCTTGTTAAACTCGTGGGGGGGGGGGGGGAGGCTAACTTCTGCATGACCCGAGTGCATTACTTTGTGTGGAAGGTTGTGACGTCATGTGGGATCATGGGCTCGGACAGGCCTATCAAGAACCACTGAGCCCAATATATTATATGTATATATATATATATATGTATATATATGTATATATGTATATATATATATATATATATATATATATATATATATATATATATATATGTATATACGTATATATATGTGTGTGTGTATTATCTTCCAGTTTTTAAGATGTAATTGAGCCCACCTTTCTCTAAATAACAATCTTCTTGTTATTTCGTGCATAATCATATACAATGAAATTTAGATCGTTACATCCGTATATCAAAGCATCGGCATCTTTAGTTTAAACATTTGCAGTATAAGAAATCAACTTAACAAAAACCATCGCAAAGAATCCCATTTGCGCAACGAGTGACGAGAGCTCCTGGAGTACGACACCAAAGCGACGTCATGAGAGCAGACAAACGCAAAAACTAACTCAGCGGAATGTGGGATGTCAGTGACAGGTGTTGTGGTGAGTGTGTGCGTGTGTGTGACATTGGCGGTGTAGGCCTACTGCTCGTGTTACATTGTCGTCGAGTACACGTGCTGGGAAGTCGAGGTGGGTGTATGGTGTATGAGGTTGGTGTTCAGTGTTTGTTTGTGTGTGTGTGTGTGCGCGCGCGCGTGTGTGACACTGGTGTACTGCTCGTGTTACATTGTCGTTGAGTACATTGTACATGAAGTGCTGGGAAGTCGAGGTGGGTGTATGGTGTATGTGGTTGGTCTTCAGTGTTTGTTTGTTTGTGTGTTTGTTTGTGTGTGTGTGTGTGTGTGTGTGTGTGTGTGTGTGTGTATGTGTGTACGTGTGTGTGCCCGTGTGTGTGACACTGGTGTACTGCTCATGTTACATTGTCGCTGAGTACATGAAGTGCTGGGAAGTCGAGGTGGGTGTATGGTGTATGAGGTAGAGATGAAGGAGAGGGAGAGTAGAGGATGAGATGAAGTGGTAATAGCTGGAGGAAACACGATGATATTTTGAGATGACATGAAGGACACCAATCTCACTCAGCGGGTAACACAAACTGACCCGACGAAATGAGAGGACAGGCACGCTCGAAGAGAGACAATAATCTTTAGGGCGTGAGAGAAAATAGGGACGTCAGACTGGTTGGTGGCGACTTCGACAAAACATATTCGTGACGTCGTAGGCTGATCAGGATTTAGAAGGGGTAGAGAGAAAAAGGGGCAAATCTCAGGAGGGAGAGAGCAAGGAGCGATCGGGATATAAGCAGGCTGCCGCCCGTCTAAATGCGTGGCCTCATTACCTGGAAAGATGGGGCTATAAGGGGTCCTGTCTGACGCGGTACAAATTATGTTTTGCTAGCTTCCGAAGATGTTGACTTGGCTTAAACAAAGCGCCCCTCCTGTACGTCGCCTGTAGTCTCTTTCTAGTCGTTTTCACCAAAAAAAGATGTCTTTACCAGCGAGATACCAATACACTCTACAATGTCTAGCAATAGAAGAAGAGAATACAAGCAAACGAGAACACACACGCACACACACACACACACACACACACTGGTTCGAACATGGACAAAATGTTCATTCTTCAATATCGATTAATTTTAGAGGACGGTGTTGTTTGTTTGCATCATGTTTTCATTATATATTGATCCTTTGACATTCCTCTTGTACTGTTACATGTACATTGTATAAGCGTTTTGTCTAAGTAATGCCAGAATGCAAAGTAGATCGCTCAAAATTCATACTACACAACGAGTGTATTTTAGAGCGAGGCCACCAGTGCTCAAAGATCGCGTAAAATAACATCGGACCATAGAGACCACCAGACGGCTGCACATCATGGCGACCCCGGTGTCCATTAATTTAAATCCAATTACAATGTCAAATTTGGTAGATTTTAAAGGAAATCAATTTTTTAGGGTTGTGTAATGAAGAGTAGAGATCGACAAGTTGATCGATGATGACAAAAAGGCGCTGTCCACCTGTCACACGAACGATCGAATTCTTGGCGCCAAATCCACCTGCCAGCTCAGCTCGTGTCCTCACATCCGATCACTCGTCACGATACTAGGTGATATCGTATCGTGCGCCAGACTCTCCCCCTCCCCCTCCTCTCTCTCCCTCTCTCCGTCCCCACCCCCACCTCTCTCCCTCTCTTTCTATTTCTCTATTTTTTCTTTACAATGGAAACTCTTTTGCTGGAACAAGATTTCGACTTCCTTTAAAATCGGGACAAGGTATCCGCTCAGAGGAACATTATCTTCCTCTTTGTTTTATCGGCGAGTTTGTAAGACATTGAAATACAGACCAAGAATTCGCAGAGCGAGTGCGAATGCACTACGTACATGAGGGTGAAGTTGACTGTGAGGAAAAGGGGGATAGGGGAGGGGGCTGCTGGCGGAATGTTTTGAAACTGTGGCCAAACCTGAACCTGACCTGTGGCACGAGAGAAAATGTGATTTTCATTTCCCATCCGGCAATGAGACTAATTGATAGATCCGGTTTAGATTAAGGTTTGGCCAAATTAGATTAAGACACGGGAGTCATGATCCAGCCAGTGGCGCGTTGGCGGAATTAACCATGAGAATACACGCTTTTGAAGGAATTTCGAGAGATATGTGAATGGAGTATGACATTGGTGATGTCTATTGCATGAAAATAGTCAATCTCATTACATGGAGAAATCTATATAACAAAAAATAGTTAAACCAACGAAAAAAAAAAACAAGAGTTCAGGGCGGATGCTAACAGAACTTTAGGGTGGAAAGAGTAGGTAGGTTTAGCAAAAATAGAGAAATATGACCTGTTTGCACATTTACATTGATCTCTGAAACGGGATTTCCATGATGTAGGGCCTATAGCATGGATTTAACATGTGTGTGCATGCATGCATGACTGATATGTACGTTTGGTGCGTAAGTGTGTTTGCGTGTATGAGACAGAGAAAAAAATAAGGGAGATAAAAGAGACCGGAGAAACTGCTTGCCAGTGGAGAACGTTCTCTTTGAGGGACTCTTCCATGCGGCTTTTGTTCATTCATTTATCATTTTCCTTTATCTTATTTCATTTGATTTAATTTTATTTATTTCATTTGCAGCAAATGAACTTACAGTATAACATTTGCATATAAATGATATACGAAATCAATGAGGCTCATTTCTTATAATAAGGGAAAATATAATAGTGTAAGGAAATACAGGAAATACAATCATGTTATATGACTTTATATACTGTAAAACGTATTTCATCAGAATATCTCGATCTGCACAAATTGTCGTTCCATCAACATCCCAAGGACTTTTCACGTGCACGGGTTAAACTGACAATATACTGCAATATGTTGCACTTTATACGTACATTTAATCGCGGGTTTTTGTGGGGTTTTTTTTGCCTAATTTGGAGGATTATCGCTCTATAGATAGTACTGTTCTGTTCAGTTAAATGACATTAATTTCCAGCAAATACGAAAATACAGGAGTATAGATAACAACGCGATCAATTTGAACACGCTGGGAGCATGTATCTCTAGAAGTAAAGAATTTGTGACGAGTGTGCTCTAACATAATATGAAAAGACATAATGATCGTGATGATATTGTGCGGTACCATTCATAGCAAATGGAGA
The DNA here is from genome assembly GCF_040938485.1 of Diadema antillarum. NCBI lineage: Eukaryota > Metazoa > Echinodermata > Echinoidea > Diadematoida > Diadematidae > Diadema > Diadema antillarum. Next base: position 4,988,637 of record NW_027270963.1, on the reverse strand, counting down.
TATGTTCACATTCACATAATATACACTCACATGACGTTTTGCTTTCAGGCGGTAATGAAATACCTAGCATGACAGGCCGAAATCTGTGGAGCACGTGAAACCTGTTTTTCTCAAGCTCGCATCTGCGCTCAAGCTTTCGGAGCACCTGCACGCAGCACCTGGAGCTCTGCCGCGACTTCCCGGCCGTGGCCTGACCACAAGCAGACGGCAAGATGACAAACTTGATTTCTCCTTTTGAGGTCGGAGAGTATCACAACTAGCTCCCGTTCTTCCTCAGAAGGCATGACTAATCACAAAGTTTCATGCACTTACTTAATTCTCTCTCGCCCTCGCTTTCATTTTCTCCGTTTTTCCACGAACCGTCTATTGAAACCAAAATGCTCCACTCGAATTAACCTCGAATTAGTTTCCTCCCTCCCCGACACATGCCGGACGAATATCGGAGGGCGTGGTCATGTGACAACTGGGCGGGGTGATCGCCAATAGGAACGGAACATTTCAAGAAAGTAGAGATGTAATCGATTGCAGATATCTATCGCAAATCTTGCAATTAGATAGATTAATTGATCAATTTTGATTCATTGATTGACAAATTGATTTGGGTTATTTTGTATTTGTAAAGGCAACTGGACACGACATAGTAAACGAAGTGTGTGTAAGAAAGCTCCGTCCGTCAAAGTTAAGAACAGCCAGAGTTTCTTTTCAAAGTATATTCCACAACATGCTAGTAATGATCAAGTTTTCTTTGATGATTATGAAGTAGACCAAGACCCATGGAATGGTAGAGATTCCATCAAATCTAACCACACACACAAAAAAAAAATAATTGAATATTACGGCTTATCATGTTTTCTTAAAACAGTATTGTAAGTTTCATCTATATTTTCAAATCAGACGAGGTGATGATTAATCAACAAGAACGTTGTGCTTTGCAGACATCATCACCTCCGCCAATTTCCACACGTATATTTACCACTAACATTTTTATAAAGGGAAAGCCTGTGAAATTTTCAAAGTCCTAAACTTTGTCCTTTTTTGTAGGGGGGGGGGGGAAACAAATTTTTATGAATCATCTACTATTTGTCTGATTTTAATCATTAGGGCATTCATTTCAGCAAATCGCACAATGAACAAGATAAGGAGTGACACAGTACTTTCAATGTCTCGAAAAATTCGCCCACACTCATGAAAGGTGTGTCGTACGGTTAATCATGATATGGCGCAGTGCTTTCGCTGGAACAGATAACATGACGTCATCACTTGTCATCTATGCGGTGTACGGATTAAACATTTCACATTAATTGGGAGAATATTGCTGAGTGCTTCCAAGAAAAATGAAGTCAACGGCAAATATTCTTGATTCAAGCACTTTCGTGTGAAAAAAAACAACAACTTCTGCTTCTTCATGAAAGCATGAACATCTGCAAAACTGGAGGGAGCTATTGGGCAAAATTTCGACTTGACACAGATATTGCAGTGCATGTACCATGGAAACCAGAGAATTCGGTTTGAAATTCATACAGAGACTGAAATGCAAAACGTTTCACAAAACAGACCAAGGGATTGGATTGGTAAAATAAGGCAAAAATTTGGAATACATCTCTCGTGGAAACTCTGCACGATGAGCATTCAATATTAATCATTACAGTGTTATCGATGGGGATGATGATGATGATGATGAACAGCATTTATAGATTATCATTATTTATGTGTAGAGAACATGACATTTAGTATTCTTCTCCATGTAGCAAAACATCTTCTATATGATTTATTATATCAATATATGTATATATATATAATAATTATATGATATATGTATATATATGTATATATATTTATATCATCATATATATACATATATATATGTATATTACACTGTATTATATTATAAAAATATCATAATCACGTGCGTGTGTGTGTGTACGCGTGCGTGTGTTGGTGTGTGTATCTGTAACTCTTCAATTGCTATAGTAATGGCTTATACCGAAATCTATTTAAACATCACGTCATTTTACAATGCCAGTTTCGACTGCTTTACCTGCAGTGGCTAACAAGATTTTGTGACACTGATGATTGAATAACGTCCATGCGGTTTAAAAGAGGAATGAAATACAAGGATGACATACCTTTTGAAGTTGTATTCGTTGGTTCCCCCCCCCCCCACCCCTTTTTTTCATACGGACACTACAGTCTGAATTTTCTTTGCGAAGTTAGGTAGGTTGTGTTCTGGTAGTCAGTTTCGTGTGACTGGGGATTGCCTCACATATACTGTCAGGTCAGTGTGGCGAGAAACCCACGAATTGCGCTAATCTGCTTTTGAGCCCCATTTTGAGAGGAGAAGTTACCCCTTTGCGGGAAGAGTGGTTTTTCACTGAGAGCTATCACGTAGAAGCAGCAGATCATTGAAAATCTCATGCGAAATCGGAGAGATTGCCGGAAAGTTGAGAACGTTCGAAATGTTAAGTGTAAATCACGGAGTCTTATGGCGTGTTAAAAATAACCTACTTGGTCACGTGACTCAGCAACCCTGATTCTTCTCTGCACCAAAAGCAATCACAAATGTGTTTTTAAACCATGTCTTTGAGTATAAATATGTACGGAGATGCGAATATTTACAGCCTAGTATCTCCCCCTGCGACCAAAAGTGATAGTCATTTATAGAAAGCTGTGTAGATTTATTTGCCAAGCCCATGTTACGGGCTTCATCACAACTACATCACGGGAACAATATTGTTGTTCTATATGGGTCTACCTATTACAATTTTCTTAATTACTAACAGAGTATAATTATATTCTGTAGGCCTATATAATTATGTTGAAGGTCAAGACAAATAAAGTTTATGCTTTTTCGCCAATGAAGTTATTTTTATTGCTAATTTTCGGAGGCCTCACCTTCAACAAGGTTTTTATCATTTAAAGAAACAAAGTCTTGTTTGTTAATCAAAGCCTTGTCCTCCTTCATCGAGGCTTTGATTCATAAATCAAAGCCTTGATTCGTTTGGTTGTTAATCAAAACCTTGAAGGGGGAGGCCCCTTTAATTCGCAATAAAAATAATAACTCCATGGGCACTTCAATGCGTAAATACTGATCAACACACACGCTAACACACAACACACACATCAGCTGCTCAAATAGGCGTACATACAAACATACCGTTATTATAAATACATTATGTTTCATAAATACATCATACATAAGCCCTACATTCATAAGTCACTCCGTTGTCACGATATTGTCATGACTATGTACTTATGTAAATAAGTGTAATCTGTTCAGCCCACGTGGGGCAGACAAAGCTTCGAGGTATCCCGGACAAGCCCCCAATTGTTATGGGCCCGAGGACAAGAATAAAGCTAAGTTGTAGTTACTCCAAGAAAGTGTGGTAATCTGTTTGGTGTCACTGATGATATATGAGTGACGTGTTGATTTGCCACCGTCATTTCCTCGGGCCCATAAGAATATTCTGCATATTCTATTTCATCTTTTTCTTTGTATTTCACTACAATGGATAATCCTGAGGAAAGCACTGTAATAGAGTGCCATAGGCTGTTGTCTCTCACAGATCATCACTTCGAATCTCACCCGATGTATTATACATCTTGGGGCAAGACGTTTTATCCGCACTGTCGCAGGTCTGAAATAAATTGAGCACCGATACTAAATGGTGGAGTTCACAGAAACGGGAGGGCACCCTTATGGTAGAGTAGCAATAACACTGAAGGAGCTACAATCAACTGATCCTAGGTGGATAAAACTAAATTGTATCATCCTTTTACAATTTTCCCTTTCTTCTTGAAGAGGAAATACAGTCCTAATATAAGTTTGTCTGATACAAAAAAGAGTAAAATCGTACAAGTTCCACGGTAAAGTTTGACTGAAATCGGATGAAAAATAAGGAAGTTATGACATTTTAAAGTTTTGCTAATTTCTGCAAAACAGTTCTTGTATAGTGGATATGAATATGCAAATGAGTGAGCTAACCATGTCATACCCTCACAATTTTCATTTGATTATGTATAAAAAATGACGAAAATTCAATGTTTCTGTCATTGAAGTCTAAAACACGATGTTATTCCTGGTTGAAAAACTTCAGAATAGTGATCAGTTTTATGTACGAGGATTTCAGCCTCGGGCATAGCTGCGTTTGAATGAAAAACTGGAAATTTGCTCACTTTGCCATTTGCATATTCACATTGAGTGTTCAAGAAATGTTTCCCATCAAAATAGCGCAACTTCAAAATATCATAACTTTCTTATTTTTCATCCGATTTTGATCAAAATTATACCGTTGAACTCGTAATACTTTAATCTTTCTTATCAGACTAACTTATAATTTTGACTGGATTTCCCCTTTAGATGGTATGGCGTATAATGCACAGCAACACCTCGCTAGTTGATCATGAGAGGATCAAATGAGTTTTGACATTCAATGTTGCCACTTTTCAATTCCCTTGTCATGGACATCATCCTTCTGCTAGTGTGTGTACGCGTGGTACGATGATTGTGTTTGATTAAGTCGGCGTTAACAATGCGTTTCTCTCTCGTTGGACATCTACTCTATTCTCCACACGACTTTTGACAGCAACAACATGCCTTGTGAGTGTGGGCTGGTAGTGATGCTTTGCTCTCCCCTTAAATGGCTTGAGAGTTCTATCTATTTTGTGCTCGTGTACTGGATAAATACGTCGTTTTATTTGTGTCATTCTCAGAGTAAAAACCTGTAATGTGTCTGATGACATTCTCAAGTCTCTAAAATGTCTAATGACATTCTCAAGTACGCGTGAGCTGAAGCCGCAACGCTTCTTTGAGGTGACAGTTCCCGTAGTGCCCGCATGACTCTGACTACAGAGTGCTACGGGACGCACAGCGTTCCTTCGATGAGGCCAAAAAAAAAAAAAAAAATGTTTCATGGCCGTGACGTCACAGAAGAACATGACTTGTCTCAAACGTCTTCGCGGCAGATTCTCCCCGACCTGACAGACGAGGGGCCTATAGGGGATCATCAGATTAACTCAATATGCACGGCTAAAGGAACTTCCTTCCGTCAGCTTAAGACTGCTGAGACGCTCGGATCGGGTAGAGGAGCTTATAAACGGGACCAGCCACGGGCAGGGTTTCCCTCACGGCGCGCGCAGACAGCACCAGCGGGGCGAGCGACGCTAACAACGCAACACAACACGACGAACGCAGTGGCAGAATGTGTGCCCGTTTCCAGCTATTGGTGTCATCATCAAACATAATAACTGAACTGCGTCAGACTTTCGACGTGTATGGAGAGCGGTGGCTTTAAGCTCCATCGTATCATAGCCTCGAAAAGGACGAAATTAAAGTATCTGTTGCACTTTTTTGCCTCTTGAATTAACAAGCAATGGTAAATGATGAAGTTGTGGTAATGTCGTCTCGGCTCAAATTTGGGTTTAGTCATGTATTGTGTAATGCTGTCAACAGTATTATAGTCTTAAAAAGTTAAAACAGACAAACAAGCAAACAAATTGGGCATATTCTTTGATTAAAGGTCTAGTTTACTTTTGGGAGCAGTGATTTTAAAAATTTTCAAGATATCACATTTGATGCATATGTGTAGGTCTGTTGCATAACAAAACATCCTACCATATAAAATTTTCGCAATAAAGCCTAAGATATAGGGAGATATCAGTATTTTTCTCAATAAACCATAACTGTAGATGGTTGAGTCTTGACACATTTTTATTATAACTATTGTTCACATTTTGTGTATTTAACAATACTTAATATTGATAATACGGATTCAAATTTTTACAGTGGCTGTTTCTACCCCTAACTCACATTTTATACTATTTTAAAGCACTAATGCTGGGTTTTTGTTTCATCTGCAAATGGTAAATTATGCCTTTAAGACACGGACAACTTGGAAGGATTCTGTTGACCTTTAGATATTGTAAAACTTCCAAAATCGTCATTCCAAAACATCACTGCAGCATAAGGCTTCTAGGGGCTCCTGAACACTACGTGAATTTGCCATTCAGTACAATGATTGTTAAAGCATGCGCTAAAAATGCAAACATACGACTGATCAAGAAAAAAAAAAGAAGGAAAAGGAAATGTTCCACTCTCTTCCATAGATCCACTATCATGATGTCAGTTTCATCATATCCTCTACTTCCATGCCTAAGTCACGCAATATTCTGCTTTTCTAGCTACTCCGTTAGAAAGTATGAAGTCATTAGGCTACTACTGCATTGCACACAAAGTTGCATGCATGTTTCATGTTTTTTAGTTGCGTGCGAAATGTTCTAACTCAACATTAATCTGAATTGAGCACGAATTGGCCTGTGCAGTGACCTTGTAAATAGCATCATCTGCACGATTATTACTGGCCTGTGGTGCAATTTGAATGGCTTTTGATGGAACAGTCAGCATTTACAGTAAATTCGTTGCGACAAAAAATGACATGGAGGCTTCAAAATCTGTCCAAGATAATGGATCTAAACCAAACGAATGATTGTCGTGTATGCCTTGTGGGCTTTTCTATTACTCATTTGTTCCAAACAAGAAACATATGTATAACGGACAGAAATACATCTGGCAATGAATGTAATTTGCCATAATTGGTTCGGGGTGTTCGACATCTTGTAAGTTTGACTAGGAGAGGGAGGAAATAGATAAAAAGCAATTTGCCGATCCTATCTAAGATTTCATCCGTTCCTTGTGAGGATCGTTGCATTTCCATGGGAGACCGGGGAGGGGGGGGGGGGGGCATTTCATGAAGCGTTTTGGTCAGATATTTTTCTGACAAACTGTTATAAGCTACTGAAATCCTTGCATCTGTTTGGGTGAATGCAATTTATCCGACAAATTTGTCGGACAAAACGCTTCATGAAATGCCCCAGATCATTTGAAAAGAATTGAGTATATTTGTCACAAGATACTTGCCTTCTTTCATTTCCTTTGGTTTGCACTGAGTTCCCTCGACAAAAAAAAAAAAAAGAAAAGAAGAAAGCATGCACGAATTCCGCACATGTTATTGTACTGGAACTACATCGCTACATTACTGTATTATGCGAGCTTCATAATTTTATGTCATCATCCTTGTTCAACACTGTTCAAAGTATTATGTTTCGGGTTTTTCGAAGTATTGCTTTATCTGCTCAAGACCCCGACAATTCCACAAATCTATACATTGCAATATCCATTTATGTACTACATGATTTGCAATAAGTATTATACAAAGTGTCTGGAATGTCCCTTTAGGTTAACTGCGGAATGACGCCCCATGCTCGAGTTGCTCGAGTACTAAATTGGAGAAAGAAAGCAAACAAAACGGTAAGAGTTCCATCAAAATCGAAACAAATTTAAAATTGGAAAGAAAATTGTGACAGTTTAAGTTCCAAAATGTCTTCAGGACACAGTAATATGATATGCAAATGAGATGAAGTGGTAACGTCATCGCTTCAGAAAGTTCAAAGTTCAAATTTATTTTCATTTCCATCAAATAAACAGAGAAAACTACAAACAATGTATATAAGCAGAAAATATTTGTAATCATTGTAAAAACGTAAATTCACAAAATACATGTGATGATGAGTAACAAAATGAAGGAAACATGATTGTATTTCTGTAAGCCTCTCATCAACCTGCAAGTAAATCTATCCTAGATATTCTTTCTCCTTCTTGTTGTTTTTTGTTTTGTCTTGCTTGTTTGTTTGTTTGTTTGTTTGTTTTTGTTTGTTTGTTTGTTTGTTTGTTTGTTTGTTTGTTTTTGCATAACCTTGTACTCCGGTACAGGTGTATAATAGGTAGGTGACATCCACTTTCCTCAAAAACATGTCCACTTTATTTCCTGATTGATAAGACTTAGCATACTGTAATACTGCAAAGTAATTCAGAAGAAAATCGCAAAAATAACAGTAGTAAATTAGCTAAATAACGATTGAATATTGAATCAAAATATATGCCATTTCAATAACCAAAATCTAGAGGGAAAATTTCAAGAAAAAAACTGACGGATTTGAATTTAAAAATTTGGGAATTATGTATTTGTAATAATTATACGAAAAGAAAGGCAGGAGACGGCGATCATAAGCGTCTGCTTGACTGGATGTCGATGTCTGCCATTTAGGGATCACTTCGCTTCTATATACACCTGTTTGGGTGTTGTTAAATGTTAATGTCTATTTCAGTCAAAAAACGGGGGGGGGCGGGCTTTACTGTGCGAAACAATAGTTGATCTATACACTGACATAGCAGTGCACCTGACTCATCGCATAACCAACTGAATCATCTTTTCTTCCTATTTTGGAAGCCCCCTCTCCCTATATACCCGTCATGGCCGACATAAATTGCAATGATTTAAAACCAAATAATAGTCTAGAGTTCTTACATATAATGTGTGTCGGGGAATTTGCATCGTGTGGTCAACATGATTTCGCATGTATTACTCTTGAATTTTCTTTTTAAGTTCCACTTTTAAAAGAAAATAAAAAACCTGTACAATATCTTTGCTGTTAGATTCGTTAGTCAACACGACATTTCAGCGTGCGAGACTCTGTCAAACGTACCGTCTAGTCAACACATCTCGTGTGCTACAATGCTCATTGTCATGAAGGCAGAGAATCTTTTGACATCCCGCTGTACCTCCTCCCCTTATATTGGTGCTGTGATTGGTGAATATTTTTAGTCCTATCAAACATTATATCTCCACTTATCACAATGCTGACAGGGAGAAAAGAAATTGAAGACAACCGGGCGCTTCCGACACCAATCATCGAAGCGCAGTCCAGGGTTCCATCCCACAGACTTCCGGCTCCAATTCAGAGCAAAATCTGTTCTCTGTTTGGACCCAGCCCTCTTGTGAATCTTGTATTGTCTCTTCGCATTAGTGCATTCTTCCTTCCTCCTATGTTCATTTTTTGTTCCACTTTGCTCTGTGCCATGTTATCATCACTGCGTAATACCAAGATGGGCAGAATGCCCATGATGCGGCTCTCAGCGTTTCGGGGTAGATGACCAGTCCGTGTTGATATTTTGAAGCCAAGTTCGATATCATTTGATGGGAATTATTAAGCCAGATCCCTGTAGCTGGAAAGGACAAGCTGAGTATGATTCATCGTCTCCTGAAAAAGAATACAAAACAAAACAATTTGGAGGACGCGTTCAGATTATCTTCATCTGGAGTCGATCGGGGAGGAGCGAAGGTCTTCGTCTGGCCGACTGGGGCTACCCCCTCTCAAACGAAACCCTCTGCTAATTGCCACTCTCGAGATTTGCGTGCTGTCTCGCGATCACGGTGAGATTAAAGGTATGAAACCGAGCGGTCTTCTTCGGGTCTTCTGCCCATGACAAAAAAAAACGTGCAGTATCGACCTGCGTCCGTTGCGCCTCCACTTGACGATAAAAACTCGTCAGAACTGCGAAACGTAAGCAAGCCGATTCCGCGCGATAATGGAGAACAAATGAAACAACACCATGACTAAGATAAAGCTCGCGATACTAATCTAATTAGGCGTGATTATCGGTTTGTCATACCAGTCACTTTGCTGAGGTGGTAGTATCGGTTCGGGATTACAACAATGACTCGTGTTCGACAAAACTCTTGTCGTCACTGCGAAACAACAGTATCTCGTTGCTTCCCCGAAGTGCTCCTACAGGATGACTTTATGGTCCTGCAACCCCATCCTCTCCCAGCCATAGAAACCTTCTCGTAACCTTATCATATGATATCATATGGCATGGCACTGACACGGCCTGGAGCCATGCAGTTTTACAAGAGCACACACGGCCACAAAAAAAAAAATGCGATAATATAGAACAATAATTGTCTACAACCGACCACAAGCTCAAAGGCCATTCGAGTCATTGTCTTACCCGCAGTGCTCTATCGGCTTTATGACTTACAGCCTTGAAGTTCGCGAAATGCCGTGAAGAGTCCAAAGACAATATACTCAAGTTATTCCAATTCATTTAAATCCTCTTACGCTTTGAATCATTTCCTCCGTGGAATAAATTTCACATTTGCGTCTATCATACATCATTTAGGAATCCTATTTTCAAGAGGATTTTCTGTAGACACCTGATAGACGGACGATCGAACGCGGGATATCCATCTAATTTCTAAAACTCATAAAATGGTATATGAAGACTCGTGCCATGCCCAGACACTGAGCATCTTCTGTCTGTAAGTGTTCACAACTTGGCTGAGGAAGATCTTCGGATCACATTTCTAGAAAAGACCATCACACAGCCAGTCCCACGGAAAAAAAAAAGTGTATGTAGAGTAGACATGTAATAAAATTGCCACTCTGTTTAGGGTAAACTAAATGTCTACGGACCCGACAAAACATTCAACCGTCGAATTCAGGAAACTTAAAGGTCGTATATCCCGTTAGCAAACGTCTTGGAATTTGCATGGTTGAAGAATAATGTCTCCCATATTGTGTATGAAATCAGAGTTGTTGTTGATTTATCAAAAGATGAAAAACTAACTCCATGTCTGCGTAGATACCCTCCCCATTTGTACAGAGAATAACGGTTTATTTCTTCTCCGGGTTCCGAATGAATTCACTGGAAATCCAGTAGTAATGTGTCCTCTTCCACCATATAGAGAAGTTCGGAGTTTTATCATCCTGAGGAAAGGTCTGCATTTCCTACCTCTTCAATGTATATACCAGCTTATGAAAGGAATCTAATATTCCAGGGTTGCAAAACAGAAACACACAAACTTTATGATCCTGGAATAAGAAAGTTACACGGAATCTTAAAGTTTCGCTCGTCTTCAGGAAGCAGTGACATTAGTAGCGGCCACATTGTACAAACTCGATGAGGTAATGCATCCCTGGCCTGAGAGGTCACCTATTGACCAACACACAGACTTCACTGAATTCTATTTTTGACTAAAAAAAAGAAGAAGAAATCAAATAAAAATGAAGCTAGCTATGGCGACTGGTAAAGCCTCTATCACATCGCATGGTTCTCCCAATAGGTCCACCGGGAGTATAGGTCTTAATCAACAATGTCATATGACGGTTTCACATATAATTGCTAATAAAATTGAAATGTAACGTTTGTCACAACTGTTTGGAGTGTTTACTTTCCTTGAACTCGGCTTAATTTGGATGGATGGCTAAATTGTTTAAGAGGACAAGTATTCGGGAATACGAGCATTTTCTCTTGACCTTAATTTGACCCTTAAGTTTCATTAGGATGACTTAAATGGTTCCTAATAAGTTGTCCACAAAATTGATTACGGACGAAAAGACGGACGGACAGAAGGACGGAAAGGACGAACGATCGGACGGACGGACGGAAACCCGAAAACACACTGCCTCCGGACACACTTCGTGGCAGAGGAATAAAAAGAAATGTATCCTGACATTTGAGAAATTAATAATTTTCAGGCACGTCCATTACCTAGGATCCACTTCAAACCCGATATGAATTCCACATCCTCCTTTGCTTTCATATTCAAAGCACTTGTTTCAGAATCCTGGTGTAGATACATGAAATCAACTTGCGATTCATTGTCTAGTGCAGGTCACGGGGGTTTTAGAGATGACAGGAGTGGAAGGTATCTTAATTCCTCTTCAGGAAATGCTTAGACGGAGGGGTGTAACAAGAGACTGAAATCAAGCAGTCAATAGCGAGACTTTTACTGAAAGGCAAGAGCGAACGAGACTGAAACTGAACATGAGATAGCGAAATGAACGTGGCGAGAAGACACGGGAGCAGCTGTGACGAGAACAAAGCGTTAAAGGGATAGCTTAGTTTTGATTGAGATGTGGATTCAGGTTGTAACTTTTTGCGAGACATTATTTTGAGTGCACATTATCGAGCTAAAGCCGACATAAAAGTCATCATAGGTCAATGGCTCTGAGAAAGTTTATTGACATCATTATAGTGCATAATTACAGAAGGATCAGAAGAGGTATTCAATGAATGATTCGGGTACTTTTTTCAATGATCAATGTCGTTATGATCAGCATTTCTATTGTCTTCACCGTCAGCAGCGGCATATCAGCGTATAATTACCATTATTGTCATTAAGCCTACGACGATTTTATATCACAGACGAAAACATTACGACATTGAAGTGGAAGAAAAAAAAACACAGCACTGACTGGGTAATTCGATAAACTCCATTAAAAGTCAAATAAACGGCAATAACAACAACAACAACACTGGGCGAATGCGGAAAGTATGATAAAGTTTCCATGGGGGACTGCGCCCACTTGTAAAGTACTCAGTATTATAAGAGCTCCCGCCGATCGTTTTCGGAAGATGTGTGCCAATGTGTCAGCGAGGACGGGCAGCGAGATTTGTGGCTTTCATTCAAACTGGGGCAAGCTCTCTGGGGTAGGGTCGTTGCCAGTCGTTCGTCCATGCGTATTTCCAGTGATGAATAATATTTATATCTGCAGCTTCCCAGCCTCCGTCACGAAGCGACGAGAGAAAGAGGGACTGGGGGGGGGGGGGGGGGAGGGAGGAGGAAGAGAAATGGAGGGTCCATACCCCGGGGGCGAAGGCAGCATTGAGGTACTGTAAGCAGGTTGAGGGCAATGCATGTATCAAAGCTTGTGTGTATGTGAAGACACGTGAGTGATATAGGATTGTCTGTGTGTGTATACTAATGTATAAGAATAAAAACAAAAGGCTTAAAGGTATGATTCGTTACTAGCTGTAACGTCTCAAATCCATTTCCTGTAGATGCGATGCAATCATCAATTAACATCTTAGCACTCTGGATTCCCCCTTGACCCCCTGACCAATTCAAAACCACCTAAACCACCAACCCTCCTGCATGCATTCATTGTTTTCTCTTTTTCTCTGCTCTGTTTGGAAGGGCCCTTTTACCAGTTTACCCATCTACGGCAACGAAAAAGTCTCCCGACAAATCTTTCATCAAGGAGCCGTTATTAACCCAAAGTGTGACTGACTTGAAAACAAAAAATCGCAATGGCTTCACTTCTTTTCTTTCCTTACTGTGAAACTCACCAATTCTAAAGTTGTTGATTTTTCACTCGAATGATGTCAAAGACCCATCCGCCTGTGATAAGAAACGAATATTTTAAGCTGAACATCGATATCGCGGGGTAAAAAAAAAAAAAAAAAAAAAAAAAAAAAAAAAATATATATATATATATATATTTATTTATATATAAAAAGTATTCTGATATTCTATGCATATTTGCATGCGTAATGACTACCTTTCTTGAAAGTTTCCCTACGCGGACTTTCCACTGATGATCTGTAAGTTTCTATTGTGGCTTCTCATCCTTCCCTTGGTCAGTCACGTATACAATCCACTATTTCAATTAGACACGCGAGTTATGGTATGATTCGGAAACCATGAACTGTGAAGGTTTTTGAAATGTTAATTTGTTTTTGTATGGTGCTGTTTGTACACTTGCACAGAAGCCAAAAAATTCTGAAAGTGTCAGCAAAAAGATAATCAGACGTGACAGGCATTTTATATCCCTTTTACCACTACAACCTCGACAAACGGCTTGATTACGTAATCGCTTCCGTGAAAGCAAGTGCTGCTGTATTACGATAGTCGGAATCTACTGAAGATTGCAAAATATCGAAATTTGAGCTTAATCGCGAGAGCCGAAAGCACTGTGCATTTTGCTTCTTTGTTTGTGTATGTGTGTGTGTGTGGGGGGGGGGGGTTTCACCCTATCCACACACACACCTAAAAGTGACGATAGGAGGGTGGAGGCGACAGATCTCGTAGTTAAGGCTTATTTTTTTCCACTTTCGGCATTGGGAACATTGTTCTTTCGTGAATGTTCTGACACGTACCAAAGCACTTGGAGATTGTATACCCTCTTCTCCGGTACACATGCGATTTTCGACATCAGAGCAGAGTAGTTTGTCAAAAATTTGTTTCAATCAAACCGTTGTTCTCACGATTTATGACGAGTATACAAGAGACACGGCAAAACCGCAGTATAATAGAACACTGAAATGGGTTTACCAAGCCTCTCAGCAGTGCAATACCCCCCTCGCGCCCTTCTCAGTCAGCTGAACTATTACAGCTAGCCCTCGCAAGGAATCGGCAGGGTGATTCCGCTAGATAGGACCTCGGGTTTCGGTTTGATCGACTCCCTGTCCCTCGCATTCACCCCACATGGGAAGGGAAGACCCGTCTGAAGTACAGCCCCGAAGAGTAAGGATGGGAACTTAAGTCCGAGGAGCTTCGCAGTGCAGTCCACCCGATGACAGACGGGGTGTTTCTCCATGCATGATTACGCCCCTAACGGGTAACTCGGTTGAAACGCTCTCAGTAGGCTCTTAAGCCCCTTGGTAATTGGTTTCTTCAAGCAGAGAGACGAGAGCATGCAGAGGACAGTCTGCATATTTCCAAACTACACGTGTGACCTTTCGATGAGCTTCACTGAGCTTCGTTCAAGACATTCAATTCCACATCATGTAAACACGAAAGGAAGGGGAACGAATCAACTCAAAACTATACCCTAAAATGCACCAACTCAGAACTATCTTCACCGCAACATAGGACTTTAAAACACACAAATGCACACACACACACACACACACACACACACACATATACACACACATATATATATATATATATATATATATATATATATATATATATATATATAATCATACTCACATAAGAATACACAAACATGAAAATTAATGCTCTGGTTACTCATTGTAAGACCCTGACAAAATTTTCTTCTTTGTACCTGAATAAGGAGCTTTCCGGTCAACTTGTAGTGTGTGGTCAGCACAGTAAGTGAAACAAAAGAAAGCAGACTTATTAAAGTCAATTGGCACTGCATTATCTTGTGCTCTGCATGGACAAACACACATTCTTGTATTCCTCCCCCCCCCCCCCCCTTAATGTTCATAATTACTGGTTAGGTTTGGTTTATTGATTTATTTACAGAAGTTAAAACATTTGCTATCAGCTTACATCCGTTTTTCAGCAAGTGTTGGACCGACAAGTCAAATGTACTACTAACTCTGATAGGCTAAAGTATAAAATGGCAAGCTAGCTACAGAAAAGAAAAGAAAACGATATGACTGATTGTCGAAATGATTCTCGACAATCTATTGTGCAAATAGTAACATGATCGTCAGAATAATGATAGTAAGTACATGTATGATAATTGTAATATTAACGGTGAAAATTAAAACAATGATGGTGATAATGAACTAAGCAGTAAACGCTTTGAAAAAAAAAAACAATGATAATGATGATGGTTACAAAACCTTACAGTGACGTTGCTGTATTTACAGCAGACGAGAACCGAAAAAAAAAAAACCAACAACGAGGAAGACATTAAGAACAACCGTAAGATGAAAAGGGACAAGAACAAGAACAAGAGTGGAAATAAGAGCAAATAGTCATCAGGGTTTTTTAATGCAAAGAAATTCACAGAGTTTCTCTACAGCACTCGCTTCGTGTCCAGACGAGGATGACACATGAGTGTTGTGCGAAAGCAATTAAGACTTCTGTCAATGCACTTCCTCACCCTCGCTGATGTGGTAACATGGATCCGGTCATTTCTCGTGAAATCACGCCGCAGTAACGCGGTTCGGGATACGAGACATTAAACTATTGCCTTGATCCAGCGGAATCTCAAGGTTTGTCAGCCGCAAGTATACATTAATTTAATTGAATTTCCATTAAGATACTGAAGGAAATCTTTTAGCGGACTTTTAAAGTAATATCGCTCTTGGCTACTTGCTAACAACCATGACTACGAAAACATATTGTTTTAGTTCGTTCAGTCATCTAGAAAAAGAAAGAAAGAAAGATGATATTGTAACATTGGCATTGAGCATGCTTCCTTGAAAATATTGAAGTGACGTGTTAGTAAAGCATTTCTATTTTTGTTTACTCTTTTTTTCCTTTCATTTTACCGCAACCATCCTCTTGTTACAACTTACATCAAATCCAAAGGTCATTGACCCATCTGAAGTGAAAAAAAAAAAGACAAACACATGATGATATGATAATGTATAACTCTATCAAGTTATTTTTTGCTTTTCGTTGATCTCACAGTTTGGAGGTCGGTTTGAGCTACACAAGGTTTTTGCAATGATATCATCAAAATCATGATAAGTACTCCATGCATCTGTAAGCATCAATTATACAGTAACTAAAACCAAATGTCGCTTGATGCTATACGACATGGTTTGTCACTGCCAGCTATGTGTTAAATATGAACAGAGAAAATGGACTGTGTGGGTTGGCCTCTGTGGGAGCGACCAAGTTATCGGACAGGTGGCCATGTTCAAGGTTATGAACCATGAAATGTTAGGAGAAACCCTAAACACAAGCCCTGAACACAAACCTGCAGTCGTACAGGCTGACCTACAGTATTTGGCCACTTTCATTGAAAGATCTCATCCATGCAGTGAGACATGCATTGTTTCTTCACAATCAGACAATAACACACAAACTTGGAAAAAGTGCAATTTGTCATTGTTGTCTTTAAAGTTCATTTGCTCAGTCATGCATGACATTTGTCGACATAATTAGGTACCAGTGGAAGGAGGAAGAGTTTGTCTTTCCTTACAACCAACACTGTGCTCTCCATAGCTGACAATTATGAAATCGTAGCCCTCCAAAGTTGGATTACCTTTTTTTTTGATACGCACTGTATAGTATACGACATATTCATCTTTTCTGTTCATTTTTTGCGCACACATTCTATATAACACGACCAGCACTCATATCGCTGGCATTCATTGCATGTATAGTGATTCTTCTCCACTCCCTTGATTTTTGTTATCATCATTATCATTATTACTATTGTTATTATTATTATCATTATTATTATTATCATCATCATCATCATCATTATTATGATCTCGTTTTGGTATCGTCACAAGAAAACAATATAAAGAGAGATAATAACAATAAAGATATATAAAAATATAGAGATAGTAGTGATGAGAGATGAGCAAATAATGAGACATAACAATAATATAAAGAGAATATAAAGAGTTTTGTCTGGTGCATTACGTTTAGATTGTACAGTTTATATAATACATATAGGGTTTCAGGTCCGGTACAGGGGTGAATGACTGTGTATAGGGGAAACCTGGGAAACCTAAAAAAAAAGAAAAGAAAAAAAAGCAACTACACTGTATCTTCTTTTTCACTCAAACAGCTACATTCCGATCTATATAAAGGAATATCAGAATAGATGATAGTCCAAAAATCACAAAGATTGAAAAATTGAGCAGTAGATCAACGCGTTCTAAGCCTATAAAACGGTCTTCAGTATAAAAAGGCTAATTATTTATTTTGATACATGGCCTGGAAGACTATTTGAGCCTCTATCCCTACTATATTTCACTTTACATTACTATACATTACTATTTCACTACATTACTATTTCACTACATTACTATTTCATTACATCATTATTTCATTTAATGCATCCTAGCTCCGTTTTTTGTGACAAAGTGTAAAGTTAAAGCTACATTGACATCCTCCAATCAACTTTGAACAAAACGTGTCATGTTATACAGTAACGATGAAAAGATAAAGCAGCAATAAAACAAATATTGCAGGATTCATAAACAACGAGCCCAGACAGATATGGCAGATTATTCGCACATTTCCCCGAGTACACGATGACATTTTCACGACACATAAACGTCATTCATGAAACAAGGGGTAATTTGTCATTGTAGTCTTATACGCTAAGGCAGAGTAAACGAAAAATTGCAATGTAATAGCAAGTAACCACCACTTATTCCCAGTAAATCCCCAATGACGATGTCTCGATATCCCCTATCTTTTTTTTTTTTCATGTGATTTAAATCTTTTCTGGCATTTACGCTGCATTATATCCTTGGTTTCTTCTTTTTCGGGGGGGGGGGGGTAATTTCGTCCAGTTTTGAACTGAATACATTGTAGTTAATGACGTTGTCGTTGCTGGTTGCTGTTATTCATGCTTTCACCCTAATGGTTTTAAAGACAATATGCCGCTGTGGGTTTTGAAATTTCTTTCAGAATCTATGTTGTGTATGTATATGCACGCACGTTTCCTTCAGTTTTTGTTTATTTTTTTCTTGATTCAACTATAATTGTACTTTTGTTCTTTTGTTTTCCTATGTTTCCTTAATTCGTACTTTCAGGCTAAGTGAAGGAGGACAGGGCACAATGCCAAACGACCCCGGGAGACTGTATAATGTTACAGATTGCACACCTAAACGCAGGAAAGGATTTAAATGTGTCCTGAATATCAAAAACATACAGGCGTCCCTGACTTGTTTCGAAGAATAGCCAATGTCAAAAACAATATACAGCCTCATATTGTCTTCGAATCCATATAATGTATGATTCAATTCAATTTTCTTCTTTCATCTCTGAATCTGCGAAGTAGAAGAAGAGAATGATGATAAGTTACAAGGGTTACAAACTATCGCATATCGTCTAAATCATGTCTCTAAATCAGCCTATAATAAGACATAGGTCCATTACATTCTAAATAATGATGACTATATTCTTCGTCCTTGTATTAAATATAGCAGGGTTCTAGAAGGTTAATTACATTCACATTGAATACCCTCGCTAAGACACAGGAAGAACAGATTACATTTTGTTTGTTCTTTTTTTACATCTCTCCTCCAACGTACGCTTTAGCTCACTCAACAGCTACAAAACGCCAGGGCAGCTTGTCTCTTTCTTTGTTTGTTTTTGCTTTTTACATTTCTTATTTCCTTCTTTTCTTTTCTGTTTTTTTTTTCTACATTGTTTTCTACATCATATTCCTTTTATGAGTCACATTTTTTTAACGAAGTTAATTCGCTAATTGCAACAGTCACAAGGTCATCCCGCTCTACCCAGCCATTTTCCGGTTCCGGTCGGTCAAATCATGCCAGCTAACGACGCGCTAGTCTGTGAAATGAAACGCTACATCCATAGCTCGCAGACAAATGTGTGTTATAAATAGTGGAATAAACAGTTCAGCTTGCGTTTTGATATAGCATAGGAAACATATTACTTGGTTTAAGCGTAGATGTTGTCCTTGAAATAAGTTATGATGGGCATAAATGGAGTAGAATGGCCGACTGTTGATATATTGGTCTGCAAATAAAGACTACTACTTGCTAGACGTGTCTCCAGCCCATCTTCCGGGTAACTAATTGAAAGCGACGCGTCTCTGATGCGTGGCTGTCATATCGAGTGACACAGAGCCTTGTGGTCAGTCTGAGACGCTCGGAGCTCGCATTCCCACATTGAGGGAGTTTTGCTTGGTAGGCGGCGGGCGGGACGGTGGTGGGGTGGGGTGGGGTGTGTTGGCTGTACCGTGTCCCATACTCCCTCCAACTGTCATTGCTACTGTACATGATATCCTTGCCTCTGGATACAGGATGTCGTCGACATGAGCTATGATATTTAAGAGCCGTCTCTACAATGTACTAAGTAAGGATTTTGAAAACAAAAGACAACCTGTGGTCCTTCTGGACTGGTATAATATGATTTCTCGACTCGGTCAAAAGGATCACGGAGCACTTTCATTTTGTTTGTAATAATGCACAAAATGATGAACATGTTTGATTGTTTTGTTATACATGTATTAAAATCTAACGTGGCTACTTATAGGATGAACAAGCTATCATCGGACCAACGGCTTCAGGTCTCCTCAGAATAACTATTGGCAATGAGGATAGTAGAGTGCGTGCGGTGCCGAAGGGCATAATCGTTCCTGCTATAGCTACAACATGGCTTCGAACCGAGGAGCTCACGACTGAGAGTCCGTGATCTCGTCCACTCTGCCACAATGGCCTGTAGTGGCGTGATCACGAGGTTGAATATAGAGAAGCGTCAGTTTCCACATGGCTTTCATAACTACATGTTTAGTCTTTCATTGCCACAGCTTAGCCTGACAACATAAAACACCAGTAAACGGTCATCGTGGTCATATTTATGTCCATCTCCTGAAAATGGGTCATATTATGCGCTCAAGACATGTGATGAAGAGACGAGGGGTACTCCAAGAAGCGGGATACGTTTCTTTATATTCAATAACATATATTTGAGTTAAAGACTGATTCAAATTCTGAGAAGAAGACGGTAACACAGAGAGCAATATACATTGAATAATAAAGGCATAGGGCACCTATTGGCTGTCTGTCTGTCTACGCGATGCAAATCTTACAGACTTACACAGACTCATTTACTCATACTCACTGTGTTCAAGCTAGCACTCCCGATCCTGTTTTTATTCCCGCTCACTCTCCTCGTATCTAATTCTGTTTTTCAGATTATTTTCCCACCTTTTCCTTATACTTTATATATAATTACAATGTTAAAGTTCCTTCATTCATTCTTGACTTCAAACGTCACCAACTAATCCTTCAATCATTTAATGTAACGATTTTCTGTACTTTAGTTATTTGTGTGTTTGTTTGTTTGTTTGTTTGTTTGTTTGTTTGTTTGTTTGTTTTACTGGAGGCCATTTCATCTAGTGTCAAGCACGAAATGTTTTGTTTTTATGTGGATTTACTTTTTCCAATGATATATTATTCTACATTGAGTTAAACAATAAGCATTATTTCTACTTTATATAAATGCAAAAACTACACACAAAGACAATGCAAATCGAATCAAATCAAATCAAAATGTACCTTACCTTGGAGAAGTGATATTCTCCTTGAGTCCCGAATCTTTGTCCGTCTTCACTCGGCGTCAATCTGCAGTTAAAGTAAAACATAACATATACTGTATCACCATATGACAGGTTATTGGTTAGCTTATCATTTGTGAGAAAAGTCCCTCACGTTGTTAACAGATATGTAATTTAAGTAAGTATGCAGCAGTTCTTCCCTTTAGCTTGAGCGTGTCTGATACTTGAATATAACCAAACAAAGCTTGCATGAAGTGCTCTTTACAACACAACTATATCTACTTCAATCGTAATGGTTTCCGTGGTGTAGTATACAAACAGTTCTGGTGACCTTGATAACAATTATAATTGATACTGGTAATGATGATGATATAACAGTCATCGTCATCGTCATCGTCATCGTCATCACCGTAGCAATGCTGATATTTTTTGATGTATTTCTCTATGGATGGCACTTCCGATATTTACATCTCTTCATCTGTGCATTTCACACTTTTTATGAGTTGATGCTGATAATGTCTAATGCTGATAATGTCGTGACGAATAGATAAGAGGATCTAACGGTACATTCAGCATGCTTAGTACTCAACGTGCAGCGTCAAATAGAAGCCGATGATTCGTGCGCGTGTGCAATCACCGGATTGGCACGATGCATTCATGCCACTGCCTATAAAAGAATGTACGATGGGAAAGTTTAACTTCAACTGAAAATGAAAGTGAGGTAATTTCCGAGTGTGGCTCGTTTGTTATGCGAGAAAGCGCCTTGACCCAGCATGCTTGGTTGCTGGTTTGTCTGTTTGTTTTTTGTTCTGGCCTGCTTGTCTCAAGCAAAACAAGTATAAAGGTCTGCTTTACACACGTACTTACACACATTCTAGCGCATCAAAAACATGAAACTAAGCTAGTTTATTCGTCATAGCTGTGCAGAGGGTTTTTTTGTTTCTCTCTCGTCATGCCCGTCGACAGTAAACGCAGCCAATGGAAATACTTAACCTTTGCCGTAGAGGGCAGCAAGTCGTTAATGCCTAATTGGCTACATGGAGTCAGCGAGCGATATGTTGTGAGCAACCATGCAACTTCTATATGGATGATTCGTTAAATCGTATCAGGGCAATTACCTCCCGAGGACAATTATCCCCCGGCTAAATACTCATTATTGATATGGCAAGAGTAAAGATTAAGGTTAGGGTTGGGGTTTAGGTTTAGGGTATGAGTTTGGGTTATCGGGTTAGGGTTAGGATTAGGATTAGGGTAAGGGTTAGGGTCAGGGGAAGGGTCCCGGTAATTGCCCAGGGGGTAATTGCCCTAGACCCGTTAAAACAATCATCTCGTTTATGCATAGCATTTTTTAATACAATAAGAAATGACGTCAATGATCAAGACCCTGAAGTTCAAGTTATTCACTGTCATGATACCTTTATTATGTCGTTTCTATCTTCTTCGCTGGCAACAGCCACACAACTGATATAGCATAATCGAGTTCTGCCAAGTTTCTATCATTCTAAATTTCTAATGCGGAAAGTCTTCCCGACAACGAGACACAAAGCTTTTCATTTTACTCTCTTAAAAAAATCGAGTGAAAATATTCACTCTTAAAGGAGTGAATACAAAAAAGAGTGGATTTAGAGTGAAATTGGAGTGAATTTTGAGTGAAAATGTACCTCAGGGATCACTCGAAGATTTCGGAGTAATTCCTAACGTCACTCTAAAACGAGTGAAAATGAACATTTTCACTCAAAATTTACTCCAATTTCACTCTAAATTCACTCTTTTTTGTATTCACTCCTTTAAGAGTGAATATTTTCACTCGTTTTTTTTTTAGAGAGTAGGCAACAAAGAAAACAAACTACATAAGAAGAACAAGAAATTAAAGCTTCGAAAATCCTTTCATTCCATCTGTACAAGACGACTGGAGAGTCCATATTCAGCTGCGCCAGCTGAGATAGCTGGTCTTCCATGAAGTCCACTTGGAGGTACTCGGGGCGGACCATTTCACAGGGTTATGCACCCTGCTAATGAAGCAAGATGTGGGTTGTGAGTATGTGACTCGCTCACACACATTTTATGCAACCGCCCTCACAGCGTCGTATCATATCATACTCAATAACAATGCCACATTCGTACATTTTAAGTTTAATAACTTTATATCAAATGTTTCTCTCCGAATAATTATGATCGGCTCTTCTTTATGAGAATAACTAATCAGAAGTATCAGGGCTATCAGGTTATTGTGGTGACCAGTGATGGAGTATCCTTTCCCATGCTTTGGTTTGCTTTTTCCTTGTTCTTCCTGAATTTAAAAGTATAGTAAAATAGAAAGTATCTTTCTGCAATTTCATGTAAATTATATGTATGTGTATGAGAGTTTTTGTGACACGTGTTTGTGTGATTGAATGTGTGTGTGTGCGCGTGTGTGTGTGTGTGTGTGCTTGTGTTGCATCTGTCCTATGTAAATATGTTACTATTATACTTCTTGTTAATATGTTTAAAACTTTAGTATGTTTTGCTTTGTTTTATATGTTTATCCGGGACCCCTTTTTTACAAGCTCTGCTTCTTTTGGGGTCCCAAACCATTCATTATTCTTAATGCTGTATCCTTTTGTAAAATGTCAAATGTTTAATGAATTGGTTAAATAAACTTGAACTTGAACTTCTTGTTCTTGTTTTTCTTCTTGTTCTTGTTCTTGTTCTTGTTCTTGTTCTTGTTCTTGTTCTTGTTCTTGTTCTTGTTCTTTTTGTTCTTCTTCTCATTCTTCTTCTTCTTCTTCTTCTTCTTCTTCTCCTCCTCCTCCTCCTCCTTCTCCTTCTCTTCTTCCTCAGACTTCTTCTTCTTCTTTTCTTTTCTTTTTTTTTTACCCCAGAGAGTCGTGCGATTCAACGTTACACGGACTGATCCACACAATCTACACACAAATTAAACACAAACTCCACACACAAACCATCCACAAATTATTCACAACCTGCACACAAATTATACACAAACTACACATCAAATACACACAAAATGCACACAAATCACACGCAAACTACACGCAAACAAAACACACTCTACGCACTTGTGTATATTCCTCCAAAGCATAATCGCAGTTGTACACCAATGGGAACCTTTTTGATCATGGTGAATATCGCCCTCTCGCTCTAATTGTGCTCAATTTCAAGTACAACTGGCCAGTCGTGTCGCGTGTATTACATATTAGACTGAAACATCTTTTTGACACCTGTAAAAATATTGCCCCTCTAAAATATTTCAGTTCAATACTTATCTATTTCCATCAAAGGAGAAAAAGAAAATATGATTCAAAATATATAATTAATACAGAGAGTAAACTCTGTGTGGTTTGTGTCAGACTATGAATGTTAATACTTTACAATATACAATAGAATATAAATCACAAGTTTCATTTCATTGCAAGTATGATATAATCGCTTTTCAAATAGAGATTTTCCAAATAAATTTTCCAAATCAAGTCTACAGTAACTGTTATACATGAATATTAAGTTTTGTTTGGTTGTTTCATTTCCATCTGCGAAGATGGCTGGATAGCCCATATTCAGCTGCAATAGCTGGTCTTCCATGGGGTCCAGTTGGATGTAAGAAAAGAGGAAACTGTAAATTTAAAATGCCACTTGCTAGCAAGCACTGACTGAGATCCGTAGATGAAGACTGAATACTCACAGCATGCGGTACTCTATTTTGATATTCACCTTTCTCAGTCTTTGTGTGCATATGTTTATCTGCGCATTATATATTCATATATTCATTTTCAATAATAATATAATAATATGACCTTTATCCAGGGTAGCCTCTTCAGTGTCGTCACTGCTCTGCCAGAGGGCTCTGACATTATTGTTATCCTAGGTATGCCGGGTACGCATTTATACACCAGGGTCGAGAGGGACGTGGCGAGTAAAAACATCTTGTCCAAGCACTGGGAGGGAACCGAACTCGGGTCCTCCGATTGGGAGTCGGGAGTCTTATCCACTCTGCCACAGCGCCCCCAATCATTTATTCAATTCTTGAATTGACTGGCTGCTCTCACTGTGTAATTTATCTCATCCATTCTTCATGTAGACGATATAAGAATATGTGTAGCTTCTACATACTGCGACAGTTAGATTCACTCATCTCAACGGACAGGACGTAGTGGTGACATTAGCCCTCTCGGAGCCATCACCTTCAAAAATAATGTCATTAAGGTAATGAACGAATTAATCAAGTCACTTTAAGTTTCCGAAGATAAGCGACATGTTGAACACTGCCAGTGACATCTGCATGGCATGACTGATTTTTTCCATACAAAAATAGTTTACGACTTATCACGCAGACGGAGATATGTCGGAAACCTATCCCCCTTAAGTCAAATCGAAAAAAAAAGAACGAAAAAAAAAAGAAGAAAAAGAAAAGAAAACGAGTAAAGCTCACATTTCTCAAAAGAAAAAAAAAATACTCAACACGCTAACCTTGACTTCCATCAGCTGCAGTCCTGTGCTTTTGACAAAAACCCACAACAATACCGAAAAAGAGAAGGAGACGGTACCAGACTCACAACGACACCGAAGCCAATCACATTATGAATTCTGTCAAAATGCTCTTTAGAATTAGCACCACACACACATACATTTCCTTTAGGAGACAAAAAAATTACCACCAAAAAAAAAAAAAGAAAAAAAAAGAAAGGGAACAATCCCTCTTGCAAACATCAACCTTCACCTTTGCCCTTGACAGTCACCCTGCCTTGCCATAAATGTCTCGAACGGACCGTTCTGTGTAAATTCATTATCGACATGTGCTTAACGCGGCTGAATTATGTACGCATGCCACCGGCATTGTCACATTGAGAAGTAGTGATACGAACGGACCAAGAAACGACGGCAATTGGGAGGGGGACCCCTAGACAGATTGAAGCTATCACTATCATGTACTAGTACTCGAAGAATTGTGTCTTGTACGCCAATACTAATTTGTTATTTCTCTAAAGAAAAAAAATCACAGGAATAGACGTTCAGTGTTTAAAAACAAACAACTTTACGTTAAAGCAAAGTAAGTGCGTTGTTGACTGGCGAAATAACTATCATATAAAAACAGAAAAAAATACTTTCATAGAACTTTGACTCTTTTTTTTGGGGGGGTGACTTGTCTTGCAATGTGTACTTGCTTCTTCTCCTTCTTCTTCTTCTTCTTCTTCTTTTCTTCTTTTCTTCTTCTTCTTCTTCTTCTTCCTGTTTCATTTTCGTTCTTTCTTTCTTTTCAATATATACTTCCGAGGTTTTTGGTGTACGTTTTTGAGTAATTTAAAGAACGGCAGGACTTGGATGCCAGCTTGGACACCCCCTTTACTTTTAGTCAAAAGGGATCGGAACTTTTGACATCGTGTTCGATCTTTTCTCAAACATTAAAGCAAATTCATTACAAAAGGAATTTGTGATTTCATTCAAATTGTACGACTTTTCCCCACTTCTTGTGATTAAAAAAAAAAAAAAAAACACACACACACACACAAACAAACAAAAAAAAACCTAGAGACGCACGAACATATCTCATATAACCAGGTAAAATTTTGGTTTGGTAAAGTCTTTCTACGCCTCGAGTTTCGTTTTCAAGAGAGCTCAAAAAGTTGGGATGGCATATGCACTAGTGCTAAGCAGGTAAAATAAGTATCGCGCTTAGATATTCCGTGGTGTAAAAGAAAAAAAAAAGGGAGGGGGAAGCATCTCCCTCGCGGGGAAGAGGGAGGGGGCAAAATATATCTTTCTTCTCCAGCGCGGACATACACCTCAATATGGTGTGTCCGAGATGTGCTCTCTTCTTCACCATCATCATGCTTTAATTCAATCCCCTCTTGTTTTCTTCTTCTCCTTCTTCTTCTACTCCTCTTGTCATGCCTCCTCTTCTCTTTTTCCTCTTTCACTTCTTCTTCATAACTATCATCTTCCAGTCTTCGTCTTCTGTTTTCAAAGCTATCGATACTATCTTATACCTGGCCACCTTTGCAAGTATAGTCATCTCACTCGCTAAACTCTAGGACCTTGTACTTTGAGTTGATCCCCTGTCATTGATATTCATACTCGTGAAAGACGCTTTTCGGCAAAAGAGAACTTTGAGAGCGAGAGAGAGAGAGGAAAAAAGATAAATACACGGATTTCGACTTTTCAGTTTCGAAACTGTTACAGGCGTATCATCGCTAATCCTTTGACCCTCGCGTTGCTACTGCATTCGTCATCATGACGCTGTTCTTTGACAAAAGTGGCACGAAATTCAGCAAATTCATAACGTCTAAAGGTATGCCACTTTTCCTCCAAGATGTGGCGAAAAAAATACTTTTCTTTGAATTATTTCTGGCGTTGTAGATTAAAAATAGCAACCATCTTTTGCAAATACGTCCCATTCCCCTAGATATCAAGAATCAAACGTTTTCGGCGTTGCAACGCAAGTTACGTAACGGTCAGACTCACAACATTAACTCAAAATGATGTATTGTCGAAGTGACTTACAGATGAAGATCTATGTGTATCGTAGCGAGGTAATAACTCCCTCTCCATAATATGATTTTGTTAGGTGATGGCTGGTTTGTGTGTGCGTGTGTGTGTGTGTGAGTGTGTGTGTGCGTGCGTGTGTGTGTGTGTGTGTGTGTATGTATGTGTGTGTATGTGTGTGTGTGTGTGTGTGTGTGTGTGTGCTTCTTATGTTTGTTTGCTTTTTTTTTGTCTATTCATAGCCGTAGGATAGGAAAATTATTTTTTTTCTTTCACAAAATAAAATGACAAGCGATTTTTACTTTACCACACGACAGTCGCTTTGAATAACAGGGGGAAAAGGAGACAAAAAATAATGTAACACTAATAACTTCCTGTGGGGTTCTAGAAAAGCACGCTGCCTTTTGAAAATTCTGTTTTGAAGGTCTATACTTTCTAACTCGTTCGGTAATATGCCAGATTGACTTGGAAGCAAACACTTGAAACCCATTTGCTATGATATTGATTCATTGAACCATGCATAGTCTAGAAAGTAGCGGCGATCACAATAACTCCTTCCCGTCGTGTAGCCTTGTTCTCCGCGTAAATCACTCTTTGGATGTTACTGGCCATTGTTTCTGTTAACCGTGAGATTTTGATATATTGCATCAAATATACGCCGTGGTTATTTTCTTCGAAGTTATTGATGAGCGTTAAGAAACCACTCGCATGCATGCCCCGAGCTGACAGCCCCTGTCTTTTGTTATCGCCCGTGTTGGCGCTTTTTACTCTAATCCTCCGAGGACGCCGCCACGTTTAAAACCTCATAAAATATCTGGCAGTGACTACGGCAGAATCCCCTTCGCTCTCTTAATGGGTACTTGCACAAAGCTCTATCCCCCTCCCAAACACCCTCTAAGCCGACAGGTTTGACACTGGGGGCGAAAAAAAGAGCTCCTATTATGACGTCTGGGCCGAGGAATTTCAGGGCGAAGCTCAGATAGCAATTTCAACCCTGTACTGGAGGCTGACATAACACGTCAAGTCCACCAATCTCCTCGGCTCACGAAACAACCGGCACAGATGGTAAAATAATGGCGGGCTATGGTTACAAAGTCAGGTTCAAGGTATTCCCATTCAACTTCTCAAACTCTATTCTCGTTGCTTATCCCTCTGTTTACACAAATTACGACGTATCGCTTACCAGGTAGCCAGAGCTCAGGTCTCCAACTATCTCGGGAGGGGTGCATTTCTAGCACTGATCAGTTAGTCTGGAAGAAACGACCTCTTTCTCTTTCATGCTGTCGAAACGGACAGACTTGAGCCGAAGATGTTTGCAGCTGCTGACGGTCGCCTGGAAAATAAACTACGCTCAAGTCGGCTCAAGGTGCGTAGACGGATGTTTATGATCTACTGAAGATCGTGACGTAATGCGAACATACGTCCGTCCTGTTTGAGTGATCCAATGTCTCTCTAAAACATGCAACATGACATGACAGCATTCTGGACTTCGTGCATGGAAATCTGGCTTTGGTCTGCAACATTCCGAGCCGTGTTGTCATATATTTATATATATTTGAGTGTGCGTGTGGTATGTGTTTGTGAGTGTGTATCTGTCTGTCTGTGCGTATGCTACTACATGATGGGGTACACTGGATAAATATTGGGAAAACTGCTTTAGAGTTTATATCGATTTAATCATAGGACCCATCCTGTGTTTGGCATAACCTTATTAAGGCTGTAAGGTGGCATTGTAATTCAGTTCAGAACTTTCTTATGATGAAATAAATTCTGAGGAATTTCGTAGAAAAAAAAAATGTTTACGTCACATTATTCTTCAGACAATCATCTGATGAATAGATCGTGCAGTCGCGTAACTTTAATACACCCGAGTCTTTTTCAGAGACTAGAATCGTGCAGACCATTTCTCGTCGTCTGTCGTCGTACACCAAGTGGGATTAGGAGTTAGTATGTCTGCGAGTTGACACGAGGATGTAGGTCAGGGACATGGGTGGCTACAGTGCACTCATCTTTACACCCGCTCTCCCTTTACTAGTCTCTCTACAAGGAACAATTATACGTGGTATACCACTCACACCAAATCATTTCATACCGATTTGTTCATTTCTCCTCCTTCATCTCCTCCAGTTTGTAATTACGTGACCCACTACTTCGCTATTATCCCCCCTCAAAAAAAAACCCTCATTAATGATTTTATTTTTCTATTCTGTCGTCCTCCCTTAATTTCACCTCAATCTTTTACTTATTCTCCTCCTGCATTTCAGCAGATGATGTTCGTTATTCCAAAGATTTGTTAATCTGAAAAATGGAATAGGATTTGTTTTTCCGAAGGTTCGTTATTCCGAGACACACAAATTCCCTATATTTGTGATTTTTGTTAGTCAGAAAATGAAGTAAGGTTCGTTAATCCCAAAATGAAAACACACACACACACACACACAGAACGAACTTTGGAATTACGAACTCCATTTCGTTTTTTGGATTATTGAACCTTCGGAATAACGAGCCTTTCGTCATTTTCGGATCAACAAATCTTCGGAATAACGAACTTTATTTCAATTCGGACTAACGAACCTTCAGAATAACGAACTTAGTTCATTTTTTTTTTCTTTTCTTAAGGCAATTGGCCTAGTTTTGCTAGTTCAGCAATAAGTCATCGTTATGTTAGTTTTTAGCAGTCCCTTCCATGTCAGACAACAATTTTGATTCTGTATTCGTCACAAAAGTCACAAAATCTGTTGTATTTCAATTCACAGTATTTTCTTCGATAATATTGCTGTACTGATTTTTGTGTAATTAAGTAGGCCTATATCAAAATGTTTTATTGCCGGCGCATTTTTGTCGGAAATGAAATACACGAGACGAACAAAACGAAATTACCAAACTTCGGAATAATGAACCTGTAACGAACTGTAACTCATTTCCGCCTTTCCTTCTTTCGTTTTCTGTATTTCCTTCTCTTTTTTTATTATCTCCTTCTGCGTGCGCCTTGCTGAAAGACTAAGAGAGATGCTGACTTGAGTGAGATGGAGGAACAAAAGGGAAGTTCCATTGAGGAAGGAAAGTCGACTTGACGTCATGGGTCCGACCATTCTTCCTTGTTATACCCAGGTCCCTTCCATTACAGAATTATGTAGGGATGGTTGTGTGTGTGTGTGTGTGTGTGTGTGTGTGTGTGTGTGTGTGTGTGTGTGTGTGTGTGTGTGTGTGTGTGTGTGTGTGTGCAGTTGAAGGGGGTGGGGAGGAGGATCTAAATGGAGATGTTTCCTTCCTACAATTTCTCTTATGATTCACCTAGAGGGTATGACATCACTCTTTTACTGCCAAGTCGACATTCATCACAGCAACCAGCAATTCTATTCAATCTCTGTATGGGTTGGCGGCATGATTCACAGCTTTGGATTTGGGGAAATCTACTTTGCAGTTGCGCGTTTTTCCTGTCCGACAACGACATATTTCTCCCCACCCTGCATGGATTTAAAAGTGATGCTTTTAAGGTAAAGAAATTATTTACAAACCAGAACTGCAGACCTGCGCAGCAGAAACACACAATTAATTTCAACGGAAGCATTCTATATAATATAAAGAGTGCCACTGGTTGAAATTCATCGAAAATTGATTAGATTGTTTTCGGCAGCCAAAAGGCTAACTCACAGGCGCCCTTCTAGTCCAGTCAATCTAGCGCTTTTTAGGGGGTAACCCACCACTAATTGCAACAGTAGGAATTTCACTGCAGTGCAAGTCGTTGAGGCCTCCTGAACACCATACTAAAAGTCCCAAAAAATCCAGTGGGGCAAAATAGTAAAATTTGCATAATATGCAAATTAGCACCTGTAATGAGAGAAAATTGACAGATCTTAGCTTCCCGTTATCCAATTTTAAAGATTTAAATGTGTAAACTTATATTTTGTAGGTCAATGAACACGATGGATGCCTTTTCGAATTGGTCATACAAAAATAATTTACATAAAATGCAAATTAGCGGTAGCTGTAAGAGTACATTCATAACAACAGTACTCACGTTGGCATAACGCGCGTTTTGCATATGGGGACGCGGGGTTGAGGGGGTAACTTAGGGCGCCTCACAAGGGGCCGCTTTTAATGTGCACCCCTTTTTACTATGTAAGTACTGTAAAGCAATGTATCCTGCATTGATTACATCGCATTTCTTGGAAACAAAAGTACCCTTGCTATAAGGCACGATCGAATTTTGATAGCATGTACGTTTGGAACATATATATTTGCGCTATATGATATTATATGTTTTCTATATTGCCAAGTGAATAAAGGGCACTTTGGGGGCACACGCCACAGGATTGCCCTTCAATAAGCACCCTCTTTATTGCGTACATCTTATAAAGCAAATCTTCTTCTATCATTTTCGTGACTTTTCATTTATATAAGAGTGTATTTTCTGCATTGCCGGACCTACTTTTAAAACCGCTCACGCTAGAACAAATGTATTTGGGTTGCTAATATCTGTATTTCGTAATAAAGGGGTGTGCGTAGGCGTGCATTTAGACACCTCCCCAGAGATTACCTTTGATTGTTCACCTCTTTGACAATGTAGTTATTGTAGAGCAATTTTTCCTCTATTTATTAGTTGCATTTTTTGGAAACAAAAGTGCCTTTGCTATAAGGCATTTCGAATTTCGAAAACATGTACGTTTGGAACATATTATTCGCATTATTATGATATTATATGTTTTCTATATTGCTGTGAGGGTGGGTTGTTTTTTGGCACATCCCACAGGGTTGCCGTTTAATGCGCACCCTCTTCACTGTATAGATCTTGTAAAGTTAAGTCTCTTCTATCATTTCCATTACTTGTCATCGATGAAAATTGTATTTGCTGTATTGCCGGGACTACTTTTACAACCATTCACGCTAGAACAACAGTATACGCGTTGCTAATATCTGTGTTTTGCACTAAGGGGACGTGAGCGTAGGTGTAAATTTGGACACTTCCCAATGGATTACTTTTGAATGTTCATCCTCTTGACAATAAAGTTATTGTAGAGTAATGTCTTCTCTATTAATTAGTTGCATTTCTTGGAAACAAAAGTGCCTTCGATATACGGCACGATGGAATTTTAGAAACATGTACGTTTGGAACATATATATATTCCCGTTGTTATGACAATAAGTTGTCTATATTGCCGTGATGGTGGAATATTATTTGACACATCCACAGGGTTGTCGTCTAATGTGCATCCTCTTCTCTCTATGGATCTTGTAAAGTTAAGCCTCTTCTATCATTTCCATGAATTTTCATTGATAAAAAGTGCATTTGCTGTATTGCCGGGACTACTTTTAAAACCATACATGCTTTATAGAACAATGGTGTTTGCGTTGCTAATATCTGTGTTTTGTCTTAAGGGGGCATGAGCGTAGATGTAACTTTGGACCATTCCCAAGGGATTGTCTTTTGATGTTCACCCTTTTAACAATATGGATATTGTAGAGCGATGTCTCCTCTATTAACTAAAACATATTTTTGAAAACAAAAGTGCCCTTAATGTACGGCGCGATCGAAATTTGAAAACATGTACGTTTGGTACACATAGTATTCGCGTTAATGATATTCAATGTTTTCTATATTGCCACGAGGGTGGTGTACTTTGGGGCACATCCCACAGGATTGACATTTAATGTGCATCCTCTCACTGCATAGATATTGTGAAGCAATGCTTTTTCTATCATTTCCACGACAGTCACTGACATAAAAGTGTGTAACTGTAACAGTATTGCCGGAACTACTTCATGCACGAAAGAACGTCGGTATTTGCGTTCATAGTATCCTTGCGTTGTAATTACGAGGCTTGAGCGGAGGTGCAATGTTGGAACACTTCTTAAGGGATTGCTTTGGATAATTGTTCACCCTTTTGACAATAATAGTTAATGTAGAGCAATTTTTCTTCTTGTAATTAAATTGCATTTCTTGAAAACAAAAGGGCAATTGCTGTACAACCGTAACGACTATATGAAGGCATGGTATATTGGAACATATTCGTGCTATGTGGTAGTGCATGTTTCCTATATTGCCCTGGGGGTTAAATGACTTTTAACACATCCCACTCTGTTGCCTTTGAATGTGCATCCCTTTGACTATATGATTATTGTAAAGCAGTGTCTCTACCATTCAAAAATCATGAAAAGTAAAGTGTCTTATTTACCACCCGGCAAAACGACTTTCTATATGCATGTTCAACTGAGTTTGATTTGGCATATAATGCATGTTTTGTTAACCTGTTTTGGGACCACGACGGTCAGGGTAGGAGTATCTGGGCACTTCCCAAGGGCTTGCGTTTGAATGTCCACCTTTTTGACAAAATAGATATTGTACAGCAACGTCCCCTATTACCTTAATTGCATTTTAACGAAAATAAAAGCGTATGTGCTATACAGGCGGAAGAACTTTTCAGAGGCATGTACCCATGGAACATTTTTCGCGGTTGAATATTGTACCACGTTTTTCACTGCCTTTAGGATGCACGGGGTTACTTTGAGCACCTCCCACAAGGTGGTCTCTGCAAGTGAACCCTTTGTACTGTATAGATATTGTAGATCAATGTTGTTATTTTATCTTTACCCCGGCAATTTTTATAGAAATAAAAGTGTCTTGATATGGCAGGAATTAAATTCAATACAATAAATTATTCAATTCAATTTTTATTTCATTTTTCGACAATAGACATCACTTTTTTTGGAACAGAAAATGAGGTGCGTAAAACTATGTAGGATGAAAAGAATGTACAGTGATTGTATAGCACCTTATAAATATTTATACATAGTCATAAAACTCAAGTGATAGCCATAAAACTTTTTGAGACATGCACTTTTTGAACGACTGTAATTGCGTTGGTATTTGCGTTATAAGGTCATGTATAGAGGCAATTAATGTGGGCACTTCCCATATAGGAGGCTCCCTTCGAATGGTCACTACTTTAACTATGCCAGTGTAAGTCAAAATTGCAGAGCAATATATCTTCTGTTAACCTCATTGAATTTCATTAAATAAAAGTTTCTTTGCTAGAGGACCAGAAGGACTGTTGAAAGGCATGTACTTTTAGAACATAATTATGTATTTGCGTCGGTACATGATCATTGCATGTCTTAGACTGCCTTCGGAAGGGGTAACTTTGGGTACCCTCCACGTGGTTGCCCTCGTATGTGAACTATTTTTACCTTATAGATATTGTGAAACAATAATTCTTCTATAACTTTCACTGAATTTTAATGGATAAATGAAACAAAAAGGACGTTATAGAGTTTTTTTTCGCTTCAAACAGCTGTATTCACGTGCGTATGATTATGTTTTGTACCGGGCCGTGAGGGTATAGGGATAAATTTGGGTACCTCCCTGCGAGTCGCTTTGACTGTGCACCACCTTTTATTCAAAAAGATATACACATTGTAGAAAAATATCTCCGCTGTCAGTGCCAATTGTATTTCATGGAAATAAAAGAGTCTTTGCTAGACGGCCGAACGACTTTAAAAAAAAAATGTACGCTTAGAACAACCGAAATCGCGTTGGTTGATGCATGTTCTGTAATTGGTCGTGTCGATAATTATCGATAGGGGTAACTTTGGGCACTACCCACAGGGTTTCCCAAAGTTGACTGGCCATCTTCAATATCTCAAAACCCTCAAGGATGCAAGAGCTGAATCATCAAGATTCGAATAAATCACCCTCCAAATAGAGTTCATTCATTACAAAATTGGAGTTATAGATGTTGACACTTGTTTAATTTCGTACTTTGATTCTACGTTATTGATGGATTAGCTATCATTATCTGTCTGATGACAAAATTGTAATTTGCGTAATATTATTCATGCTAGGTTACTAATGCTGTAGAGTTTATTTTTGGTGAAGAGAAACTGAAATATCACATTTGAACACTCTTAATATGCTCATATCGGGCGCTTTGAAGCATTTGAATAGTCCGTTGGCTCGGTACCCTTTCCATATCATGCAAACGAGGCCCAGATTATGTACATGGAAATATTTGCAGCGCACTAACTGACATTGTAAACATAGGTTTCAACACTTTCGGTGTTCCAATCTGAAACCTAGAAGCGTAGTTTTCATGAAAACACTGTATTTTTATCATTATGGGAGCTAATTTGCATATTATGCAAATGAGGTCCAGATTATGTACATGGAAATGTTTGCATCGCACTAACTGAGGTTTCGACACTTTTGGTGTTCCAATCTGAAACCTAGTAGCATAGTTTTCTTGGAAACACTATTTTAATCGTTATGGGAGCTAATTTGCATATTATGCAAATGAGGGTCTGATTGTGTACATGGAAATGTTTGCATCGCACTAACTGACATTGTAAACATAGGTTCCAACACTTTCGGTGTTCCAATCTGAAATCTAGAAGCATAGTTTTCATGGAAACACTGTATTTTTATCATTTTGGGAGCTAATTTGCATATTATGCAAATGAAGCCCAGACTATGTACATAGAAATGTTTGCATCGCACTAACTGACATTGTTAACATAGGTTTCAACACTTTCCGTGTTCCAATCTGAAACCTAGAAGCCTAATTTCCATGGAAACATTGTATTTTTTATCGTTATGGGAGCTAATTTGCATATTATGCAAATGAGGTCCAGACAATGTGCATGGAAATGTTTGCATCACACTAACTGACATTACAAACATAGGTTTCAACACTTTCGGTGTTCCAATCTGAATCCTAAAAGCCTAGTTTTCATGGAAACAATGCATCTTTATAACTATGTGAGCTAATTTGCATATTATGCAAATTTAGCCGATTTGCCCCACTGGATTTCTTGGGACTGTTAGTATGGTGTTTCGGAGCCCATAACAAGATGCACTGCAGTGGAATTCCTACTGTTGCAATTAGTGGTGGGTGAAACCCTATTTTGACTGGACTATTCAGATGAACAATGTCAATAGTGGTAATATCAACATAGCAGATTAGAATAAAAAACACAGAACAGCAACAGTTTTGATAATGCCATATACTTGTAGGAAAACACTTAACAGTTTGAATCAATGTCAGCAGATTGATTAGTCAGATGAAGACGCCAGTGCTGTTAAGATCTACAGATAATTTTATGCGTGCACCTTGAGCAGCTGCATAAAAGACTTAAGTCGGTGTGACGTCGAGAAAAGAAATTCTTCACATTTAGGGGGTTCCCAAGTGCCGAGATTGGCAGTGTGTATGCGCTCCCCCCTCATATTCCCCCTCCCCCGTGTTCTTCTTCATGTTGCATTTGGTTTCTTGTCTTTATGGTTTGTCTGTTCTTATTATAGAGTCTATTGTTTACCATTAGTTATTATCTGAATTTTCTTGACATTTGAAAAGGCTCTGTGATCAATGATAAGATTTGAGTGGAAGCGGATTAAGACGTAATCCTGGCTGCGCTCCCCAGCTTTCCATCTTATTTTTCACTTCGTCTTTTCACTTTGAATGATTTCGTCTCATATCAAACTCGTTTAGATTCACTGATGAGTAGATCAAACCAAAGAAGTTGTACCACAGTATGCTTTCTCTCAATGTCACAAGTTTCTTGATGATCACCCGATTCTGCGCTTGATTTGTCGCAAAGAAGACATGGGCGGTGGGAAACTGGCATCCGCAAGGGCGTTTCGAAGTGGCGGGTTCAAAAAACTTCCAGGAGCGCGCCAATGTAAATGGCCGCTAGGCCGTCCCGAGTCAGACCATTCACGGCGAGAGGCAGGGGTGTTGTTTCGGACCCTCTTGGGAGCCAGGGGGATTGACGCTGGCTCTTTTCTCCCACCTGTCAGGACGTTGCCAGGGTTACCATCATCCACTCTCGCTCGAGAGAGGATGAATGGTGACTATACCTGAATTCGTTTCAGCGGTTGGTTGGCCATTGTTGTCGGGGCCCTTATTGAATTCGATTCTTTGTCACATTGCGTGAATGCTAAAATTACAGAAAAATGGTAAGAGGATACGAAATACCCTTGATAAGAATTTGGAAGGTCATTAACACTGCCGAGTACTTTCACACGCATCGAAGTGACGAGAGGACGAGTGCAAGGCGAAAAAAAAATCAACTGGTGTTCACTTCCCGCACAAAGTTAACCTGCAATTGCTTCGTAATCCGAGGTACGTGCCTTCGACGATTACAACAGATGTACACACATCACATACATGGGATTGTGACAAAATTCATTTATGAACTAACAAGGTTCAAATATTGGAAGAAAATTACATTTTCAAGGCACCAAGTTGGGGAAATAGTATTATGTTCAATTGGGGGCTTCAAACTGCGCGTCACTCTTACTGGATTTGATGGAAACTTGGCCAATGTCTGAAGTTGAACTCTATACCTCAAGAGATATTCCAAATATAGAGGAGATGTTTCTCCTTTTGTTATTGTCATGCAGTAGACATACCGGGGAATTGAGTTAAAAGCACGTTTGAGAATTCGCTTCGTTTTGAACAACATTTTCAAACTCTATAGCAAACTCTCTCTTGGCTGCGGCATGTTTTATCTTCCTCTATAGGGAAACTCTGGATAGATAAGTGCTATCATTAAGATTTTATCCTTCCCTGCTATCAAGTTGGCAAACAGAATTTTTTCAGCATCCCTTTATTTGTCATTGTAGTAAAAGCTCTGATTGAGAAATATATCAACAATATCGCGTACCCCTATTAGTTCAATAGTTCAATAGTTTATTTATTTCCATCATCACAAAGAAAAGAAAAGAAAAAGTTGACATAATCCAAAGTGATACATTTTTTTTTTCATTTCTCTTACACTCGTCCGATAAAGGATTCTTTCAATACAATATAAAGTATATTATACACGAATGATGTCGTAAAAAAAAAAACAATGCACTTTGTCATGGCAACAAAAATAGTAAATAATCACAATGATGGAAAACAGTGTTCCACTAAAAAAGCCACGCTTGTAGAACGTGGAACACTGGAACAAAACAACAACAGCACCAATTTGTTATACCAATAAGACATATTCATTTTAAATTCTTCTATATACTATTGTACATTTTACTCATTGATATAATGATGTTGATACTATGAACAATACTTACTAGGATAAAATAAGAGTATGATATTATGATTATATAGATTCACCTGTACAGCAGTATGCGTATAATGTTTATGTGCGTGCATATGAAAAGTTTGAGTGAAAAAAAAAGGATAAACGCCATTTTCCAAGGTTTTTTTTGTTGTTTACATTAAGGTCATCATGAAATTGAGAAGAGTTGGTCTTTTCAGTCATACTGCACTCGTTACATAACAAGAAATATTTTTCGAAGATTTTACACAAAATCATCACAAATCTTTATTTTGATTATTTCTTCAATCTTGAATTGATGAAAATAGGTGTTAGGATTTGGGTTTTGCATCTAAACTCTTTAGTATAGTGTAAATGACATCAAGTCTGAGAAAGAATAGTACTCGGGGTTCGTCTAAACGGTTGTTGAGTCCTTGCTCCCAAGTGCCGAGATTGGCGATCTCTATCCACTCCCTCCTCATTCCCCCGTCCCCCTTCTTCTTCATCGTCTTCATCTCCCTTTGACATCTCGCAAGGAAGCCAAGGATGTCGCGATTAAGGGACTGGAGTGCGAATTACCAAAACATACCATCCATCCATCTCCCCCCGATTCCCATCCCTCAAACATCCCTGGCACGACCGCTCTGTCAGCGGGCGGACAGTCGCATGATGAACGACATTTAAACCGCGTTGGATTCCAGAGGGCGGTTTGCTATTTCAATCAGATAATCTCTTACAACAAATCTATCGTGTGGGATAATGTATCATCGCCGACACACATCCACAGATTGTAATTCCAGGTAGAGGCTGTATTGGGGTGCTTTCCTTTATCTATTTTTTTTTTCTTCCCTGTCTTCCTGTACGCACGACTTCCATCTATCTATATGAATCACACTTCTTGGGGGTGTCGTAAACTCCGACGCGTCAAAACTCCGATAGTTGCAGTGATGTATTATGACACGATGTTTTCTCTCATCATAACGGGCAATGTCAACACACACCCGTTCAATCGTAAATCCGGAATAATCGATCGTTTGACTAGCCGGTGGTGTAGCGTTTCACTTACACCATTTCTCACGTCCACCGAGTTCATTGCTTTTCGACGGTTAAATCGTTACCGTCTAGATTTTCGTTTTAGAATAAAAGTTGTCATTGCACAGGTATTGAGAGAGAGTCCCCCCCCCCCCAAAAAAAAAGAGAGAGAGAGAGAGAGAGAGAGAGAGAGAAAGAAAAGAATGACTATGACACAAAATAAAAAGAAGAAGCAATAAACGAAGGATGCTGTACAGGTATTTTGTGCCTGGAATTTATGCAGTGACACTTTCAGCAGATAAGAACACCACAAACCAATAAGATAATGGATAGCCCCCTCATAACCACGAACTTACAGCTATATTGACAGTGCATTTGAACATGCTGCATCCGCGGCCGGAAAGAGTTAAACTATGGACAAAGGCGTACGATGTTTTTTTTTTTTTTATTAAGATGATAACTGATTCAATGGTATCTTCACCTCTACACATGGTGCTCAAGTGATGGGCAACGGCCATGGTCTATGGCTTTAATTACACTCTATGAAATGGAAGAACTTAAGCAGTTCAGGAACTTCTTGATTGTTTTTTTTTTTTTCGTATAAGCATCGTATCGAGAAACATTGAAAGTGTGCTTTAATTAACAAATTAAAGATGCAAAGCCAATCAATGCTCAAATTGACTTTTATTATAGATGGAGTGAACAACACACGAACAACGTCATAGAATTCAGGAGTCGGACGTGACATAAGAAGAATAAAGTTCAAGGAATGTTTGAAATATCTTGAAAACGGACAATTCTGCCTTGAAACACCGAAGCGGTGGACATTCGACATTCGCACACACCGTACATTTAGTGGTGGCGCCTTTGAGAGAGAAAGCTGCTATTACTGCAAGACTATTTTGCTAATTTAATGCGGCAGCTAAGAAGTAGTAAGAGAAGTTAGAAAAGAAATGGTGATGGTACACGTGTCGCCTGCATGTGAAAAAACCTGCAGTGAAGTAAAGACGAGCATTGACAGTATCTTGGCGGGCTACGGTCAGAATATGCAGCGTTTCTCCACATATCCATCGCAAAGTCAATTCAAATTGTACAGCATCAACCTAAGCGATTAGCGTGTTGCTTTTAAGTATTTCAGCAAGTAGACAAAGTAATGAATAAGAAGAAATGGTGTTTCCTTTTCCCAATCCCCCCTATTCTCAGTGATCAAAAGCTAGGCGAAGATCGTGTCTGGTTAATGCCATGCCATGATCTCTAACGCGATGGCAGGCTAATAATGATCGTACAGCGATGTCGCCAGGGCTTGTGGCTCGCCGTTCATTCCCGCGCTGGAATGTTTGGGGCTGTATTATTTGAATTCTCGTCTGCATGGTGAGGG
The DNA here is from genome assembly GCF_040938485.1 of Diadema antillarum. Classification (NCBI taxonomy): domain Eukaryota; kingdom Metazoa; phylum Echinodermata; class Echinoidea; order Diadematoida; family Diadematidae; genus Diadema; species Diadema antillarum. Next base: position 4,948,121 of record NW_027270963.1, on the reverse strand, counting down.
GGTTTAGAGCACGCGGTCTCCCTACCCATTCCCCGAGGTAATTCTCGGCATAGCGCCTGCATCCTGCACGTCGGGCCCAGTCAAATAACCCCATCAATCACAAACAAAAATAATGCATACACACATAATTTCTACATTCTGAAACAAATATCTGGGTCCCCCATCTCCGGCTATGCAAACTGGTAATGCTTCAGAATTGACGAGAATTCGATTGTAAATACGGAGGGTCATAGATTCGTCGACATTCCTCCCAACAAGTCCAATAACGATTGTCATTATGACGATTCGAAATTGGTATCCAAGTGCAGGAGACCACCTACTCTCGAATAGAAATAGAATGATTTAAGAAAAAAGAAAACAAAGAAATAAAAACGATACCATACCCCACACTGGCGTTGGTAAGATGGCGAGGGAAAAAAAGTCACTTTGAATTTGTCAGTATGAGTAATAGAGGCTATACTATGTACAAGTGTGCTATAGCTCCATGCTATGCGTATGTAGGACCCTGTATCAATAGAGACAAAGGGTAGAAGAAAGAGAAGACAGATGGAAAGAAGGGAAGAGATGGGAGAGGAGATGGAGACGGAGAAGGAGAGAGAGGGGGAAGGGGAGGGAGGGAAGGAGGGGGTGCAGCGGCGGATGGTTGAGAAAGTGAAATGTGGCGTAACATGTTCAGACATCCATCCTATCCCATCGCCAGCCATTGCCCTGCTACAAGGACAAAACTTCTAGCTTTTTTAGCGATGGAGCCAAGCACACACATGTGCAATAGTCTCCCCTCCGTTAGTGTCCATGCGGTGACGTCATTGGTGTACCCTTCATTAATGAAATCCAGTTTAGTGATTGGTCTACATAGCGCCATGTGACCAAACACATAACACTGCTAATATGTTGATGATGTCGAAGCTGAAATGACGATGGAGAAAAAAAAATGTCCTATACCGTGACGTAATATTTATGGTATAGTACATAATGCCATGCATATTGCGTCACAAATATGAAATCGATTTATGTTTTTTTTATCTGTAGTGTGTGAAATTACTATCGGTATCAGCCTCTGAAGCAGTGTGTATATATTTTAATCACGTCCACAGTAGAACACTGATTGTCTTCAATTTGTAAACAATTTAATGTAAACAAGTCTACGAGTTTTTGTATGATTTCTTGGAGGGATATTTAAAAAGAACTGTACAATTCACCTTTTCGAGCCACGAGTGAAATTATGGATTCGTCGGTCACATAAATTGCACTACTTTCTTCGAGGCTGCGCCAATCACAAAATAGTGCTATTCCTGCCACCTCAGAAGCCATCACCTGAGCTAATGCTTCTCAGTGCATATATAGTATTTTTAACATATACCAAACAACTTTTCACTCGAGTATTACTCTGGCGTGCTCATGATTCAAATAGATTGGTCCTGATGACCATAATTTTTTCCTCCCAGTGTGTAATATCAATGTAGTGTTTCACACATAAACACGCACGCGCGCACACACACACACACACTCACATATATGTATATATATATATATATATATATATATATACTTGTATAAGAGAGAGATAGATATATTATATTTATATACACATATATTCTAATCAGAAACATTTTGTCTGCATACATTCACATTCATATACGCACACATAGTGATATTATGTGTGTGTTGTCTGTTTTACTAACTGGCTAACATTTTTAACCAAAGCGTAACAAAATACAAACAAAATACAAATATATATATATATATATATATATATATATATATATATATATATATGTGTGTGTGTGTGTGTGTGTGTGTGTGTGTGTGTGTGTGTGTGTATGTAAAAGTTGTAAAAATCCAGTCAATGCAGTGCTAACAAATTCAGAATCAATGAAACATGGCAACTTCCGAATATCAAAAACATGTGTCTTGGATTTTCCACACTACACATTACAAGAGTTATGCTTCAGTAACCGGTATTTTCAGCGACAATCCTCACAGGAGTAGACATATTTTCATGATACATACATGTATTTCTTGTTTATATGTATATATATATACATATACATATATATATTATTTGGTCTGTGTCAGATTAAAAGGGGAAATTGATGGAAATGATTATCGTGATTATCTCCGTAAATGATGGTGATTTTTGACGAAGTACAATATAACACGTATAATAACAAAGACCCTAGATAGCATGGCGGCAAAAACGTCATGATTTTTTTTTCTCTCTCTCTCTTCCTTCCTTTTCCTGTTCCTCAGCATGTTATTTCTGATCGTGTCACCTGCATATGAGATGATTATGTTATCTTGCTTGCAAAACATATTTATTTGTGAAAGCAGCTAGAAATGATATGCCCCGCAGCGAACAAGCACAGTTCTTCCCCCCGACATGCACGCCGCGCTGACAGACGCCCGATACTTCCTGTGTTCCCGTCACATACCCCGAGAGTCCCATACGACACGTAATAGGCAGCCGATTGTATCGTATAAGCATATGTATCTCTTTCCCCTCTTATTCCTCTCTCTTTCATTTTCCTGAGGGAGGGGGGGGGGGGTATATTGTTTGTTTTGATGTATGTTACCGTTTCGTATCTCCGACTGGGAGAGCCGTTGTTCCCCCGAAAGAGGGGGGGGGGGGGGGGGGGGGGGGGGGAGCGGTGTGTAATATAGAGAGCGAAAAATATCATTCCGCCAATATGCGCATTGTCACGTACAAGTGTTATCGTTTCATTTGGAGTGCGGAGCAGCGGACCAAAGCCGATTAACCACACAGTGTGTGATTTTTGTCAAACTCATGCTCCGGATGCCATGTTTAAGTGAAAATTGCTAAGCAGGGCTGATTTTCTTAATCACAGACTGTCATCATGATGTCAGGAAAGAAATGATATATATCTAGATATTTTATTTCATGAAAACGTCTAATTTGATTGCGCGTGCGTGTAAACTTGATGACACGTACTCAAGTCATATAAGGGTCGCTTTTTTAATGCATTACAATATTCCGAGCAGCAGCGTGTAATATAAAGCTCAAATTCAATGTCCTGCTCTGTGTGCACTCGATCCCCCTGGAAGTTTGGACTTTTGGGGAAAGTAAGTGCACTTCTAAATTGGTCTTCATACGAATTCACCGAAGGCAATTTATGAAATGCAGCCCTGGTGTAACTATCTGATTTATTCGAGTTTTATCGATACCCATTAATGAAATCATATTTGCTGTAGTTTTATCATTAATATTGCATGCATAATTGGCCTGAATATTGCATAAGAGGGGGTCGTAAAGTGTTGTAAAGAGGTGATATTTGGATAGTTCAACATTATGTTCAAAGTAAAAATTCAGTGTGAAATGTCAGACGCAAATATGTCAATATCAAATTACATTTTTTTCTTAGATCTGACTAAAGAATGAAAGCATGTTTACATCTACTTCCGATGGGCTTTAAAAAAAAAATCCTAATTTCAGATCGTTGGAAAAGAGCGCTGTGGTATACATGGCATACTCTGCTAAAATCTATCGCGATTGGGGGGGGGGGGGGGTGGGGTAAACCAAGGAGGCTTTGTAAACAGGGGACTGGCAGCAGAAAATGACATTGAGCTTCACGCCAGCTACATACGCGTTGAAGACAATGAGGGCAGTATGTGGTCATGTCGTCTGGTCGAGAAATAAAAACCTGCGGTGGCGTGCTTGAATGATAATCAGGAAGACCCGCGTTTCATTAGTCAGCTAATGAGTAATGACGTCGTACACAGCACGGTGTGAAAGCAGAACAAAGCGAAATGAACGAAGTCACTTTGCGATAATTCAGAGCTATACCACTGGCATCCGAGGCAGGCATCCATCCGGTCCTAATAGCATCAATTTCGGGGACTTTTAATTACTTTGCTCAGATATTTTATATACACATCGACATGTTGCAGAGTAATGGCTGCAAGGATCATAAACTTCTGCGAAGAGACAATGACAATAAGGAAATATGTTTCATTTCTAAATCTATTCACACACATTCCTAACCGAGTGCGTATCTGCAGAATGCATGGCGTTGCTGTATAGTCTCCGTACCTGGAATAAGCCTCTGCAAGACGATGTTTTAGGGTAAAGCCGATTTGCACTTTCGTTTCTTTCAGCGGCAGAAAGGGGAAAGTGGTTTACTGGGTTAAGAGGCCCTGAAGGGTATTTTCAATGCAACAAAACATAAAAGAAAAGTAAGAGAAAGAACCCCTGGAGTGGGAAAATTAGTCTAGCTTCATGAGGCACATTATATTACTGAACGGCGCTATTTGGAGATCATGAACTTTAATAAAAAATGCTCCTCTTTAAGTAGAGCTAGCGGCGAAAATGTTACTGGAAAAAAATATCGGGATTGAATTCTTCTCAAGAGTTATTGCATTCCCCTTCCATCAAAACGTCATGCTCAGCACAGGATTAGCGGGAATGAAATTATGATTGCCAAGTTTGCCTTAAAGTGAGAAAGGTGGAAGATCAATGGGCAACTATAACATGGAAGGTAAGCGCATGCGCTGTGGAACCTCGAAGAAAATGCACTTGTTATCTTTCTCTCCTATTTTAACCCATATGCACATATACTTGTATCGTGAACGCTCAACAGTTCGCAAAGATTAATGTATACGACATGAATAAGGGATGCATTTTGCCTCTATCGAGTGGACTCGACATTCAGAAGATACTCCAATATCCGTCGTGTCCTGAACAAATTAGATCATACCTCGACACACCCATACACAATATTTGATTGACATCCGAAGAGGTAAGCTTCGTTCACTTAATATTCATTTTTCTGTGATTGATGTCCCGAATAGAAATGTCGCGCTGAAAAGATACTTATTCCTATAGGACAAGGCAGTTAGTCATCGCAGATGATCCTGACGATATTTTACGGTATACATTACAAATGAAAGCGAGCATTACATTCAGTTTATTACATTACAGTTTGTTTTATTTATGAATCTTATTCACGTCTGGTTTATCAAAAGTTATATCAAGATTTTGTATTCATGGCCAGTGATATTAATGTACATTAATTTTAGCAAACACATTTTGGTACAAGTGCTTGCAGGGTAGACACAAAAATTACATAATTATTTTCAAATGGTAGGGAGTCCTTCCAGAGCTTACTTTTGTGTGCATTCAATACGTTTACAGCGGCTATACAGTAGTATATACGTAGCTCCATGATTTTACTTAGGCGTATATGAATCCGCCAGCTTTCAGTTGCGATTATAAAGTGACACATTTTGCCTCTAGATCCCCATTGCTCAGGGATAGCATCGTTTTGTTTTTTAGGACACGCCAGGCGCCATTTCTGAACACAAATCACACTGATTTGTCACTTCTTACGATAATGGGCAGATGAGTGGAAATGATAAGAGGATATATAGAAATGATTAAAGTCATCAAATGAAGAGCTTGCTTCCAAAAGGCGCGAGGCCTTTTGGAAGCAAGCTCTTCAAATGTAAACAAAAATTGTTCCATTTGTAGATCTCTGTATTGGCTAATCGTGCAGTTTTCATTTTCTTCTTTTTCATGTTCTTGCTCTCATTCTTGTTCATGTTCTTCTTGTTCTCGTGCCTGTTTTTGTTTTTGTTTTGTTTTTTTTACGTTGTTGATTACATGTATGTTCATAATCTTGCTCAACACTGTTTTCGCTTTTGTTTATGTTCCTATTTTTTTTGGACATTGTTCATATTCTTGTTTTGCCATCGCTCTTGTTCTTCAATATTGCTCATGCGTACCTGTTCCTTTACTTATCCTTGTCCATATTTTTGCAATTATTGTTCTTTAATTCTTTATTCTTCTCCTCGATCACATTCCAGTCCTTTACTTCATCCTCGTCATTGTTCCTTTTCGGCTCAAACGAATGTGTCGCTCATGTAAACAGATTTTCGTCATCTGCGTTCGAATTTGTTATCATCTTTCACTGAATGTTGGCAAGGGGTCCTTCTGAAAGCTCAGACCAGGATGGAAGATCCGGAGCTAAACCCAAACTGATGCCATCCAGTGCTTCAAGATGGAGAACATCTAGACTCCAGCAAGTCGGGTTTACATTAAAAGAAAAAAAATGGTGCTATAAAGAAGACAACGGGAAAAAAATCATAGAATGAGATCTCAAATAAACTTTACCTACTTCCACTTGGGCTTTGCTGCTGTTGCAGACGAGGCGAGATGTAGGTCGTCGCATTAGTTTGGATCAGACGGCGTGCTAATGGCCCGCTCTCAGTCAATTGTTGTTTCAGCTTTATCAAGGTGTTGGCATGATTTTACCGGATCTGTACCAGGCCTTTGGAGTCATGAACGATCAAATATGACCAACTTTTTTTTTTCACCGCCTAGGGAGTTCTTCTGTCATTCTTTGTCATTCGGTTGGGCTGAAATCAAAATCAATTTTCATTAAAGGGAAAATGCGTTCTTTCTGTTCACGAACAGAACATAATATTCTGTCGCAGATCGATTTTCCATATTTTGCTTTTCAATTCTTTCTCCATAATATCAAGCGGATCTACTGTCTACTACTTAACTCATCTACTGTCTATTTACTATTCGCATTAGAATAACTGTCAATAGAAAGAGAAACGGCATGGCAAATATCTGTTTAACCCTCGAAAACAGTTTGGTCACATACGTTCCCATAGCATGCCGAAATTTTGGTCATTTTGACTGTCGATTCGACTTTTGAAATGAAAGAATTTTGGATATCGTTTTCTCGTTTTTGCTGTTGTTGCTATCAAAACTTGTCAAAACTTTATTCCCTTGAAGGAGTCTTACCAGGTGAAATGAAAAGTGTCTCTGATGGAGAGCCTTACAATGAATTGAGTTACATCTGTCAAGCCTTAACTCAGATCTGTCTCATAACGAGAGGTGTGTGGTATTTCTACCTCTGTTCAGTTATAATCCATCCCGTCAGGTGGCAGTGGTTGCCTGGACCCTCCTCCTCCTTCTCCTCCTCCTTCTCCATCTCCTTTCCTCCTCCGCCCCATCCAGCCTCCTGACCATCGCGTCCATTTCTGTGTCAATGACTCCCCGAATCCTTCCTGACATGAATAGAGATGTGTTCGTGTATCTGGCATACCTACCAGTGGCGGATCCAGAGGGGGGGGGGGGGGGGGGGCGCACCGGGAGCGCGCCCCCTCTTTATTTTTGGTTGAAACAGAAGAAATATTAAAAAAAAAATGGGGGGGGGGGTGCGTGCGCCCCCTTTCATTTTGCAAAGGCGCCTCCTCTTTACGGAATTCCTGGATCCACCCCTGCATGCCTGTATTCAGAGCTGGTGTATTCAAAGGTGAGGTTGCAGAATCCTGTGGCATACTCTATTAAACCCTCGAAGCTACATCCCTCAACCAAACACAGACAGATCTGTAGGCAATGGTAGGTAGGGAGGTGACTCTTAGACAGGGGACTCCCTCCCCTCCCGATTCGAAGTCTGCAAAGACCTTAAGACCATGGACCTACATTAAGGTCCATGGCAAGACCTGGGCCGAGTTGCTTGACCCACATCACTCTTGACCAATATTGGTACTGTATCTGGAAATAATGGGTTAATGACAATCGTGTGACACCCTAGGGGAAGAGTTCTTACACGGAAGAGACTCTACCCTTAAAATGAGACCATGCATAAGATTTCTGATATTGCAAGATTTTGCCATCATAGTTACTTTGTTATGTTATTGTGATTCACTTTTACGAAGCAGGTGGGCCGTGGATTGACCAGTTAGTTAAACGATGTCCGTAGTGTAAAGAAAAGTTTGTTCAGCTAAGACGCCGAATTAAGTGATCTACGTCCACACGTCTAAAGCGAGTTCAAGGAAAGGTGTTTGTTAACTCGGATTGAGGTCATCCGCAACTCAGGTCCCTCACGTGATCAAAGGCAGAGATCGTCAGCGTTGACGGAAATTGCGACTGTCATCCGAGAAGGTCAGAAAATTGCCGGAGAATGAATGGCGCAGAGACTTGAGCCAGCCCCAGTAAAGGTGGGCGGGCTCTGCCCTCCCGCTCCGTTGTGCCCATCAACCTGAATGCCTCAAAATGTTACCCGAGTGCCTCAAATATTACCTGAGACTATTCGTAGCGGCCTCTTCCGCCATCTAAATATAACGCACGCACAAAGACGTACCGTCGCTGAACGTACGAACCGGACTCTGAAGGACGGTAAATTGAATAAGATTACATGAGCAACTTTCGAACTGGCATTGGATGCTGCTCAGGCCGATTAGATACCGGACAATTTATACAAGAGTCATAATCTGTTTCTAGCTCTTGTCCAATCCAGAAATAAAACAGCGATGATGATGATTTTAAAACGGAAACATCATGTTGTATTCATCATGTAACCAAAGAGAATGTCACTTAGTGCTTACGATTATTCTTTTCGGCCCAACCATGTTCATGGACATAAGCATTAAGACAATCTTTGTTTACTCCTTAAAATTAGAGGTGACAAGAGCTGGGTAAACTGAAAATACAGTCAATAACATGTACATAATATTCCTTTATCTAGATAGTTTAAAACTTTTGTACACACACGCTCACACAAAATGACGGGTATATCATCTCATCTCTCAGTTGGCAAAAGCCTAGATCGCATCGTGTAATCATCCATGGCAGCCGATGTCAGGACAACATCTGTCCAAATCGTGGGGTTCACGGGGTGCAAGGCACCTTCAACACCATCTTTCCCACCAAGTCGCTCCTACAAATTGAGCGTCTGATCTCATGCAACCGCTGCCTGCTTCAGCCGGGTCTTTGTCAGCGCCCATATTTAGTCTACTGCAAACCAGACTACAAGATTCGAGCTACGGAATAAAACTTGCTCGGAACGTACTCGGCTTCTTCGTTAGTGCCTAACAGATGACGAACTAAAGAAAATCATAGTCTAAAAGGTTAAATTATTGCTACGGTAGTATAGTGCATTACGACAGAATGCTTTTGTGGTGTTTTAAGGTGTTTCGTGTAACGACGGCAATAAAAACTGGTACGTGCGTTCCGACTGTAAACTATTTCGTCATATCGCCAGAATATGACGGATGAGTGTAACCCGAGCGGCGTAATGTGTACATGTCAAGTTCGCCGCGGCGTCCGGGGACCGTGTCCAGGAGCAGCGAAATCGTTGGAAACGCGTTCGTTTGACCCGAGATGAATGTATTTATCATTCCATCTGTCGTGAAGGAGACAGCGGCGAAACGAGATACGGGCGGAGAGGCTGATGGTTAGAGGCTTAACCTCTTGGAAGCCTGGCCATAGCTCAGAGTTGGAGGACACTGATACACATCATCATCATGGATCATCTTAAAACATCCAGTCAGGATAGTCCTCGCTTAGAGATTGACAAGCTATCATCCCGTCAGCTCTAAATTAATACCATTTTCCTTGCTTTCAAAAACATTAAAACTTAGCCATAAATGAGCACAAAATCAGTTGATTCCGCCCTAATGAGTAGCAGTAATCCTCCCATTTCCAAACTCGACATAACTCAGTATCTTCGTGTGAGAAAAAATGAAACGTTCACGTTGTTTTCAATTATAATCATATGACATGACGAATGCCCATGGCTGAAAACATTTCCCTTGTAGGCCTGCTGATGGCGTGCGATATTATACTAACATATCTGTCTAGTCAGTGCAATGTTTACATTCCTTTACACAGATTAAAAACTGTCCGTTTGTTCTTATCTCATCCTTATTGCTTTAGAAAGATATCAGCCAATTAAAACTATTGATCGTATAGAACTGTATATGTAAAGAAGATAAAGGTGAGTGTGTGATATTTGAACGTCATCTTAATTGTCATAACTATGTCATAACTTAATTGTCAGAACTATGATCGAACTTTTAGTCAGGGGGAATTCAAAAGCCATTCACAGACATAGGGAAAAAGAAAAAGAAAAGAATCGCAGATAGAAAACTTATCAAATTTCAGCATAATAATAACAGTATTCCTACAATTAGACTTCATTGGAAAATAGAAGCCGACTATCAATTTACAAAAAATCATTGAGACACAATAACGAAATTAATCAAATTGTAACCAATTTGTTGTAATCATTATGATCGGACATGCTTTAATTTGTTTGTTTGAGATCGAGATGGAGACTTACAAATCAGCTCTGACATATTGCAAATTAAGCACAATCGTGAGAGAATAATCAAGGAAATAGAGTAATCCATGCTCAAACTGTGTGCCAACAGCATAATATGTATCGATGGACACTGCAGCAGTGAAGCCCGCGGTGTGCAACAAAACAAATATTTGGAGGCGAGGGCATTATCTTCTTTTCCAGCAAGTCTTGAAGGAGAGAGAAAGAGAGCATGATACCGCGAAAAGTAAAGAGATCAATGTTGTGCCCTCCTTTTCACCCATCACTTTGGCACACATCCACCAACTTCTCGACAACTAGAGAAATAACATCTACAAGCTTGAATGAGTAGTAAGTCGTATCGTTAGGGAGCACTCGACACAGTGTTAAGTTGTATCTGTGTGTGTATCTTACTTTGTGTTTGCGTGTGTGCGTGTTTCGTTTGTGTGTTTTTATCAGTGTCTCCAAAGTCGAGATAATGATAAATATGAAAAGAAAAAATAATAATCTGAAATTGTTTGCCAGTGATTAACTCCTTTCTTGTGTCCCCGTTAAAAAAAGTGCAGGGCTTAGCTAAATATATAAAAATGACTTCAAAATTAAAGTGTACTCGGGCAAAGAAGCCTGTCCATCGTAGAAGTCTGATTGACCACAATACATTTCTGGTGAGAAACATATCTGAAACCCCCTGAAAGATAACAAACCAAAAACGTCAAAGGAATTAGCATCTATGGCGCATACATGCCGTATTTATCGTAATCGAAGCCGTGGCAGACATAAAAGCATAATTTGAAATAGAATACCATGATATAGGAACTAGCACTCCATGACGTGGACAATTCTGGCTTACCATATAGATTATCAATCTAAGCCACACAAAATTGATTTCTTAGAGTGAATACAGTAATATATAGTCGTAATTGGGATGAACACTTTGAAACAATATGCTGAAAATAATTTGGCGAAATTGAACTTGATTGTTCGTTATTTCCACGAATCAGACCTCTTACGCACGTTTTAGAATCTTCTTTTCTTGTCACGCACAAAAAAGAAAGAAAGAAAGAAAGAAGTCAAAATTATGAATTACGATCAGCGTCTGGTCAACAGCAGACTTCCAATACGATTCCATGTCCCGTAAAAAAAGAAAAGAAAAAAGTAAATGAATAAGTGGATCAACTGCTAACCGAAAGCAATCAAATTCTTTTCCGCACTTGATGCTAAAGGAAGAATTATCAAGGAACTGTGATTAGCCAAAGAGGAACAGGCCCTGTTCTACACCATCGTTCCGGAAAAGTAGAGTAAGTAAAGTATCCATGTGGATTGAAGACAGACACATGGCTACATTCGACAAGCGAATTATGTAATATCACAATGCTATTTTGATTGAGCGAAGTCTGAAAATTAGCGTTGTGACTTTTGTAAATAAAATCACGATGATGTCATTGATATATTTATCATTAGACTGTACTGTGTCCACTCCAGATATGAAAAGAATATCTACTTTCATTTCACAAGCCATTTATAAACGAATGCTTAAATACTTCAGAAGCACTCGTGACTGCTCCTATTGAGGTACGGCACGAAGTAATTCTTTATGCAAAAATATCACAGCACAATAACTGCCTGAAGATGCCAATGCCGGAGTTTGTGCGCTCTGGATCTTTCGCAATGTTAATGGACGTGGCTGTACAGCGAGAATCACATTTTTACAACTGTAACCGAGACATTATCTGTTTGCTCTGCCATGAAAACTATGACATCCGCCAATCACGTCGATAGGTCGGTGACAATAACTAGACCAAGCTAAACAGACGATGAGGCAGGGCAGGGAGGTGGAGCAGCTGAACAGCGAGAAAACACAAATAGACAAGCCGCGCGGGTGGTGAGAAAGTCGTATTCGGGGTCCCTATCATTTGTCATAAAACTAGGGCTTTCTCGTTCGCTGCAAAATGCGCGACCATCCAAGCTAACGAGCACTCCCTTTTTCATCGCCAGGTCCACACCTTGAAGATACGTGTTAACTGTTAAGGGTAGCAGTGCCAGCTCGTTTCAGACTTAAAATGGGCCTCTGAAAAGGAGATGATTATGCCCTCTTATCTTGTGTTGGTTGACATGGTGACAAATCTATAAAGATGCACGTAGTGGCATTAGCTGAATGAGAGTTGTAGGAATGGTATCTTTCAGACCAGTTGGAATGGGCTTTTCAAGAGCGGCAGAGGTGATACAATGTGATGATCGTTTATCACGTGACTCAGAACAAAACACAATTTTTCACGGATATCAGCATGGATTATTAATGGGAGTTACACTCGACTGGAACAGAATGATAGTTTGGTGATTGAAACTTAGCATTGTTTACATCAATTTCTCGCTAGAATACAATGGGCTGAGCTGTAGCAAAAAGGCACAATTCGTCAACAATTTCGATCCTTTGTGAGTGTGATGGTATGGCAGTCTAACCTTGTCCCACGCATCGACAACCAATAGATTCGTTAGATTGGTGGGGCTCAAAAGAGCACTATCTGAATCACTGCCCTTACGGAGAAGTAATTACTGTGAGTACTGATTTTGCACAACCTAGCCATAAAACAGTTTGAGGAGCAAACTACTCCAGGGCCCCGTTTTATCAAAAGATAAAATCTATTTTAAATTTCCTTACCACACAGGCTGCCATAGACTTACAGTTGAAATCAACTATATAATCAATTTTAACTCTTCATAAAACGGGGCCCTGGTTGATTAACCTTCAACTCAATGAATTACAAAAATGAAATACACTGTAGATGCTTCGGGAGTCGGGGTGTTTACAGGACTCCAAAGTGTTTATTCTGGTGTATTCCGGTAAAACACGTCCTGGTGAAAAGTATACGAAGAAAAATCACAACTGAATTTGATAAGGACTACAATATAATAACGAAAGAAGATATCCAGCTAATGAACACGAGTTTGCATTGACTCGAGAGATTATAGAAGGTCATCACGTCAGGAGTACACGGTGATGCATAATGTGGCTGTTAACAATTCCTGTTCTACGTAATATTCAATATCGGATGAATTCCAATCACAGAACGGCAAGAAATATGATTGTTGTGAAGAGACAATATTATTGGTAGTGATTTGAAGAGAGCGAAATCTTGAAAAAATTACAGAAATTAGCATACGTATGAGTTTCAGATTATGCATTGTAACCCACATAAAACATGGTATGCGAAAAGAATATAAAGATTGCATAGCTCACAAAATACATCGTAGTATAGGAGTCTACCGAGAAAATTGTGACTGTTCATTTCCAAGACTTGTCTAATATGAATCGCGGTTCATCAAAAATATGGCAATTCTATCGAACTTCCCACAAGAGCAGCGACTTTTCAGAAGGGATTTTTTTTTTTGAGCGGGGTTCCTTTGTTTCGCATCAGTTTTCATGTAACTTCTGAAATGATGTTGAAAGTTTAAGGTCCACTAATCCTTTGTATCCTTTAAGTTCCCGATTAGAAAGAGATTCCTCATGGAGAGCAGTTATGATGATAACACAGACAGGGAAGGAGCTACAGTACAATACATAATATACGACAATTTTAAGCAATTAAGATAATAAAAAAAAAAAACAGGACGGCACCTAAAGACCTGACTAAATTTGAAGAAAGTTCTAATTCACATTCAATTCACTTTTTTCTAACCTTGAACTAGTTTGATATAGACGGAGACATACAGTATACTAATCCAGGTGCGTGTCAGTTAAGGAAGATCTTCAAAACCATGTTGACGGTATTTTGGAGAACGCATGAAGTGCAAGAGGGGTCCCTGTGAAATGGCATGGCACATCTAAATGTGCAAGAACAAGGATGATTAAATTAAAACTCTCGAATGAGTCTAAAAACAAACCAAGAGAGGCGAGTAGAAACGGTCCAATGACTTGATTATGGTCTGGTGTAAACTTTCCTGAAAGCGTAAAAGTGGCAATTTTCACTACTTGTTGTTGCTCTTTTTGTTCAGAAAGAGGAAGAATCGTAAATGTTGTTACAGCACAAGCGGTGAAATATGAGGGTCATAATATAACGCCAATATCAAACGGCTGACCTCCCATGAACACGAAAAGTGTAGCGTACATCACTCATACGCTGGCTGACGAATGAGGTGGATCTTGATAACTTGACACTTGCAAAGAGCCATTTCATTATAATCGGAAAGTGCAGGCATGATGGAGCCTGCTCATGATGAAAACGTGGTTCAACGAGAGGCTGCACTTCAGCGGAAACAGAACCTGGTCTAGAACGACTTCGCAACACACGTTGTCCGTGGAAAAATACATCCCACCATTAGCAACGTACCCGGGCAACGTATCAATATACACTCCATAAATGCTAAATCATTTTAACGAAGTCCTAAATGAATGAAACTCGGACTTATAACATTTAAGTCTTTAAAGTAGAATATCAAATGGCTGGCTGTGATATTGACTAATATAAAGATCATAAAGGCAAGAACTCTCGTGTCGACTGATGTTGGAATATTTCATTTTTTTTTTCTGATTCTGGAATCGGTAAGCAAAATATATTGATATAAACTTAGTTATACATGTAATGCCTGACCCTATAAGCTATTCGTGCCAAGTACAATACGCCCTAGAAGATAATTTACCATTTAATAAGTTGTACAAGCAGAGGAAAATATGGAATAAGAAATATTAGCGAATATGTTGGTTAACTTCGGTGAATGTGGGACATTGTGCATTTTCAGATACATATTCTCGCAGATGAAGTAGGAATGTGTGTAGCTGCAGACGACGGCAGTGTTTGCGAACATGTCACTCCAACCTTCACTTACACAATGGTTACCTTTCTACCTGGATAGAGCGGGAGTGATGTGCCATTCAGGTGCCCCCTTCCCTTCCGGCTATGACATCGCTCACACCTCCCTGGATTGAGTGACACGTTGGCCTGAAAGAAGGGGATCTATTCACTCACCTCTCTCCCTCTCCCTCGTGAAGATCTCGCCCGAAGATACCCGGTCGAGGTGCCTACGAGACAGCTTGACTCGAGACGGCGTCCCCTGCGATCCCGAATCCCCTGCTCAGCGCGTGACACAATAAGCACACACACTTACAGATGCACACGAGTCATCTGCAAATACTTGAAACAGATCAGACAATCGCTGAAGAGCGATCGCCAAACTCCTCGACGAGTTCTCTCCAGTTCGACCTTGACTCAAATCTATCAGTTTGATTAGCAGCTAATCCAGGTAAGAATCCGTAGATCGACGCGCGCTATCGCCTCATTTCTCGACGTCGGGCGAAGAGGTAAGTGAGTTCGTATAAGGGGAGGGGATTGTGAATCCTCGACACGACCTATGATGCACAATACAATGTTCACATCACCTCGGTAAATATTGGAGCTATGGTTCGCTGGGGGTGAGGGGGAAACGGCATCAAAAGATGTTGACCCAACGGCTCAGCGCTGCTCAAACAGACAACCCAATGAAAATAAAATGAAGCTAATTGACAACTATTCAATGGTTTCGCTCAAACACTTCAAACGGGGAGACGCACGCTGGGACTGTGGATAATTAAAAGGAAAAAAAAGTTGGCACGGGTTGATGGAGAGTAAATAACACGAAGCGGTCATCGAGACGGCTTTAGCCGCGAGCTCATGGGATGAGAAGCTGTGACTGATGTCAGCCAAAGACTGGCAATGACCGAGAACCGGAGAAGGGCAAACCGATACTCGAGCGATACACAGCTACCGGTCGTCTGCTCCGAACACTCTCACTCCCCCTCTTTCCCACACACACACTCACACAGACACATACACAATAGGAAGGCAAAGCTCGCGCACAACTGCGCGCTCATGCTCTTATCGGACAAAGATGAGCGCAGTGAAAAAGAGAGAGGGGTTTGGAGAAGACAAGCAGTGAGATTCACGGGACTGGATGTGAACCGGAAATTGTTTCACTTACCCTATGCCAATTCTATTTGATTGATGATTATTTGACATAACTAAGCTTAAAGGACCAGCGAGACACTGGGTGGGGCATGGGTTCGAGTTTCCATGTTTTCTCTCTGTTTTTAATAGAATGCAATGCAATGAAAGTTCAAGAACAAAGATATTTTTGATGGCTTGAGTTAAGTTTGACGCATGCCAACCGCGTCAAAACGGGAGCGCGGCTGGGGGAGACAGCTCAAAGCCGTGTGGTATGTGTTAGAAAGTTCATGTGTGGTTCAACGGGGGATAAATCGTTTCGTATTTACAAAAACAAAAACACTGTTTTCACAGCTTGAATTGATCTGCGAGGATTTAGCCCACATTTCTGTGCCAGCAATTCTCTTGGGCGCTTTATAATCGAGCCTTTATGCGCTCGTGACGTCGTCCGGATAAATTTCAAATCTGTCAATGTTGCAAAAATATGAATGCGCACGTTGGGGGCAGCTCGCCATGAAAAACAAATTGAATCCGGTTTACCAGCCCAGGTATACGACAGTTCGAGATGATGGAAGACTTGTGTCAACCGAGAAATGTTTCTTCACACAGACCCTTGGCTGCATCAAACATTAATATGCACTCATATAGGATGGGAGGTATCGTAATTCTTACTATGTTCACCCTTGTGTATTTAGCTCAAGTAGATGCACTATCTAAACACGCCCTTCTGTCTTGCCCGATAACGTAAATATTTCGATGTTGTGACTTATATCGACGAGTTTGAAACTAGACGTTTCATTTCAGTTGACATAAGTCAAAAGAAAAACAAAATGTGACTTTTTATTTCTTCAAAATCGAACAAAAGCGTCGCGGAGTTTTTCCCGACTTTGTGATCTCAGTCAGGAGGAGCAACGCGAATTATAACTCGTTGAAGTGGTCCCTGTTGAAACGCGCATGGGGCGCATGCTGGAAAACGGGTGAATGATTCTGACCCCTCGTAGCTCGCCCGAGGTGACAAGCCAAACACACGTAGTCACATCGTGCCATACGCGACGAGGACTCCAATGTGACGCATGGAATGACCCGGAACAGCTTGCATAAATCTTCAGTCAAATAATATCCGATATTCTTGGATACTACTGTGCTATGCAATAGAGTATCTTGTTGTAAAGTTAAAGAGGAATACAACATCAACTTTCAAGGATCCTATTTTTTTTTATACTTCTTTGAGAGGGAGAGATATTAAAAGATACCTTTAAGTTTTGTTGAGAAATTTAATGTTCATATTAATGACATCATGATAATTTATTCGTTGATGAATCGCTTTTATATAGGGCTATCTGTTGTTTGTTGCAACAGAGAAAATTATCAGTAAGGTGAATGTAAGACATCTTAGTCCAAATCGTCAACGCAAATAAACACAATTCAAGGAGGTTGACGTTCGACAATCGGATTCGTTGTCAGGACGATGCTACAACTTTTGTTTTTATTGTCATATTTATTTGTAGGTTGTCCTCTCCCTGTTCCCGAATGTCGTCATACGAAGAAACCTACTAATAATCTGTATGAAATCGGGTTCATTTATCAGTTGATGTGGGGCCTACATGCATTCTTAAATTCGTGCGTTACCTGTGTCTTTATTCGTCTATTTGTTTTGCATTTGCGAGGAGCTCTCCCAGTAGATGATGCATTATTAAAGGGATCGTACAGATTTGGTTAAGACCTAATTTCAGGTTTCTAACATTTTTGGGTGAGATAATGAGAAACCTCTTATGAAATATGAAAGAGCATGTAATTCTATGAGGAATTCAACGTTTATTTGATGAAAATTGGTCTTGAAATGACTGAGATATCCAAAAAAGAGCGATTTAATAAAGTGTGGGACCCACACTTTATTACTATCGCTTTGTCTTACTTTGTTTTTGGATGTTTCAGTCATTCCAAGCCCGATTTTCATCAACTAAACTTTAAATTCCTCTTAAAATGGTATGCTCTGTACTATATCATTAGTGTTTTCTTGGTATCTCACAAAAAGTTAAATCCAAATTCTCATCTCCACCAATACTGTACTATCCCTTTAAGCTTGTCAGCAGTAGGTGGTACATACATAATACAAGTTATGAAAACTTTCGTCAGTATGGCAAAAAAATCCGCCATCTTGACAGAGATGCCTCAATATATTTTATGCACAATGCATTCAAAGTCGCAGGGACAGCGACGGGTGGTGATCGATATCTTGTTTTGGTTTGGTTTCTGCAATTCGTTTGTTAGCCCACGAGCAGTTCTATAAACAAAGCGACATGAAATTACGATTGTCCTGGGATAGCTTGAAGATATTTAATGGGCCTTGATGCCTGTGTCATGAAAGGCCGGTTGTCCAAAGACGGACTGTGATGTTTGATCGCATTTATTTTCACTGCTAAAGAAAAGGCAATTGCTATATTCTATGGTTTAATCACCTAATGTAGACTTTCAAAGAATTGTTCTCCCTTAGGACATGAAATTGTCCTCATTACCCAATCATTGTCAGATGCCGTTTCATATACTCGGAGACCTATAGCGGGAAAACATATTGTTGAAGCATCCCGGACGTAAGCGCGGGTACAGGATTCGAATGTGGGGACCTATAGCCTTATCCAATACACCA
Source organism: Diadema antillarum (assembly GCF_040938485.1). Taxonomy (NCBI): domain Eukaryota; kingdom Metazoa; phylum Echinodermata; class Echinoidea; order Diadematoida; family Diadematidae; genus Diadema; species Diadema antillarum. The sequence continues at coordinate 4,929,486 of NW_027270963.1, read as the reverse complement.
CATTACTGCAGCTATGAACAGCTTTGGATCGCCGTAAATCCTCCTTTCACTATAAACTTAATTTATTTACTCATAAGAAAATAAAATAAACAAAGTGAGTATAACGTTTTGAATACAAATTGAGATCGTTGTCAGCATCTCGGCAGACAGAATTAGCAGTGATATGATCAATAAAAAGGCGTTCGTCTCAAGCGTATATATTCCGTATCGACAGAAACCAGCGTGTCTTCGGATTAACCAGCGATTGTCAGAAAATATCACAGATCACAAGTCTACGAGGATTCTCGAGGCAGAAGGTAGATGTATCAAGGTTTCCAATAACCACTTGGGGACACGCCCCTAGAGACAACCGCGCAGGACGTACAACATGCCTGGACCACGTATTAACACAAAGGACACGCCCCAGAAGACACCGAGGTCATGCCCTGAACTAAACGAAGTTTGTTTCGTTTGTTTTGTTTTGTTTTTCTCTTAATATCTTTCACTCCCCCCCCCCCCCGTCGTACTGAGGTTTCTAATCTTACAGCAAGCATGTGGACAAAGGGGATTTTCTAGTAATAACTACTACTTGTAGTAAGCAAAAAAAAAAGAGTGTTAGCTGAACAAGCTCCATATCCAGCAGGCAGTGCATACCATCACACTCAGCAAATCAATTTGGGCGCGAATTTGAAGAATGGTGTAACTCTCATCAAGTTCATGTGGGGACATATGTCAGTCTGAGAGTCAAGCGCTGCGCGCGGGACCCGGAAGGTAACACCGGTTCTACATACGGAATGATCGTAATACGAATTTCTGTCGCATTATGGTCTACTAAACATGACGAAATATCGGGCAGCAAAATATGGCGTCGCTCTACATATCCGCCAGCAGTCTTGCTTCTAAATCTACAATCTATCTCGGACACGAATAAGGAGGACGGAGAAATGCTTCATCGTTGGAAGAGTGGCAAAAAGGAGGTGATTCAATAATGATTAGGATTTATCACCGACATACATTAAAGGAAACCAAAACCCAAAGAGCAATGTGGATTGAGTGAAAGCAGCAACATTATTAGAACACATCAGGGAAAGTTTGAGGAAAATCGGACAATCGATGCAAAAGTTATGAATTTTTAAAGTTTTGGTGGTAGTAATGACTGGATAAGGAGACTACTTCAGTTTATGACATGATGTGTGGACAACAATATAAAGAAAATATAAAGGAAATTCAACATACTTTCACTTTTCTTGCTTAATGAAAGAGCCCTTGACTAACCTCTTTCAGAAAGTAGGGGGAATGATCTTACCCTTAACATATTTCAGTAACAAGTTGATGGAATGTGTAATATTCATGAAAACATGATTATTTTTTTTGTGTGTGTGTGTGGAATTCTTCTTTTATTTTCTTCATATTGTTGTCCACACATCACGTCATAAACTCTAGTATTCTCCCTATCCAGTCAATCCATAACTTTTGCATCGCTTGTCCGATTTTCCTCAAACTTTCACTGATGTGTTCTACTACTGTTGCTGCTTTCACTCAATCCATATTGCTCTTTGGGTTTTGGTTTCCCTTGATGCAGTACAGATCACACTTCATCAATCTATACCTGCGTATTTTGACGTCGTGTTCGAAACCTCGCGACTAGTAAACCACTGTTACAGCGAAAAAAAGACCTCCAACAACACAAATTCAGTATAATGCTAGCAATGGAAATATTTTGCTTTGTATGCTTTCATGTAGTCGATAATACGCTACTGAAGCACGTTTTCTATCATCTATGGAGCAAGCCCATCGAAGGGTTCAACTCTACCGGTTTTATTTCAGGTTGATCCAAGGGCATCTGACATTATTGCTGTGGTGTCCTGGAAAACCACCCCTCTATGAAAACACTGGAATGCAAGCACTGCACGCTCCATCACAAAAATTGACTTGTTCTGTAATAGAAGGAAGATAAACGCAGTGCTCGGAGTGTAGTATACGAAATATCGACGGCGGTCAAATATGTATGTTCTTGTTGGCCCAAAAGACTACAATCCATCACATCAGGGTATTTATTTCCCCGACACCACCATTCGGCTTGATGTATTTGTCATTATGGACATGTGTTTGACGTAAATGTCAGCTGGAAGGCGATAAGAATAACAAGAATGAAAAGAGCTGATAGAAACTGCTATAAAGCGACACCTTTATATACTGCGACGGGCGGCCGATGAAATGCGACAAATATCGGTCGTACAGGACGGGCGTTTTGACTTTATTGAGTAAGACCCAGGCCGGCGGAGATTTTATGCATATAAGATTCATAAAGTTATAATGGCCTTAAACGCCCTTGGGGACCTGTAAAGAGAAGACCATTTTTTTTCTCTCTGTTTTTATTTCTACCATCTGTGGCCGGCGTAATGGTTTAATCTGGAGCTGAGAACGAATAAAGTGTTTTTCATTTAACCTGGGCAAGACTGTCACCAAATTGTTCATAAATAATTATGTATTATTGACCGAGTATCGCACCTTGCGCAGAATTCACTGCGGGAGAGAAAGTATGTATATAAAAGTCGAGTGGATCTTATTTCTAGTTCTTGACTAATAACGTTACACTTCCCCTTTAATTTTAACATTTATTTCCCATTCATGCATTCCAAAGTCTTGCGGTTTTCTCATGAAAATAAAGAGAAAGGGGGAAAAAATACATATTTCATTTGAAGCTCACTGTGAAATAGGAATTCTCGTTCGGACACAGAGTGTTCAGTTGTAAAGATTTTCTCTATGAGGGCGGGGGAGGATGAAAACAAGAAAAACTAGAAATGTCGCTATGGCAACTGGTCGGTAAGCCTCCGTCATATAGCACTATTCTCCCAACAGGTCTACATTAGGCCTATACATCTTGCTACTGTGAGACGAGTTTCACATTATTGACAAATAATCATGACAATTAAGCATATGGTAATAATACACTAATTTTCATGACAATAACTTGAGCCACTTTCAAACAATGGAAAAAATAGTGACATTCATATTTTTAGCCTTTTCACCTGACCTTTGACCCAATGGGCCAAATCTGTCCCTATACAAAATCATTGCGCAGTAATGCATGTATAAACCAAGTTTGATAAAGTGGATATAAACAGTCAACCTTGCCTAAGTCGAATCTATTCAGACTGAAGAAATAGCTTCGACTTATAGAAATTTCAACTTATGACGGATTAAAATCAATAGAATATAAAGAGAAGACTTGAAAAGACCTTTGACTTTGGCGATTATTCAACATATGCGAGGTCGACTTAGGCAAGGTTGACTGCATACATTCAGTCATTTCCAAGGTATGGTGAAAATAAGTCTAATTTCAGCATGAAATAGTGTAATTTTAGTATTCTAACCTGTCCTTTGACTCCAGATTGATGAAAATTGTACTACTCTGTTCGTTTGATTTTTTTTTTTTTTTTTTTTTTTTTTTACCTTTATCTATAAAAAAGAGCTTGAGCACAGCATGGTACGGCACTTAAAATAGACTAGGTTGCTTGTTTCGGTAACACAACATCAGAATTTTGCTCCTGCGAGTTACTCTGGTCTTATTTTATCTGGGGTCTAGGGTTAGGGCTGTGATAGGGTTTTAGGGTTTAGTTTGATGTGAGGATTAGGATTAGGATTAGGGTTACGATTATGTTTGCAGGTAGAATAGATGTTTGGCTTCGCATGCAAATATTTCATGGGAGCAATTGTCGCAGGAGCAAATGTAATGGAACTGTTTGTTTCATGAGCCTGTCAGGGCTCCCATAACATTCACACATCATAATCAGACAGTTTCCAAAGAGCAATCAGGGAGGTATGTGTGTGTTGCAGACACACTTCATTTATCAATCAGGGAAGGAACCCATAATAAATATTGCTCTGTTCAGGACATGAAGAGATACCTAGGCCCTGTTTAATGAAGAGTTAAAATTGATTATAAAGTTGATTTCCATCATAAGTCTATGGCAGCCTGTGTGTTAAAGGCATAATTTACCATTTGAAGCTGAAACGAAAACCCAGCATTAGTGCTTAAAATAGTTCTAAGTGTGAGTTAGGGATAGAAACAACCACTGTGAAAATTTGAATAAGTAAAATCGATTCTAAGTATTGTTAAATATACAAAATGTGAACAATAGTTATAATAGAAATGTTTCCAAACTAAACCGTATACCGTTACGGTTTATTGAGAAAAATGCTGACATCTCCTTATAACTTAGGCTTTATTGCAAAACTTTAATATGGGAGGATGTTTTATGGTACAACAGTCCTACACATATGCATGAAAGGCGACCTCTTGAACATTTTGCAAATGACTGCTCCCAAAGGTAAACTGGACCTTTAAGGAAATTTAAAATCAATTATATCTTTTGATAAAATAGGGCCCTAGTCTTTCAGGGGGCCTCCAGCAGAAGCTGGGAAAACTGACAAGTCTATATTTATGACATTAAAACATTCGTTCTGGAAAACACCACACAAACATAATCATTATGATATAGGTTAGCACAGAAAAGGATATAAGCTTGGTATACACCTCAAGAAATTGTCTCTTTTTTTTTTTTCATTGAAGATGTTGGAACTCAACCCTAATTTTGTGCTTTTTTAAAACCCCTGAACAAGAATGTTATGCTCCTTTGTACTCTATATAATATGTAAGTGTGCATTTCTGTGACCACTTGTAATTATGATGTTTCATTTTATACCTTGTATATATGTTAATAAAAACAAAAAGACCACAAAAAAGCATACTCCACTCATACTTCACATACACACACACACATACACATACACACGCACACAAAAACACACACACACGGATGTGGCAACTAACACTTTTCCTTTCTTAGTGTGAGATCTAGACACCAAATGCAAACACTGATAAGTGCTTTTACACTTTTGTTAATTTTTTAATAGTACACTCAGTGTTTATTTTGATACATCAGGAGATCTGTGCTCAATGCCTCTTGGTTGATTATGTGTTAAGGGGATGTACAGTATAATGACTTTGGTAGGACCACGCTGCTGTTTTCGTTTTGTTTTATTTTCACACAGGTAGATTCATATCATTAATATGCAAAATCTGCGAAAAAACAGTGGGATGGCTATTGTGTTGCACAGAGTGGTACAGATTTAGTCATTCTTCATACAATTCTTGAGCTGCAAGTTATCACTTGGAGAAATATACTGTGAAACAAATCACTTCACCATTTACACGGGGTAGAAACAAAACCAAAAAAAATCATGAGAAAAACATCAGATTAGATTATTTTACTAAAATCCTTTGCCTGAAGAGAAAGCTAACCATGTTTAAAATTGGAAATTGCCTGTGATGTAAATAATGCATATGCAATCATAAACATACTATGAATTGCTTTTGTACTCTGGTAATACTTAGTACAGGATTAACAGTGCTGATTTGAGCATCATTCAAACAAAATTTCAACTGTGAATTCTTCAGTTATGAAAAATTGAAACGTGGAATATATTTCACTAAACAGAAAGTACTGTCTGCATATTATAGATACATAGTAGGTACTGGAGATGTAAGACACACCACATAAAAACATGTTACGATATAGTACAATGATAAAAGTCATATCAAATTTACAGTTTGTACAAATGAATGAATAAATATGTCATGTCAAAGAATGAAAGGATTAAACAATGGGATTTGCTAGCTATAGGTATCTAGGTAGTACTTTTTTTTCTTCAAAAATCTGTCCACACAAGAGTTTACCACTGTCACTTCATACACAGCCCTGTTAAATACATGCATGACTTCCAATATAAACATGAATCTCATAATAGCTATGATCAGCTCTTCTTTAAAAAAGATAATGTATGAAAAAGGCAACATATAACCTTATGACATACCTGTATAGGATAAAATTCATCATAATATGATAATTACATTGCATGATTTCTGTATTTCTTCCATGCTGTACAAGCTGCAGCCACCATTAGTTTCATTTCACATCCCCTTAAAACACTTTCCTTTCCGTCCACCGTATCCATAGCAACATATAATTTCCACAATACACGTATTTTGTGTCTCACAGTACACCTGTCTAACAGCTCCCAAGAGGCACATATACATTTCGGGAAACTCAGTCGATGGATCTCTTACAACGTTTATCACCACCCTGATCACAGTGTCAACATCTAAAAACAAGTTGGGATACCCCTGCACCGTTAGCACCAACCCGAAATCGAGCCACTCGCACTGATAGAACAAACCTCCAGTGGTACTGTCACAACTACAAACCACCTTAATGAAGATCTTCAATGAAGGCCTGTAAGGTAAAATAGAATCCATGACAGTTACGTCACTTTGACTCTATCTTACACTGATTTGCAATTCACTTGGAATACACAGACCGCTGAAAAGATTGGCAGGCAAAATAATGCCACTGTGACTGTAATCCACAGATGTGTTGGTATCATCTAACACCTCTAAATGATGTCAACACATTATTTCACCCATTTTCATTTTAATGCCTATCTTTCACACTTTCTCCATTCACAAAGTCATTGGTAACATCAAATACCAGCATCACCCAAAGTTCTATCTGAGCTGAACTGGACAGCACTCCCACAGCTATGCAATAAGAAGTCAATCAGACGAGATCGAATACTGAGTTAGGTTCGTGAAAGTGTTGCCATCGTACACATTACGTTGTCCACAGAATAAGAAGAGGCGTATTTACAAGAATGTACAAATAACAATGTGGTGTCAGATCTCCACAACAGACTTGCAACAGTTGTCAAATTTGAGCATTTATCATCAGAAACATTGTAAACTATTCTCTTTTAGATGAGAGTGAGGAAAGATAGCGTGGTATTTGTAGCACACTCGTTAAGATTGCAGGATGCCGAATCTTTCAATCAAGAAAGTGAGGCTTCAAGGTCCAACATCACAGACAAAATTGGCAAAAAAATCATTGTGAGAAGCCAATACTTCCACTGTCCAGCAAAGAGGAGCAGGAAGATGACCAACAGCCCAATTTGCTATTTATAGTTCAGGTTCATCAAGTTTCTATGCTTTTCCCTCCCTACGCTGTGTGATTGCAACATTCAATTGCTCTGGCACGATGATGGCTAAAAATGACAGACAGACACAAGTCTCTCATATTTTCCACATTACGTACTGCCTGGACATCACCTGTGGTTTCATAGTATATACAGGTGAACTCGTCACCACATGTAGATAACTGGAGATTCAACGATTTTAATACAAAACTGCCTTTATAAGATGTGCACAACTCTCATATTTCTCTGTTCTTTTTTCCCCTGTCTGAGTGAGGGATATTTCATTTGCATCTAATTCTCCCTCTCACATATCACACTAATGAAAATTTTACCAGTCACTGCTTCCGAGATTACGCCCCCAAGATTTCAGCATATGCTATTCCCAGCAAACATTACAAAATTTTTCTGGCATTTCTTTTCAAATTTTTGATTCACTTCTTTATTGGAATGCATGTAGTATATCATCATACAAGGCATAGAACCACTCACCATGGACGTCCACTGTATTACACACAATGTCTTTATCATTAATGCATGCATAAACATAAATTCATGGGTGTCCAACATAAAGATAAAAACGACATACAGAACAATTGCTAGTGAAAGTACTTTGTCACACAGAAACAGAATGGCAAGAATTTCATTGTCAGAGAGTTGCAAGAATTCATAAGCTCCTCTGTACACTTACCCCTATAAGTTTCTTCATACAAATTGAAATGTCATCATATATCTGCAAAGAATAGTACATTTGTCCAAGTACGAAGTGCAAACTTTTGCTACAACATGCTGACCGCACTAAGCTACAAAGGCATTGATGCTCTGCATTGAATTCACTCTTAACATGGCATCCTCAGGTTCACATTTTGAGCCAGCTCAAATGGCTCATATATGACAAAGTTTTCCCATCTAGATCACGATAGAGATCCCAGAACAATATAAAAACCTTTGTTGTTGTTGTTGTTTTGCCACTTCTTGCACCACAAGTTCAAAAGCTAAACTACGCTTCAAGCTCAGTACCAATATGGTCTAACAAGATGCGACCTTTAGTACATGTAAGATTCGAGACCACACCAGTGGAAAGAAAGACCACTGTTTCTGAATTATTCCACCTCCATGAAATTACCCCATCCCAATGCCACGTTCAGGACTCAACACTACAATTTAGTCCTTTATCATTATTGTGCAACAAAGTATGAGAAATCTTGCCAGATATGCATTTTGCGAAGAACCAAGAGAGGCATACAAAAAATGTACATGTATTTGTTGTGTATCACTGTTTTTTGTTGTTGGTGTTGTTTCTTCACACAGACTTCTATCAATTTAAACATTTCACTCCTAATGTTCAAATTCAGATTTTTTATGAGAATTCACCTCAATCCAGCAAACTGCTCCTGGAGCAATTCATGCACAATACCATACTAAAAGATGAGAAAGAGAGAGAGAGAGAGAGAGAGAGGTATGAATCAAACCCTTGAATGACTGTCATGTGCTACAACCCTAAAGTGACATATATCACAAGCAAATAAACCTTGGCGGGTGCTACTTCAATGTCAAGGGGTTCGCAGTGTCGTGTCAAAGGTCATGGGTGATTTGCATGTCTCTGATAGTCCATGTGTTGGGCCCTGAAATGATAGGAAAGCTATACCATAGCACCCAGAGAAGACATGACTCGACATTGCGCTTCAACACATAACTAAGATTTCCTACGAATGACAGGAGTGCTTTTTAGATCTACTCTGGGCTTATTTAGCCCAAGCCTGAAGGTGAAATTCTTTGCAATAGACGCTTTCCCATTTACACTTTGAATTTGCACAACATGTAAACATGTGTAAAGTTCTAATTGTGAATGCAATACATGTAGTTGTGAGGTGCTGTAAAGTGCCCTGGAATGTGTGAGTGAAATCTATTTCATTTTCAGTTGGAAAGTAACTCCTGAACCAATTTGCATTACCATGCAGGCAAAGTTTTCCTTCTCTAGTTTCTGTTGTTTTTAAGGAATTCAACATCATTTATAGGGAATTAGCAAGGTAACCTATGTTGTAGCATATTCTGCTTGTACATTATTCCTATGACTATCTTGAACACCACCAAAGACCAACAAAACATACAAAAAACATAGAAGTAACAATTGTGATGATTGAAGCATATTTAGGCAACTCCAGATAACATTCATTGCAGCAAACCCTCAATTACTATAGTACACTGAATTCTAGCAGGAAGATGTTAAAATTCTGTTGTAGAAGTAAGAAAATTATACTTGTATATGATTGCTAGATCTTATATGAAATTGAAAGTGGTCACATTGCATCAAACAGAACAAATAACAGTGATGTTTTTTGTTTGTTTTTTTAGTCCCTCATCAATCTCTTTATCATACACATACTAACAAGTGGAGGGCAAATTCTGTTCATGTAAATCACGCCTTTGTGCAGATATCTGCCAAATCTGATACAATTTCTATTTGTAACACATGGTCTGTAGTTAGCAGCCTATTGGTGCTGTGGATCTTATCCCAGATTTAGTCAAGGCAAATTGAAACTTCTATAATCAACTCTCGAGACAGACCTCATCCATCATCATTACGCAACATTTTCATCAAGTATCATATATGTCTGTGGTACAGTGAGCACACAACTTTCCACTCACTCCTATCATAGAATAGGTGACCCTAAAATAGGAGACCCAAGGAATATTGCTAACTTTCTAAAAGCCTCGCTCACACAGCAGGTGGAGTAGATATTTGACAAAATTGTTAGGGGATGAAGGCTGTACAACAACAATGTAGTTAGGGCCGTTCTGGTTCTCAACTATGCTATGTAAAACTTGATGCTTTTCTGATGCCAGCTCTGTCATTAGATGAAACAACAGAACTTTGGGGAGGACTTATAAAAGATGGTAACTACATGTAGCTTTGTGACATATGTCTATCAATTAATCTTACTAGAATAAAGAAGTTCAATATGAGGTACATAACATGTTGGTATGCATTTGCCTGGAAATTTAGATCGAGGACATTTGAAGATTTTGATCGCAAAATGAGTTAATTCCATTATTGTTTTGTTGAGATATTTGTTAGTAAAGCTGCTTAAAAAAAAAGAAAGTAATGAGAAAATATGGGATCTTTTAAATCATAACTTTAAGAATATTTCTTGTTATGTTACAAGTGAGTTATCACTGGAAAAATTCAATTTTGCTCTATCCTATGATGGGCTTACTTAGATTTTTTTTTAAATGAAGCTTGGGCCATTTGCACTCTGTATTTAGTAGTAACATCTCAGGTGATGAAGATTCCTAACTCCAACAAGAAATCTGAACATCCAACAGATGTCATGTACACACTGACATACTTCACAAAAATACCAAATCCTCTCCATTATGAAAGGTCTCATGTCCAATGGTCGCATGATCAGCCAGGAAGTGATGGATTTTTTTTTTCAAAGGATACAGCCATCAGATCTGATGTCTTGGAACGTGCCACATGACAAATTGCTTTTTTTCTCCCATGGCAACAAATTTCATCTGCACATTCACAGAAGAGAGGAAGATTACAAAGACTATGAGGAATCAAAACATGAAAATCTTTTTTTCCCCTTGAGCATTGCCTCAAAAGTCTCCAAAATCATCTCATATTCTGTAGCATGACTTTAAACAGTAAAGAGAGTCACATGCAGTAAAAGAACATAAGTTTGTTTTATGGATCTCAGTTGTCAAAAAATCTGCGACATACTGAATAAGAGCATGATTCCACGGCTGAACGCCTTTCGAAATAAGACTTGGAGGTGAGCCGAGTTTGTCGTCATGGCAGCAACATCCATTCATTCCCACATCTATGGTCACCTGCGAAGGAGGGCCACAGTCAGAACGGCCCGATGCTGTGTAGCAATCACCCAAGCAGGCTAGGGATTTCAGTGCATATGATCAATGGATGGATGTTGCATATGGGTGTGGCTGATGGGCGTGGCTAGTCTCGTCACCATGGATACCCTCCATCTTCTTTTACAGAGTGATGCTCTGCACACCTCCTCCATGGAACTGACGAGTAAACGTCTGTCAAACATACAGAGGAAAGAGATGAGTTCTTAGCACAAATTCATTTCACGGTGCCAAGGAGTAAAACTTTTTAGAAACTGGAGTTACCTGCTGAAAGCAATTTTGAAGGAATTCATGTGCTTGTTAAGTGAAATTTATGAAAATTTATGAAATTATCCAGTCTTTAGTGCACTGAAAATATTTTTAACAGAGAATGAAAGACAGCAGAGATACATGAATCGATAACCAGCACTATGATACCACATTGAGACATAATTTGAAGAAAACATGGAACACAAATGATACAAACTACACTTTTGTTGTTGTTGTTTCATTGCACAACTAAGAAAAATAAGCAAACAAGCAAATCAAAAATGTTGATAGATTCAAACACAAGCCCAAGAAGGTGAACAGAGATTAGCAGATACATGTTATGGTACAATTGACTACATTGAACAAGAGAAGTAACTTTAATTGTGTTATATACTTTTCAAATGATTAACATATAGAGAAACATGATTTTCATTATTGAAGTTGATATTTGATTATATAATTGCTTTCTTTTTCCTGAAAGCTGCCACTGGAAGAAAGAATGAATCTAATACAAGGATTGATATATATATATATATATATATATATATATATATATATAGTGTTTATCAAAGTGTCACAAAGAAACATGTGGAAGCAGTTAGCAGAGAAATCACTGTCACCACAAGTAAAACACTTGAAGATCAATACTTGACACTGTCATCACACAATAAAGTAAACTACTGTTGTATGTCTCTGTTCTCCCAAATTTCTACTTCTATTCTATGTCATTTACAAACAAAAATTCACTACGGCACTAAGAACACTGAGAGCAAGTGTCTTTTTGGTGCATTGATTAACATAATCAATAATCGATATCACTAAAAATGTTCATCATCACAATAATGATGATGATGACAATAACTATTATCCAAGTGATGGCAAAAAATAGTTGTTACTGCAGTGATATTGATTCTATCAATATGATAGTGTGAAATGATTGTAATTACCAATCTAATCTATCATTATCACTATTAGTAGAAGTAGTAACTAAGTCCTGGTACTAAGAGTACTGTAAAAGTGGACATTTTAGCGGTGTTGAAATTTTCGCACATTTCGCGCAAACCATGAGGATCAGGCGTGATCCTCTTATCTACGAGGTACATCGACCACCTATCTGTTATAGTATGCTATTATCCCGATAATTGCCCTAACATCGAACAAAGAAACTTTTACACAGTAAGCCTACCTTACACCGCCCGTGTCCCCCAGGCCGCACGCACGTCCGCCCGTACGCACGTAACCAGTCACCCGCCATGACTCTTCCTCCAGTTCCACACAACCAGGTCACCCGCAAACGGGACACACAGTCAAGTCGCGCCGCGAGGCGAGGGGAAGGAGGGGGGGACACAGATAGGTGGTCGATGTACCTCGTAGATAAGAGGATCACGCCTGATCCTCATGATCTACATCAGTACATCTGACCACCTATCTGTTATAGTATGCTAGACCGACACGGACTAACAAGGGAGGCTTGGCTGTAAGGCGGTGTAATCAACGGGACTTCGCCGCTGACAAAAGGGCAGCCCTAGAGAAGGAGGGCACAGCAGCGGGAACGTCCCGCAGATAGAAAGAAATGAAAGAATTGGGAGAACGCCAATAGGCTGCTCTTTGGATCTCCTCAACCGACACTCCTGCAAATAAGGCCCAGGAGGCGCTGATCCCGCGAGTGTCATGAGCGCGAGGCGCTACCCCCGGGGAGAGAGCCTCTGAGCCAGCCGCTTTGATAGCGGCAACAATCCACTTCGATATGGTGTCTTTAGAGGCAGCAGAGAAGGGCTCCTTAGTCACTACAAAGAGTTGATCCCCGGAGCGTCGGTCCTTGGTACGGGCGCAGTAATATTTCAGGGCCCGTACCGGACACCAGACTTTGTCCTCTGCGACAGAGGAATGAGCGGCCAGAGGTTGGATGAAGATCTCAACCGGACTGGAGGCTGCTGTCTGATTTTTGGCCACATACGAAGGGCTAGGGATTAGCCTCACACCAGCCCGTTCCCACCGTATGTGGCCCTGCAGGGTAGACAAAGCATGCAGCGCACTACGGCGCTGCCCAGATGCGATAGCCAAGAGAAAAACCGTTTTGATGGTTAAATCCCTAAGGGAGGCTTCGGCCAAGGGTTCGAAAGGCGACCTGGCAAGCGCCTCTAGCACACGGGGAAGGCTCCAGGAAGGGAGCAATCTCCTCGTCGGGGGGCGTTCCAAGAAAAAGGCGCGAAGTAAGCCTGAGAGGGCGGGGGCAGTGGATATAGTGGACCCATCCTCGAAGCCAGTATGCACTGCCGCGATGGCGGAGCGATACCCCCTAATGGTAGAGATGGTTAAGCCTCTGTCAAAGAGGGAAACCAAAAAGTCCGCCACATCTCTTAGAGGGGCTGAACGGGGATCCACCCCGTGAGATTGGCACCAGGAATAGTATCCAGCCAAACGGGAATTGTAAGCCTCCCGGGTGGATTCTCTCCGGCTGCGGGCAACGAGTGAAGCAACTCGTTCTGACAAGCCCGCCTGAGTACCGGATTCCCTGATAAGGGCCAGGCAATCAGGTGGAGAGAGCTCGGTCGGGGATGTAGAGCTCCCGACACCGGCTGCGCTATTAGATCTGGGCGAGCTGGAAGGAGCCTTGGGCTCCCCACCAGTAGGTTTGTGAGCTCTAGGAACCAAGACCTCCTTGGCCACCAGGGGGGCTATAAGGAGGATGGTAGCCTGGTCCCGCCTGATCTTGCGCAGGACGCGGGGAATGAGGGGGAAGGGTGGGAACGCATAGCCTCTGAATCCCTTCCACTGGAAGGAGAAGGCGTCCAGCCGCCAGGCTGCGGGGTCCTGCACTCTCGTGCAGTACCTGGGTAGCTGAGCATTCAGCTCCGAGGCGAAGAGATCCACCTCCAGTGGTGGCATCTGATTCACCAGTCGGCTCATGATATGCGGGTCGAGTCTCCACTCGGAGGGGAGGACCCGGCCTCGGGACAGGAAGTCCGCAATGAGGTTGTCCCTGCCCGGTATATACGAGGCCATGGGAAAAATCCCCCTGCGCCTGCACCATCTCCACAGTGTGGCAGCGAGGGCGTTCAAGCGTGGGGAATGCGTGCCGCCCTGCTTGTTGATGTATGCCGCCACTGTGACATTGTCTGTGCGGATCAACACAGTCTGGTTTTGGAGTAGAGGTAAGAAGTGGTGGAGGCTCAGGATAACCGCTTGAAACTCCAGCACATTGATGTGGGGGAGGGTAGCCGAAAGGCACCAGTCCCCATAGGCATGGAGCCCCTGACAGTGACCGCCCCAACCCTTGTGGGATGCATCGGTAGTCACTGTGAGCGAGGGATGGGGGGGCTGCAGAGGGCTGCCCCTGCTCAGAAACTCCGGGCAACACCATCGCCTGAATAACAGGCGGGTGGCCGGGGGCAGGGGAACCATTTTCGTCAAGGGGTCCCGAGACGGATGGAAATGACTGAGCAGATGGATCTGCAGGGGGCGCATGTGCAGTCGACAGTCCGGCAGCACATCGACCAGGCTCGCCAGATATCCTAGGAACTGAAGGAAGGATCTGGCAGGGACTCGTCGCTGCCGTCTGAAACGGCGGGCGGCGGATATGATCGTAGACACCCGAGCTGGGCTGGGGCGCGCCAGCTGACGGGGGATGTCTATCACTGCACCCAGGAAGGTTGGGCGTTGTGTGGGCACGAGCTCCGACTTCTCCCAATTTATGAGAAACCCGAGAGACTGTACTGTTCTCAGCAGAAAAGACAACTGGTGAGAGAGCAGGGTCTGGGAGCTGGCTGCTAACAGCCAATCGTCGAGGTAGCAAAATATCCTCAGACCCTGTTGCCTGAGGAAGGCTGCTACACACGCGACGAGCCTGGTGAATAGGCGTGGTGCGGGTTTCAGGCCGAAAGGCAGGGCGCGGAAGCGGAACACGTTCCCCTCGAAGGAGAAACCCAGCAGGTCCCTGGATGCTGGTGCTATCGGGACGTGGAGGTAAGCATCCCTGAGATCTATGGACACTGTCCAATCTCCCGGTCTGAGGCAAGGGAGTATGGACGCCAATGTCTCCATTCGAAAATGTTCCGTACGGATGTGCCTGTTTATTCTCTTGAGGTTGAGAATGAGGCGAAAGCTCCCCGAGCGCTTGGGAACCAGAAAGGTAGGGGAAAGGGATAACCGCGGGTGGTCGCGGATCCGTTCCACTGCCCCCTTCGCTAAGAGGGCGGCGATCTCGGCCGCCATGCCTCTGTGTCTGAGGGGAGGCAAGCGAGGGGGGGAAAGACGGATGACGCCTCCGGGTAAGGGAGTGGCGAGCTCGATGGAGAAGCCACCACCTACAACGGAGAGCACGAAGGCGTCGTCCGTAATGGCCGCCCAGGCCGGCTGGAAGGCCTGAAGGCGGCCGCCCACCCCGGCTGGGGGGGCCTGAAGCGCTCGGGGCAAGGAGTCAAAAGCCGCCGCGGCCCCTGGCGGCCGGGCGGGTTGATCCTCGCTGTCTGTCTCTACCCCTGTGACTGCGGCGCCCGCGGCCTGAGCGGCGGGGCGGCTTAGGGGGAGGCAAGGTGACCGTTACGCGGGGGGGTCCCGCCGAGGGGCGAGCGGCCCCGCGGGGTCGGGGGGCTCGTGGTTGGACGGATCTGAGCTGCGTGGCCAATTCACGGGCCTGTTGGCACCTAGCTAACTCATCCCTGATCCGAGGGGCAAACTGACCTGAGAACAGAAAGGGGCCCTCGCAGGGCATGTCAGCGGTCAGCTGAACCCGCTGTCTAGCTGAAAAACCCAGTGCTTCTAGAGCCAGGTTCCTGCGACGACGAGTCGTGTACAGGGCTGCACGGGTAGACTGTTTCCACAGTTGTTCCGAGATAGACATAAGCAGTGCGTCGAGCAACTGCCTGTCTTCTGGAGAGACCCGCAGGTCGTCTGCTTGTACGGCCAAATTGGTCAGAGCACCCGCGTACGCTGCCAGACGCATCGTGGATCTGGCCAAGATGGACATATGCGTCCACCTCTTGTCTTCCTCAAGAAAGGAGCGTCTGCGTAGGGGGTTGACCTTCCCCACGTAATCGCCTAGAGCAAGCAGCTCGGGGGATAGCGTCTCTGGGGACAGAAAACGGGCCATGTCGCCCGGTTGAAAAGTGAACGCTCTTCTCAAACCAGGAGGGCCACCCCTGGGGGACGGTTCACGAGCGATGCGCCCGTACTCATCCTTGAAGTCGGCTGTGAGTGGAATGCCGGGATGAGTACCCGATCCCCCCCGGAAGAGTCGGGACGCCTGGGGCTGTTGCTCCGCAGGGTCCGGGCGGACCGTATAAAACTCTTCCAGGTAGCGGAGGAGCAAAGCTTCCGCCTCCTCACTGAGGTGTTTCAAACCAGGCGGGGCCTCGGTCCCAATCAGGGAGGGCGCCGCCGATGAGGTGGACATAGACTCCCACTCTGAAGAGGGGTCAGACTCTGAGGCAGGTACCCCGAGTTGATCAGAGAGGGGTGGGAAAGGGGGAGGCGCTAGTGCTGGGGAGAAAGTCTCCGCTGGCAGTGCGCTATCGTCCAACAAGGAACGGGCCGTCAGGCCCGAGGCAGAGCGTGGGATAGGGGGCGGTAAGAGCAGACCACCAGTAGAGGTAGCTACCGCAGCCTGTCTGACAGCGGCCGGGGCCGGGCGATGCAGTCGAAGGCTCTCTGCCTGAGAGGGGAAAGTTTCCTCCCCGGGCGGAGCCCCTAGTGCCGCGGGAGCACGGCTCGTGCCGGCTATGAGCTCCCCGCGTGGCGGCAGTGGGGCCAAGGGCACTGAAGAAGCAGCGGTCGATTCGGCCGGAAGGCCGGGGAGCGACCAGCCTCGGCTCTCTGCGAAGCGGCTGAACACCTCAAAGAGTTCAGCTTCACTAGGCTGAGCCCTAGGAGCCTTCTTCTTCTTTTTGCCCGAGATTTTGGACTTCTTGGAAGAGGGAGAGGCAGAAGGGGCCGAGGAGGGCCTTTTCTTAGCCTTCTTCTTCCTCTTCAGAGTCCCAAGGGACGAGCTTAAGGGCTGTCCGGCCGGTGGGGTGCCGGTCGAGGACGCCGCCGAAAGCTGCCAGTCCCGAGCGGGAGGCTCAACCGGCGCCGCCCGAGCGGACGGGCCGGGGAGGGTCCCAGTGGTGGTAGGTGCCGGCTTGCTAGGAGCGCGGGCAGTTACCAACCTAGGGCCATGCACCCTGGGGTGCTGGCCGAGTCGGAGGGAGGAGGGGGCCCGCGTGGTGGGCAGCCGGGGCGGACCCGCAGCTGGCGCACCACCGCTCCCGAACCCCGCCGCCGCCGGCCTGGGAGAGCCGGGTGGTGGGGAACGGGCGGGGCCGAGGCTGGACGCCGCTGCAGCCGCAGGGCTGCGAGCAGGCGGGGTGGGGGCGGCTCGCATGAGCGAAGGCGCTCGTGGCGGCACCCCACCGCTCTCTGTCACCATGGGCCGGCTAGGGCCGGGGGACGAGAGGCCAGCCAAACTCCGGTCAGGTCGCCAAGGACGACCACCCTCCTCCCCCGAATCACTTCCCTCAGAAGCGAGAATCTCAAGGGGCGGATCGGCGGAGCCGGATCCGAGCCCCTCCGGTTCAGGGACCGGCAAAGAGACTCCCTCCGCGAGGGGGTTCCGAGCAGAAAGCTCTGAGTCCGTCGGCCGTGCGGCCCCGGACGGAACCAGGGCCGGAGCCCTAAGTATGGGGGGGTGGGAGGATAGCCAAGCCTCCAACGTGGCCCACAAGGGGTCTGACCAAGTGGAGCACGTGGGACAGGGACTAGATCGGGTGCACGTGCGATGCAAAGCGCAAACTGGATGTGCGTCCCAATCTGGAATGGCCCGGCGACAAGAAGTGCATCTAAGAGTCATCCTGTATAAAAGAGAAGAGGACTCAGTTAGCAACAACATAAAGAAAATGTAGACATGAATAAACATACAAGTATCTTTACAAGAAAGTGTATGTTAAAACAAGGGACTCAAAAACCAAGTCAAAGTAGGCTTAAAAGCGTACAAGACAAGGGGCGGGAATTGGGCCGAGCTGGGCCGACAAAATTATCGTTGAAGGCTCAGCATAAAATACCCAAGAGACAGTAAACAAACATGAAACATGTGCGAAAAGGGTGAGAAAAACACCCAAACGAAATATAAAAGAAGCCCCAGAGGCGCGCCATAGGCGTGGGCCACCTCAATAAAGGCCTAAGGGGGGCACGACCCACATGAAACATGCACGGAACCGAGTCTGGGGACGAAAACCCAAAGACAAGGTGCAATTAAGTCCCAAAGGGCTAGCCATAAGGTCTACAAACCATAATAAGGACCCTAATGGCGTGCCATACGACTACAAGTTGAGTAAATATGGCCAAAGGGCTTGCCATAGGTCAACGATCGGTAATAATGACGCTAATGGCGTGCCATAGCCCAAGCATGGCGAAGATGGCCACCCACGGCCAGCCATAGGCTAACTACGGTAACGAGATACTAACTCACGGCGTAGAGCCTACGAAGAAGCCTCGATGTTTCTAACACCTTCAAAAAGGTCAAAAAACACCAAAAAACTCCCGAGAAGGTATAAAAGCATGAACGGGAGGAGGAAAAAACATAAAAGGAACGACAAAAAGCCGAACCGTGGTAGGCTAAGACGAGAAAGGGGGAAAAAACCCGCCAGTGCGTGGCGAGAAGCGAGGCACGGTGCACACACCATACAAACGTATGGGGCAGCGCGAAACAAAACCGCGGAGGTTTGGATCGAAATAAAATTCACGATTTCGCCCCTTTCTCGGTAACAAATGATGACAAAAACGATCTACAAATGTGATACAACAATCAAGGAGCAAAAATAAGGAAAGATATTGCCTGATTGCTGGGGGATCCCGCTGATGCAGTCGGGTTATCACGAGAGATCGAAAACACGTCTGAACGCGATGGAGGGCGAACAGGGAAGAGGAAGAGTCATGGCGGGTGACTGGTTACGTGCGTACGGGCGGACGTGCGTGCGGCCTGGGGGACACGGGCGGTGTAAGGTAGGCTTACTGTGTAAAAGTTTCTTTGTTCGATGTTAGGGCAATTATCGGGATAATAGCATACTATAACAGATAGGTGGTCAGATGTACTGATGTAGATCAGAAACTAGCGCGAAAATAAAAGCCGGCGAATATTTTTGCTTGCCATATGTTCTTGTGCGTGACATTTTGATTCCGCGGAATTAAAAACACGCGAAACTCTTCTGACCCAGCCAAGCGCAAAAAATTAGTCGCGCGAAAATATCCACTTTTACAGTAGTTGTTGTTGTAGTTAGTCGAAGTACTTACACACTACTTGATACACGGCATGATAAATCATTATCATCACTACTATCATTGTTTCACCCATCACATACTAAGTATCATAATTATAACAATTACTGGTTACACTGTTAAGAATTACAATTTATGTTGTTATCATTACCCAAAGCAGCTAGACTAACATCACTACGATTTTCTAATGACACATGTGAGTTATTAGTATCAACTCTCATTTGTAGTCGCTGTAGTATAGATGTACTGTACTTAAAGAAGCAAAGTGAGTTGTTTCTATCTACAATATGACACATCCACTCACATCAAAGAAAACAACAGCTTAAGTTTACCAATTCAGCATTGCAATATTGGCTCCATTCATTTTACAGAAGCTACTGTAAAGACTCACATTGCAAAAAATAGTAGAACAGTGAACATTTTGGAAAGAATAAAGTTTGCTGAACAATACATTACAAGTGCTATTACATGAAAGTAGAAACACAAAAGTCAAGAGTCAGAGTTAAAAAAATAACGATAAAACCATAAATTTGCAGAATACTAAAAATGCCACATCAAAAATCATATATCCATCAAATTTGATGAATACACATAATTTCTTAATAGGAGTAAGAAACAATTTAATTGACCTACAGTAACTGTTTAGTGGGAAAAAAAATCAGCACCTCACCCATAAAATGTGTTTATAAAATCAGTGATTAATTACCTACGATGTATATCAGAATAGTTATAAATTCATTGATAAGTATTGCGCAGACCAAGGCTCAGCAATATATATATCATAAGATGTTTATGATTGGATAATTGACCAATGTAAAATGCAGGAGGCATTTCTTAAAGATAAAGTTAAAAGATAAAGTTATAAACTTAAAGAAGTATACAGTGTAGGTCCAGAATTCCTTAGAAGAGAATACCATGTATTCATGGAACTTTGTTTTGCTTTTCAAGTTAGCCTTTAGTTTATTAATATCATTTTGTGGTGGAGGGATTTGCTTTGAGAAGACAGAAGAGGGATTAAAGTTGGGGGAATAGTGAGCTATACATTTGTGAAAAGTGGGGGGGGGGGGGGGGGGGGGCTACCAGTGTGCTAGCAGATGTAAGTATGGTTTTAGCATAAACACTAAACATTCACATCCACGTTGCCTTGTCAAAATTATGTAGAGCCAAAGAAGGTTTTTTCATATCTCCTGAAAGGATAGTTTGCCTATAAAAATTAAATATTCCAATGGTCAAGGCACAAGAAACTTAAAAAAAAACCAAGCCTCCATCACAAATTAAAGTGACAGTAAGTTATGCAAGCATGCACTCAGAAAAATTCACATCACAACATATATGAGTTAAATAATGAGTACGTTAATCAAACCATCACCATAACCATCACCATGACCATGCAGAGGGTAGTGCATTGATAGCAAAGGAGTCTGAGTTAGGTCATAGACTCAAAAGTAGTGATTAAGGGGTAAAAAATGAAATTTGTGAGTGCACATTCAACCAAAAAGCAAGCACATGGTACCACATTCATTTTACCATGATGTATGCATGAATGGCTCGGGGCGGGGTATATGGGGCCTGCGCTAGGCCCATATACCATCCTCATCATCCTGGAAGCGGTGGGTCAAAGGTTAAAGGTTAAAAGATGATTCCATTGATCACATGGCATGGGCAATGTCAACTGAATGCATTCACATAGTACTGATGCAAAGTTATTGAGTAGGCTGAGGCACATTTAATATGCAACCAAGTGTTCACATAATACTACATTAACCATTAAAACGGACTTTAAACAAATGTGAAGAATTGGCATAATATTGTTTAATCAATGAAGAAAATCTCTGTATGTTTCCAAGGGCAGTGAATTGCTATTGATCATCACACCTGTAATCAAATCTGTTGGTACATGTACATCTTGAAAAAATTGAATTTGTTGTTGTTCCTGTTGTTGTTGTTGTTGGTGTTTATAGGTCCTGATGTGAAAACAGACATTCAGCGTCTTTATACCTGAGAAATTGCTAACCTTACAAGCTTCACACTAAGACTTACACAGTACTGTACTCAGATAAATGTTCTACATAGTTTGAAAGTGGAGATTTCTAAATGTTGAAATAATTTCTGGCTGTCCACAGTCTTACATGTAATTATTTATTATATACAAGGGGATTTGAAACAAACTGACAAATGTAATACAAGAAAAGATTTTAAATCCCATTAAAAACTCTTCTGAGATTTTCCTCATTACACTGATGATATGAACAGAACTTTCATATCTTTCAACCATTCAAATCATCTAAACATTGTTTTGTATTATCCATGAAGTGAAATAAAAAGAGTACAATTTGCAATTTTGTCTTTGAACTGGAGCTTCTGGCCCTTGAAATATTTGAAATTCACACAGCAGGCTAGTAGTGGAACTGTAAGGTTGGTTTTGATGAAATCAAATGACTTTTTTTCTTTCTTCTTTTTTCTTGGGGGGGGGGGGTAGTCAATTTCTGTACGGAAGCTAGGGCACAATAAAAGACTCTGCATACATGCGCATCATGATAATATCTGGTGGACATATATCACAATAGAAATCGTAATGAGATGGCCATGGAGAAATAGCTACGAAAGGCCAAAATATCCACATTCTATTAAGGCTGTCCAGTAGCAGAGGAGTTCGAGTGGTAAAGTTAACTCAAGCTCTTCAAACTTTTCTTGAATTCCCAGGTGATGTTTGACCTCATTTTTTTTTTCTTCTCTGTCTCTCTCTTCTAAAGTCGCATATCAAAATTAAGTAGAGCATCAGATCAAAAATCAGGTCAAACAAGATGGATACGATGCCTTCACTGGAAGATGGAAATTGATATGAATACAGTCATGATTTTTTTCCCCTTTCCTCTCTTCTCTCTCTCTCTCTCATTTGAGGAGGGCATATCCAAAGCACTTCTGAAAATATTGAAATATTCCCAATCTAATCTACATCAATCTCCACCAGTGGAACTCGCCAAGTTCATGCACTGCGTGGCCTCTTCGATATCAGAAGCGTAAATTGTCACTTTGTAACAAGGAAACATGCCATACAGACTGAAGAAAAAAAAGATGTTGTGTACAATATAATGCCTTGTTAAAAGACCTAATTTGTTTCTTTTTTTTATGGAACCAACGATCTCTAGATGATTGAATTGTCTGAATTTCAAGTCTCTGGCACATAATGTTCCCAAAGGTTCATTGCATTTCAAGACATTTATTTCCCTTGGTGCAGACCTCATACAGAGCAGTTCAAAATGTCTGGTCTGCGCAGTCGTTAATCAAAATTCTTCACTGAAAAACATGAGTTTATTTGATTAAACTCTCCCAAAAGTTGACCCTCCAACTTCAATCACATATTTGGTTTGTGCAAGTGGACATACATGCATGTAAATCCTTCTCTGTACTACAGATATATGCATGTTTCAACTGTGAAGCATAAATGTGACTATCAAACACAAACAAAAAAAAACCCACAAAAATCTTGATAAAATCACTGGACATGAACTTTGGTTGTGGTAGTCTTAGAGTCTCAAAACTCCTAGATTCCAATGGTATGTGCATGTATATATACCAGTACATAATTTCCAAAGACTATACTTTCAAAATCCATCCAAACAAACTATTGCTATTAAAACCAGAAATGCCACAGTTCAATCCAGAATGTCATAACCACATGCTTCAAGAATACTGACAAATTTTACATTTTTCAAAGTTGGCAATATCCTCTGATGAGGAAAATTGTACAGCAGGTAGTCAAAAACAAACTTTTGGTTTCTGAACAACTGTCAGATTTCTTCTTTTTTTTTCAGCCTAACCACTTTATTTTGCAATTTTCTCAGGTTTAACATTTGTGACTTTATCGGGGTAATGAAGCATTCTGTTCAAATGTACTGAACATGAAATAGAACAACAGTATTTTCAATGCATTTGTGACATTCATAATTATGTATTTTTGAGCATTTGGTAATATTCGTTCAGTGCAATTAAGTGTCATCCCACAGAGAAATACGTAGATGGGTATTAGACGTTCTGTGTCACCAGCAGGGCAAGGAGAAAAGGGTTGTATTTGGCAAATCCTTTGTCTTTCAGGACCGTCCTCTTTAAAGAGGAAATCCACCCAAAAAAATAAATAAACTTCAAAAGAAAGAGAAATATATTCCCTATAGCACGATAGAAAAATGACAAAAATCAGATGAGAAATAAGGAAAATATAACTTTCTAAAATATCTTTTTTTTAAACATTTCTTGACCAGTCCTTATGAATATTCAAATAAGTGAGTTGCTGATGTCATACCCTCACAATTTTTCATGTATTTCATTTTGAAATTCGTGAAAATTGTTATATTTAGCTAATACGAGTAAAAGCCTACCAAGATAACATCAGAGCTTACATTTGTTCTCTTTTACTTTGGGTGGTTTTAAGGCAAGTTTTATATTCAAGCAGCTGAAATATGAGATTTTTGTCATTTCTGTATATGAAATTAATAAAAAATTGTGAGAGCATGACATTGTCAACTTAGTAATTTGAATATTCACAAGTACTGGTCAAGAAATGTTTTCTGAAAAAAAAAAATTTGAAATTTCAACATGTCATACCTTCCTTATGTCTTATCCATTTTTTATTTTTTTTTTTGGTATTGTTTTGTGGGGAATATTTTTTTCTTTATTGAAGTTAACTTATTTTTAGGGTGGATTTCCTCTTGAAGTCTTTCATTTCTAACAGCTGATATTGCCGGATGCAAGGGAGGTTCTGGGCTAGGAAGAGGTCATTGCCTAGCTAGTTTGCTGGCTGGCTGCCTGGCTGGCTGCCTGGCTGGCTGACTGACTTGCTGGCAGGCTGCTTGCCTGCAACCAGGATGGAGGGAGGGAGTCTGTCATAATATTGTGATGCCTCCTTCCCCCCACCCAAACCACTTCACTTCCACCACCTCAAGGCACACACACTCTCTCTCCTCTCCCTCTTCTTGTCCCCCCCTCCCCCTTTCATCTTTCGTTCTCTTTTCATTCCTTTATAATCTAACTTAAGTCCTCAGCACTCCACCCTTTCCCCCTCCGTCTTGCCTCTCAATCACTTTTTTTAAATAATCTATACATATAACTTATATGCATGTACATATATATGAATATATATAGAGTACCAAGGTGTGATGTCATAACCATTCATTGCCATGGAAACTGGTTCTAAATAACCTCACCTGGCCCAAGTGTTTATGTGTACACACCTGGTTCCAACCCAAGCTGCAACAAAAGACTGTGACATCATCTCTTCGGTACTCTTCAACTCTCCCACTCTCTCTGTATTATATCACTTCATACAGCAACATGTTTTCATATGTGTACCTGCATAATAAATATTCAATGATTTGAGGAGGCCATACTTCTAAGAATGAGATATGCATCCACATGCGAAACATATCTATCTCTCAAACTGAAAGTTCTCTCCCTTACTGAGATGAACTCTGAAAAACTAAGGCTACGTTTACTAACTTTCCCATGTTTGAAACATGTTTCAATGATCACTATCAAAACGCGTTTGCAAAGGCCTTTCAGACCGCATTTCTTGAGTTGTTGCATTTATCAACTCTGTCATGAGTCAATTAGGAGGACTGCGCAACTCCACTGCACAGTTTGATCCATGGAGCGGAGATGTGTGGAGTTGGCAATGGTTGGTATGGGCAGATTTGAGCTATACATGCCTTTCATAACGACTTTGCATTTATCAACTCTCTGCAGAAACGCATTTCTTGCTCAAATGCGTTTGCAATCACACTTTTTGTGGCATTTCAGAGATACATTTTCTAACCCCATAATCAAACAGCTTTGCATTTTGTCAA
Source organism: Diadema antillarum (assembly GCF_040938485.1). Classification (NCBI taxonomy): domain Eukaryota; kingdom Metazoa; phylum Echinodermata; class Echinoidea; order Diadematoida; family Diadematidae; genus Diadema; species Diadema antillarum. The sequence continues at coordinate 4,904,260 of NW_027270963.1, read as the reverse complement.
CTGCCCAAAACTCCCTGAAAGTTGTCTGAAAACCTTAATCCTGCACCAGAATTGAGTTGATAAACGCACCCCACGAGAAAGACAGAAAAAGATGGCTGAAATTGCCTTGCAAATGGTTAGAAATAATGGCCAATTTCTCACCTGTTCTGGAGTGATGGGCGAGTGTTCAAGGGTGGGAGATTTCTCGCCGTCGTTGTGATTGTGTAGAAGCTTCATCCTCTTCTGCGTCTGAAAAGAGACAGTAGTAAATGAAGAACAAAAAATCCATATTAGTCTGTGATCAACACCAAAATTATAACAAGTTCAGTATACGAAGAGTTTGTTCGCAAAAACCGATAAGTCCATTTTTGAAGATTTTGAAGTACGGTCTCTGTCATAAAGTACAAAATAATACCTTTTAAATGATATATTGGTCACTACATATAAAGGTACATTTTTGAAGTTATGGTCAAAAGAAGCAAACATTTTCTTATTATTCTCTTTATATTTCTTGATCTTTAATCGCAAATATCTCCATTTGGCAAATATGGACTTATCGGTTTTTGCGAACAAACTCTTCATATATACTAGGCCCATTCACACATTAGAAATAATTGATTTTTGGAGCATGATATCATTACTTTGGGGTATGTGTGAACAAGCCTGATATGAAATATCTTTGGTGGACTGCATGACAATCCTTTCTGAAACACTGGACAATCCCTACTGTACAGAGCCAGGTGTTCTATTTTCTCCTGAAGCAATTCTAAATAAGAAAGTGATATTAGTTTACACGACCATCCGAGGAGAAAAAAAAATGGAAAAAAAAATCTTCATCTATTCTATCCTAAATCCCTGGCAAATGAGAGCTAAACGACTAGATTGTCAACTATCAACCTGTGATATCAGAAGGATGAGACTGTCTTCCACATTAAACAATTTACGAGTTGCAGTTACAACACATTCCACATAATTTTGCATATTGTTGGATTCCACACTCTGCAGAAATACAGGAATGAATTATTAGTATATGAACTTCTCACCAACAAATCAGGTTTAAGAGTATAGTTAACCCATTGCAGCTGACAGAAGAGAGATACAGGCAATATTAGCGTCCCCCATTATTCAAATCCCATATCAACTATTCTCGCTCATTGGCAACAGGATTGTGTGCAATGTTAAAGGCATGTTGAGATGGTACTCCTTCGTGGGTGAAGGGTGTAAGATGTTTAAAATATTTGAATTGAAAGTACAAATAGTGCAGACAAACTATGAGTCATATCATTGACTCGATCTCTTAATCTTCACTATCTAACAATATTGTAACCAGGACTTCTTTTTTTTTGGGGGGGGGGGGGGAGATAGGGGCATTTCTTCTTTCTTTCATGACCACTTGTGTCTGGCTATTATTGATCTGACATTCTGTGACACATTTATAATACCCTTTCATCACAGACTGCCGCAAAACAGAAGCATGGATAATCACATGTGGCCACCCATACACCAGGAGCAGACAACACATTAAAGAGCATACCAGACTCCAAAGTCATTCTCTTGCAGCATTACAGCACATGATAGCGACTGTATACCGGGATTATGCCTAATTATCCCTGACGATACAAACTCCCCTAACACCTTTTCTTCCAACCAGTTTGGTTTGCGCAGGGGATAATTTGTAACCTACTTCCACGAAGCCGACTGTCAATGCCGCTTCCAGTAAACACTCATCAACCCTCATTTCGGAGCAAAGACGACCACAAAGGATTTGGAGAGAAAAGTGAAAGGGAGGAGGGGGTGGAAGAAGAAATACTGATGCTGCACCTCAACATTTGGACATGAAATGAACACTGACAGGTATGACAGCAAACACCACAACTTGTGACGCGGCGGCTTACATCGGGACGAGCAGCTACCGCATCACCGACAGTGTCTTTAATTGCTCGCACTAGCACGCTGGCATCCCCCACGAAATGGTGACCTCCGAAGAGGACACGGTCCAGAACACGGCATCTCACTTTTCATCCCAGGCCGCCCCGCATCCCTTGAGATGGCATCATCAAGACCGCCCCACCCGGCAACCATGATTGTTTCATCTCGAATCTTTTTCCAACCAATGTTTGACTGCTCCCACTTTGTTTCGAGAGATGATGTATGCGAAGCTGAATATCTCTGGTTTTGGGACAGATGTGGGAAAATTGCAAAACATTCCAAAAATTGGGTCTATAAATAAAAGAATCAATTCCCAGTGGTGTACACATGATTATTGGAACACCGCTAATGTCAGTTCTTCTCTTGATCGGGATGAAGTAGTCCAGACAGATGAGACAAAAAGCATAATTATAAATCTTAGACAACATCCACAGGCTTTTCAGCTTCATTGCAGGTAATGTGTTCCCTACCCTTGACGAATACACTTCAGTGCTCACTTTGTGTGTTAAAATAAGCTTACACTTTACGACAGAGTATGAATTTAAAAGCAGGAAAGGTGTGAAGATTTCTGTCTGTTTCAAGGAGACTCTCGAGGGATTTGTCCCTGTCTCTTCCTGTTCCATCTCTTCTCTCAATTATCCTCCATTTCTCCCCTCAATCCTTCCTTCCTTCCTTCCTTCATCCATCCATGGGTCTCTTCATCAAACTCCTTAAGGTCATGTTCCATAACTCCACGCTCTGACCCCTTATTATTCCAAGACAGAGGCAGACGAGAATGAAAACACTTCCCCTCACACCTCGGCCGCATGCCACACCTCCAACTGAACAAATACACAGCCTTCCAACCCCAAAGATGCAAATTGATTGGTTTCAAAACTATTTCCGCGGGGAGATTAGCCCGCTCTCAAATCGTAAGCGTTTCGTAATCAGCACTGAAAGCTGGATTTAGCGCCAACAGAGATATCACCACAAAATTGGGCAATTTCTTAAAAACTTGTTCAGCAAAGCTCTGGCAATGTAACTGCATGCTTTCACATGTGGTGTCAAGTTCAGTCACCTGCATGTGTAAGTTTTACAATGGTATGCTATCAAGAACCAAGAACATTCCATTACATTCAAAGACTGTGCATTTTATCAAAAAGGTGCACCTGTTATTCCACAACACATTCTGAGACAGTACATTCCTTCAAAGAGCTGCACCTGTAATTCTGCAACATATTCTGAGACAATACTTTTCTTTCTTTCTTTTTAAACAACCGCACCTGTAGTTCCACAATAGTAATCTTTGGGAGGAGCATTCTTCACATTCTACGAACATGACTTGTTCCGCCTTGCTACAGCATCAGCCTGAATTGTTTTCTCACTGTCTTCCCATTAACCCAACACCAAAGAAAAGGAAAGACACTCATTGCCAATCAAAATAAAAGAAACAAAAAAAAATCAATGAGAACATCACATTTTTAAGGTGCAAGCAAAGTTCTAAGCTGAAGCTCAAGATCAAAATTATTATGCACAACATGACAGGTGCATAGCAGCAAAATTTTCTTCAAAGCATCAGCAGATTCTGTGCTTACATGACCAAAATGACCAATTTGAATTTGAGATTCTCATAGGATACCCTGCTGTGTGACATACCAACATCCAAACAGATATGAATTTGGACTTTCATTGTATCAAATGATCTGTTTCTTTCATTCAATTGCTTTCTTTCTATTCATCTTTGAACTTTTAGGGGTAGTTTGCCAGCAATTTTTGCGAGCTTTGGATCTGCGACGCAAACGCTAAGACGACACAGCCTCCAGGGTTGGACTATGGAAACGGCTGCCTCGCGCATGAGCAGATCACCATTTTTAGCTAAATAGCATTATCTTTAGCATTTTTTTGTGTTGCAGATCTAGAGTTCACTATTATTAGAGTGTGGCAATTACAGAGGAAGGCAAGCTGTCACTCATTTCACTCAACTTTTATTTTGTGGGGTCCCCCCCCCCCCCTAACACACATACTTTCCCAGGTATCAAGATGAAATTGGACGGACAAAATGAAGACAATGAGAGCTGACAGACCGTATCTATCTCTGGTCAGAAGCAAAGCCCGATGACCCCTCTTGTGACCTTTGAACCCAATGGGGTGAACTCCCAGAGGGCAGTTTAGCCAGTCTTGTTTGGATACCTCAATGACAGTAAAAGAGGCAGGAGGTTGGTCCAGACAGGACACACCTGGAAGACCTGAGCTCACATGGTGTGATTGAAACTGATTGTGTTTAGACTGTGTTCATGCCAGAAATTAATAAGAAAGGGGAATTATGAGAAGAATCTACAAGAGGTCACAAGTTTGTACTGACCTACAGAGGTGACAGAACTCAGATCATCACCTCACATCGGCATCAAAAATGATCTTCCAACAGCCACCTCCGCATTCTTCTGGTTACTCGGAAAAATTTGGAGAGGACCTTCTTTCTTTTGCCCCACAAGGTGAATAACATGGTGTAGGTATCAAGACATGAGCAAAAATGATGTATTCATCATATTACGTGGAAAAAAAAAATGACATTAACCTTTTCTGTGCAAGGGACTTTGGACAGTGTGTATAAGCTATGTGTTCTCTGTGCCAATTGGCACTCAAAGTACGAAGGGTTAAACATGACTCACATGACTGAAACATCCTCTCTATCTTTTCATGTGTGGAAGAAGTTTTGCCATCTCAAACTTACAATACATGCACGTACATGCTATGTTTCTTCTCAGAATGACAATGGGAAAATGGTTATTCCCATGGTTTCCTGCACTTATACTCAGACTACCAAATCCCTGTGGTACTACTAGTATCAGAAATGGATAAGTGAGAAGAAATCATAAGCACGTTTTTGCTCATGGCTAAGCTGAGAGCTATATTTATGATCTAACTTGAGACATACTTCTGATATATAAAATATCGTGAAATGTGGGGACACTTTATCAAAAAAAAAAGGCTCCTAAACCTTTAATAATGGTCTTTCATATCAACCCCATTCAGCAACTAAAAAGACACACTATCAATTGAGACCAACAATCTGGACACTTCATCTCAAACTTGACCAACAGTGCTCAGAGAAGATGGCCAAAAATGCCCAGGTGGTCCACGAAGCTGCACTGCATCCTTCCACCACCAAGACAGGGAAAATATAATGAGTTTTCTGACACATTAGATGAATGAGCAAATCTAAATCTTTATTGTCTTTCCAGTTGGATTCGTACAGGCAAAAGACCGAGATATTTGTTTGGCCGCTCTCGAGCTCACATACAGCAGAAGCAGCGGGAGGGGAGTTAGAGAGTCACCCCTTGGGTGGACTTCCTGAATGCTTGGGGGTCTGTGTTGATGTTAGTGAACTTGAGCATGAAGGTGGGAAGTGAAATGGCCCATACAGCACACAAACATCCCCCGGGTCACAGCTCCCTGTCTCCTGTGAGAAACCCACAAACTAAAAATCCAATCCAATCCTACCCAACCCAACCCAAACCCCAACCCTAACCCTAACCCCAACTCAAACTCAGGCAGCATCCATCTCTGAAACTCACCACAGAACATCCAGCTTTGTAGATGCTTTCATACACAGCAATGTCCTCAACTTCTCATGTTTTACTCCTAGAGATGAAAAGAACATACCCCCTTCCCTCTTACATCCCACACACACATACATTCATATCTAGCATTATTGCATTCCCCAAATAACTGACATCAGCAAGCTGGATTTATGCCTAGTTTTCAATGGATAAAGGGGATTTCCACCAGTCTCACTTTCAAGATGGAGACAAAGGAGAATACATCATTCTCACATTATGTGGATACAATGATTCTTGTGAAAAACTTTCATTGAAGATCCATGCATCACAAAAGAATGAAAAGATACAGTGAGAGCAAAAAAGAAATTTGAAAAATAAAATACCTTTGGCTACACTGCAATGTGTGAACATAGAGAATTAAAGTGCCAAATCAAGGTAGAATGACAAAGACACAAAAACTTGATTACTTCTAAGAATTCAAGTCTTGATAAGTCATCTTGAGTGTTCAAAAGGCAGAAGAAAAATAGTTATCTCTGGTCATACTACTGAAACATACACATCACTTGCACAATACTAACTTGTTTCAAAGGTCCTCAATTTTACACTTCCAACAAATTTCACACTGTGCTCAAGATTATCAAAGATGCTTATTTAACACACAAGAATTTAAAGGTACTCTATACCATTGGGAGCAGTGGTTTAAAAAATATCTGAGTTATCACATTTGATTCATATGTGTAAGTCAGTTGTATCACAAAACATTCTACCATATAAACATTTTGCAATAAAGCCTAAGATATATGTAGATATCACTTTTTTTTCTCACAAAACCATAACTGTACACGGTTTAGTCTGGAAACAATTTTATAATAATTATTGTTCACATTTTGTATATTAAACAATACTTAACATTGATTATACTGATTAACTTTTTACATTGGTTGTTTCTATCCCTAACTCACATTTTGTTGAATTGTTTTGAAGCACTAAAGCTGGGTTTTTGTTTCATCTGCAAATGGTAAACAATGTCTTTAAGCATGTTATCGAAAATTCAAGAGGGCAAAATCACATATTCTATTTTTCTACCTTGTACACAGCAAGATACGTTTCCTGCAGAAGTTATTCAAGCTCGCAATGAGCCACACTACCATGTCAAGGTCCATATCTGTGTTTAATGAATCTATACTGACATTCAAACTGTCATAAGTATGTCAATGAAAGTCCTTTTCACAACAATATCACCAGATTTGTTGTTCTCGAGATTTCATCACATTCATAAACATCAGCAATTCCTCAAGGTTTATTCTCCTTTGATAGGGGAGGAAGATATTTGTACATTAAAAACTTAAAGTGCAATTTCACTGTGCTACAAGAGTTTCAACTTCACTTTCCATGAAACAGTGACTTATGTTGCAACCACATAAATTAGGATTAGGTGGTGGTATCACCACTTCATAGGGCTCCCACTGACCAGCACTCAAGTATTCATCTTACTGCCTTTCTTGGAATCAAATCAAGAAGAACAAATTTGTACTTTTGCACTAAAATAATTACTAATCCTCTGTAATGACCTACAAACTGACAGCTTTTTTTGATAAAGGGGTTATAGCTACTCAACTCTCTACAAATATCATGATTTTTATTACATTTTAGTGCACATCTAGACACTTGTGACATGATGACATCAGCACCTCAACTAATTTACATAATCTACGTGGTTACAACAAATATTAACTTTTCCCTTAAAGCATTTGAAACTCTGAAATTCCTGAACTCTCTCTTCTTTAGTCTGACTCAGAGTGAACTTTTACCATTCTGTAGGCTTTATTGTGCTCTGCTTGTCAGAGTCAACTTAAATAGGGAGAAGCATTGCTCTCTACAGGAAGGGAATTTTGATAAATTTCTCATTTCCAGCCTAGAAGGCTACCAGTAATTTGAGTCAATATTTGAAACATCCTTCTCTGCTACAAAGTTAAAAAAAAATAAAAATAAAAATAAATAAATCATTTCAAGAAATTTTGGTAAAAGCAGGAAATCTTCAGAAACTTTAAGAAAAATTTCAGGCCTGCTGACACACTCATTGGCCAGCTACAGGAATGTGGCAGCACAACTGGTGCGGGCATGCAGGGAAGCAAGGGGGCAGTCCTGGTAGGGGACATCCCCCAGAGGAGAAGGGGGGATTAGCGGTCATGTTTGGTTACTCCCCCACTCCGCTGCAGGCATCCTACACGCCGACTCTTTTTATACCCCTCTCACTTGCTGACTCTACAATGATCTTTCATTGAAGAGAGGGGGGACGCAACTCTTAAAAAGGGATTTATTTCATGACAGAGGTGGACAGGTCTTTGTTGAAGATGAAAACGGATTCAAATATTTCTCAGGTAATATTTGACCTTTGACTTTTCCTCGCTGTCTGTAGAGTGAGTCATCCTCAAGAAACCAAAGGATGAAATTTTTCCTTCATTATCATACATGTAAGCAGCCACTAATTTTTGCTGTTCTCTAAAATGCAAAATGTACATGTATATTCAACATACAGTGTATGTTTATAGTGAATTCATACCTTCAAAATGTCTCCATACATAAACTACTTTGAGGAAAATAATTGTATTTTTAACATATCCATACATTCATATAAATTGTAAAATATAAATACCAATATTAATACACACTAGACACACACACACATATGTGACCCGCTACAACAAAAGGATCCGAAAGTTGGGGAGGACAATTTTCTGAAAATGGGATGATATTATTCCCGTACTCTTCTACTTTAATTTCTTATATAGCACAACTCATAAAAGTACTCGGTTGCGGAGATATCGATGATTTTATCAGCCCATGTCAAGTGGTTGAGGAAATCAGAGTTTCGAGAAAAACGCCTTCAAAGTTGTCCTTCCGACGCTATCATGGTCATGGGGAGGCGAGACAGTTTTCACCGCTTGACAATAGAAGGCACGCTCCTAGCGACCTCCGCCATGTTCAATCAAGCTTAGCGCCAGTGGTCTACGCACGACCAATCGGTAATCAGGATGCCACGCACTGACCAGTAAGATCACTCCCTCGTTGCTAGGGGCGGAGTCTAGTTGCGGCGCTAAATCAAAATCTTCGGACACGTTTCTCTTACATTGAAAGTCGGAAAATCATGGCCCAGGAAACTTTAATTTCTTGCCTTTACTTTTATCATTTAGCTTCAAAATTTCGGAAGATGATGGACGAAACATTAGACTACAAAATTATGCCAAAAACAGAAATCCGATTGGTTTGACCGATTTTGATGTTGTGACTTCAAACTCAATTTTCTCGGCTCGGCCGTCAGCGACTTTAGGATCCTTTTGTTGTAGCGGGTCACATATTGTATGAATACATAGCAGGTACATATATACACACATTTTATACAGTAAAGACAGACTAATTAATAAATAATTGATTTGTGGGCAATGGTGATATACACATATGTATGGAGAAAGAATGGCATTTTCTAAGGTGTCTTTGTATAGTTTATAAGGTACATGTACACACAGGTAAAACTGATGGATACATAAGTTCATACACTAAGGTGAAACAAAATGGAGATCACGTATGTAATAGCAAGTGATAACAGACTAAATGTCTGCACATTGTAGTAAACAACAATGTGTGTATCTGCGCAGATATTCTTTTTACATTTAGTGTAACCCTGTGGATTAATGATGTCTAAATGCTAGTGAAGGAAAATGGTGTCTCTATAGATGAGCTTGAAGAATTTCAAGCCCAAGTATATTTTCAGATAGCTCCACAAAAATAAAAAGAAATTCAACTTTTTTCTGATCATCAAAATATTGGTCATTTTGACATCTGCATATTCTTTTAGTTGGTTACCTGGCAAAGAGAGCTATTAAACTGATAAATAGATTGATTAGTGAATGCATGAATAAATACATAAGGAAATAAATCGAATAAACAAATAAATAAATAAATAAATAAATAGATAAATAACATCTTTTCACATATCTTTATTAATTTGAAAAGATTGAAAAACAATTTTGACAAATACATGAAGTACTTAAATCAAAGACAGCAGAAATTTATTTCATTCTTCAAATATTCACATTTGTAAGACAACAAACTACTAAATCATCTTGAGTAGATGATCAAATTCCATTGCCAGCATTCCAGAAACTGAAGCATTTCAGTTTTGTAAAATGTTCTACATATTTTTTACATAATATATAATAAAATATTCATAAATTTTTGGCAAACATGCAACATTGGGTGGTGGGTTAAGTTCTTAATCTGAATGTGTCTTTTGAGACAATAAGTTTCCAGCTGGAAAACAAGGTTTTCATATTGATACATGCATGGGACCACCCACTCTGACCTTCAGACAGTGCATGAACAGCAAAGTTCTCCAGGAGTCATTTCACTTTACAAGCATCTCCTAAGTTAGTCTATAAATATGGACTACTTTACAAGACTAAACGCCATAATGTTTTACTTCGGCAGAATATTCTGGACACCTAGATGCCTAAATCAGTGATCATTTCGGATCTTAAACCTTTCTTGTCTTTTGTTTTGATAGGGCGAATTTTGAGAGATGGTTATGATGGGTTAGGCTTTGTCGATCCAAATCCACCAAGATGATACTGGCATGAGGGGGTCTGTGAGATGAGACTATGCATGGGTGGGGTGGTGATGGAGTTGATTACTCATGATGGGGTGTTTGCTACCACCTCCGATCCTAAACTTGACATTCTCATTCCATCGCCCGCTCAAAGTAGCTCCCCAAACCCTCCCCCACCCCTTCCCTTCTCCTCCTAACATCCCTATACAGTCAAACTCCTCATTGCCCATATGAAATCGGAGCCCCACTCTTCCTCTCACTGACCCTCCCCCTAACCAGCCGGAGCCCTTGGGCCCCCAGGGTTGCCTGAACTTTACCCAACTCATGTTCCCCTCACTTGCCCCTTGCACTTTCCCTCCCTTTTGTTTTCCCTTATCCCAGTCCTTTTCACTCGTCCACCTTCATCACGCAACCTCTGCACCTAAAACACGAGGGGACCACAGTGGATGTTGACATCCCTCAGGCACTTCTGTTCTGCTATTTTTCTCATCATGAGGCATACTTAAACACTCTCTTGGTACCCACCCCTCCCCCCTTCTCTAAGAAAATTGAAATATTACCTTAATGCACTCTATTTTGTTTCATTTACTTCAGCTATGCTCTCCTGTTAGAATTCAACGCTTTATCAACATTGAGGTACATATTTGCACTTAGCTGTGCATGACAACAGTTTCTATTGGCTTATTGTCTCTACTTGAACACACTGCACTCTTGTCTTCTACAGATAAAAACATGCTAACGAAACATGTATATGATAATATATATGAATATATCGGGGCTCGACAATAGTGGTGGCCAGGGGCCACTAAAAATTGATGGCGGGCCACCAAATTTTAAGAAAAAGTTATGTTTTGGTGGCCAAGTCAGGCTGATATTCAAAGTAATACATAATTCATGGCTCAAGATTAGTGGTGGTCCAGTGGCCCTGGGCCACTAAAGTTGATGTGGGGCCACCAAATTAAAAAAAAAGGATCCGTTTTGGTAGCCTAATCAAGTAGCTAATATTCAAAATAAAATTCTAAAGGCTACACCACACTTCCTTTTATTTTGGGCCAATATGTTTCTTTTTCAGGCCGCCAAAATGTCAAATTCAAAGATTTTGGTGGCCCAAATGGGTCACCTGAGAAAAATATTTTAATAGTGTTGAGCCCTGCATATTTGTATATACACGCATATGAAGCTACAACACTGCTCCTGAGGTCTCATGTTGCACCACGCGGCTATGAACAAAAGATTTCGGAGGCAAATGTAGCAGTTATTTTTGGCAATCAAAACCTGAAAATTGCGATGGCCTCCGATTCACCGCCGTGCTAGCGCTCAACAGCACTTGTCAATGAGCGCCGCGAACATGATCCACCGTCTGGGGTATGTATCTCTATAAGAGCGTGACCATAGTTAACCCTCACAAACATCTGATCCTATATTAAACCCAGCTCACATAACTCTCTGTCTTTCCCTCACTCTCCTCCATAGGTTATTGGGTGAGTGATGTAGTAGTAGAATGCATGCCATTATTCCATGTATCCATTTTATAGACATCCATGAAATTCTGGGGGTGAAGGTGTCAATGGAAACTACCGTACACAATTGCAAGCCATCACAGGCTTGCATCATTTTTCTTTATCTATTTTTGACACATTCCAGGCTGTTATACTTGAAAAGAAATATGATGAATGTTGGTGGTGATGTGATCTTCTTTACCCCTGGGTAACAAGATTGATCATTATTTTGTTTGTGAACAACTAAACACAAACACACACACATAATATTGCAATGTAATTTAGAGGGCTGGCCAACTTGTACAAACGCTGGCAAAATGTGCTCTAACATGTGCTCTAACAACAGTAATCTTTGATTACTGAAATAAGTCTGATATCTACAGAATGGCTGAATGTCATGTGCTTTCATGAATGATCAATGAATAGATTACACTGTCCATTTTGATGATGATTAATAAAAGTGAGAGAGAAAAAAATCAAGATGTCATTATGAGCTGGCCAAGTTCCTTGCGAGGCAGGTCATCGCCATTCTTAGCGGGCAAAACTTTTCCTTTGATGCAAGAAATTAGCCTGATCCAAAGAATTATGCGCTCTCATTTCATAGAGATCAAATTCCAACTGCAAGCTAGTCATTCAGAGATATTTTTGTATCACCAAAAAGAACTACAAAATTAGGTGATTACCAGGCATAACCTATAGACTATTTGCAATGCTTATGAATGGCACTCACAAACACAAAAATGAAGTTCTAGAACTAAATGTAAATGAAAATTCTGACGGTTTACAGTAAACAAACCTCACTCATGTAGAAGGGGAGACATGTTCCAAGAGGCAATCTGAGATCCCAATGTTTCTATTTTGATTAGAAATTATTGTGACTTATGTCAAAGTGGCTAAGGAAATTACAGGAAACAGTATTGAAAAACAGGGTACATTTTGCTAATTAATATGACATTTCCCAAGATGCAAGGGCTTATATTTTGATTGGAAATCACTGTGAGTTAGAGCAAAGTGACTAAGGTGATTAATCACATGAATACAGCATTAAAAAATAGGGTCCATTTTAATAATCAATACAACATTTACGCGATTCCAGTGTTTCTATTTTGATTTGAAACCATTGTGAGTTATGTTAAAGTGACTCAGGAAATTACAGGGTTTAAAAAGAGGGTACATTTCAATAATCAAAAATACATTGCAAACAACCTAGTGTTTCTATTTTGACTAGAGATCATTCTCAATTATGTTAATATGATTCGGGGAAAAACTGGGCACATTTTCATAATCAATATGATGTGGCACATTTACGACAACATTTTTCAAAAATGAAGGGAAATTTAAAATCTCAACCCAAACCAATAAATGAATCTTTATGCAAGGGCATATGACATAATTATACACTATATATCTCTCAGATTCACAAAATAGCAACATTTACATAAGTTGTAAACAGTCTTAAATTTCCAGCGAAGCAATGCCACTGTCACAGAAGAACAGCAAAGTTAAGTGGTACTCTCCCCCCCCCCCCCCCCCCTTGTCAGGACTTGTTCAAATTTGCTTCACAACTAATTGCGGAATATCTCCTTCAGTTCAAACTGAGAAGAGATTAGGAGGCTGGTCGCCATGACAATATCAGATGTGTGAATGCAAGGTATCACATGGTTGTGTAAGTACACAGGGCCTTTCCAAAACTTGGCAAAATGTAGATGAACTTTGCTTTTCTCTCTCTTTGTCCTCTCCAAACCTCTCTTTTGACCCCTCACAGATGGGAGATCTCCACAACCAACCTCCTCCTCTTTCCTCTTTACTCTTCACACCATCCTACGCAACATCTCCTCCTCTCCCAACAAACTCATCACCTTAATCATCCCAGCCACATCCCCCCTGAAACCATCCACCTCCGCCGTCCACGCTCGGCAATGGGGGGCAAATCAGCGACAGGCCACGTAACAAGTTGCACATGAAACAGTAACATACTGCTGCACAGGGACTGACGACTCCCGTGAAAGCATCTTCAGGAACGGCGCTATGGGGGAAAAAAAAGAAGGATTCCAACATCCTCTAAATTTGTCGATTAACTTCGCTGAGAGAACACCTGGTTTGCCTGCCAGGCACCACCAGGGTGTGTGACAGGAACCATGGGGACACCATCACTGAGTCACATTTCATCCCATCATATTTCCTGAAAAAAACGATTCACTAAATAAATAAATACATTAAACTCCAATGTTCTTATCATCCTTAACTCAAGGAGAGCTAGTGTGTGGCTCACAGTATCACAACATTTTGAGGGGACTATTTTAACAGGCGGGGGAAAAAAAAAGATTATCCGCACGCTACCTGGATGTTGTCACGGTAACTCTAGCTTGAAAGGCTCTGATAAAATGGGGCTTCAGTCCGTCTAAAGATCAACATATGATTTTTTTTTTTGCTAAAGTAAATTGAAAGATTGACTATCAGTTATGTTCTTGTGACATGACATCAGGGGTCATACCACAATACTGGTATTAATTCATTATATCAGTACTCTGATCTAAACAGGAAAAAAAAATGTTTTTTTGAAAGAAATATCTGGAAAATGATATCTTGCATAAATAATGATGATTTTAAAGTGTGATGAAAGACTACATACTGAAATTCTTCACAAAGAAAAAGTCTGGCATTGAATTCAAAGGACAATGGCAATATTCAGACAAAATAAGTATTGGGGAGGCTTGCTATAAGCAAATTACTTCTTTCATGAACAGCCTATTTGTACACTCATTCATAAAACATTTTATTCAGAGAAGAGCATGTGATGTACAACATCCTCCATACATTAGCTTTCTTCTGCTGTCTTAATGTATAGACCTGTATCTTGCAAGTGGATATTTTGCATTTTTCAATTGAAGCTCATATAAAAATGGAGAGGATCAAAATGATATAAGAAAGAAAATCCCACTTACAATTCCAAATAGGCTGCAAAAAAGATGGGCTACTCCTATGATAAATATTGGAATATCTGATTTGATCAGCTTCATGTATCAAAAAATCATGCACTCATTGGTTGGGAACTGAAAGTGTGGTGAAACTGTCTGAAGTCTACATACAGGAAACTTCTTCCATTTCTTAATTACTGCAAAATGTAAAATGCAAGTTAAGTTCCTCATGATGCAAGTTCAAGCTTTTGCCTCTGCAATGTACACTAATTCCTGTACATTTTACTATTATGAAAAATCAGTCATCACATATACACTAATGGGTTGTATAAGGCTGCAAACTCTCACACATCATATTCAAGGAGATATCAAAGGCATAGTCTGGAAAGTATTTATGCATTTCAGAAATCTCACTTGGCTAGAATTATTTTCCAAATAAGGGAGATCTTTCTATTTGCTGTCAGGATATAAAGAGATTTATAATTTTTTTGTTTTTTTTCCAGGGAGCATCCTGCAGATCTTGTAAGACTTGACAGCACTGGTTGCACTGTCTAACTGTCTCCCCAGAGCAAGATCTTCACGAACTTCCCCCGGTGTGAACGGGGCATCTCCACAACATGACGAGAAGGAGAGGAGAGGGAGAGAGCCGGCATGACAGTGAAAGTGATTGAGGGAGATTTTTCAGCTGCGCCTTCAATTTGTCTTCATTTTCCTCCCAAATTCTCCAGCAAAAACATTGAGGTATGTCAGCTGCGACTGTAACCTTTCTATTATCTGGTAGGAAGTACAGAAATTGTTAGCAGCATGACGTGACGTCGTCGAAGGAGGAAGGTGTGCGTGTGTGTGTGTGTGTGTGAGTGGGGCGAGAGTGCAGAAGCGACCCAGTGCCACATGTCTGCAGCACTCATTCATGTTCAATCAGGGGAGTGCCCATTTGACGGGTCTTGTGGCAGCTACAAATCTCTACAGTCTTTACAAAAGGTCTAGTTTAAAAAAACAAACAGAAAAGGATGAGGATGGGAGTGTACTGTGTATTTGTGTTGTTATTTCCAAGATTTACAGTAAAATGTAGGTAAGTTTCTTGCACAATCTGCCCGTATGTTTGGGTTTATAACAATCTTACAAATCAACTGCAAACCTTCACGATGCATAATCTTGATATAAGACATGCGTCAGGTGGAGAGATATTCCGCCTCGGTCCATTCAGGGAGACCCCGTTATAACAAGCCTGCTTACAATGAGCTCACTTATAACGAGGTACCATGCACTTTTAACAAGGTGAAATCAGCCGGTCCAGATTTTCAGTAATTGCTGTATTTAGCCGGTATCCTTTTGTACATTTACAAGGTACCACTTACTAGAGCATAATGAAGTAAAAGAAGCAGTAATGGTGACATTGTTTTAATGTTCTATTTCACCATTCCCACGTCAGAGAATTACCCACTCACGATGATGCTCACTTGATTTTGATGATTATTTTAAATGCCGTCAAACCTTTGAAGGGGCATACCTATCTGACCACTTCATCTCTTTACTTAATTCAAATGTAAATAATTGTGAACTTTCTCCATGCTCTCAATGTGTGGCAATGTATTCTCTGCGACCTGAACCCGAGGTGTGACGTGCCTTCGACCAATATGTTGGTCATTCAGCCAGACTTCGAAAGGTGAACTTATCCCACATTAATGCAATTTAATTTGGTCCGTTTCCTGCTTGCTGCTAAAACTGTCCTGAGTAGGAAAAGCCAGAAACAATTCACTGAGCAACTTGCATACTTTGCATACTTCCAGAAATATCAAATCAAGATAAATGGTCTAGAAAATGAAGAGGCGCTTCATGCTTTAAAGGACAAGTTCACCTTCATAAACATAAGGATTGAGAGAATGCAACAATGTTAGTAGAACACATCAGTGAAAGTTTGAGGAAAATTGGACAATCGATGCAAAAGTTATGAATTTTTAAAATTTTTGTGTTGGAACCGCTGGATGAGGAGACTACTACAGCTTGTGAGTCATATGCGTACAACAGTATAAATAAAATATAAAGAAAATTCAACATATTTTCACTTTTTTCACATAATAAAAGAGCACTTGACTTGGCTCTTTGATCACATCAATGTCAGCATTGGAGGATATCCCTCTGTCTTTTTTCAGGGCTTGCACTATTTATTTGCATCTGCTACCGTGAAATTTCTCTCTATCTCTTTCTCTCTTTTTTCACCTCGCTCACAGACAAACATCCCGATCACAAGACTCCAGTATGCTCCATGCCGATCGCACCAATTATCTTCCGATCAAAACAGGTGCGGCTCCACGCTGCTACAATTTGGGGGATGTTTGCCAGCCAACCTGGCAAATGTGCGGGTGGCCCCCGAACAATGCCAAATTTATGTGGGTACGACAGGGACCAAATGAATACAAAACTTGAATGGCAGAAGGATATGGAGATGAAACATGGAAAAATGAAGAGATCCACTAGTTTGAAACATGCATCATCTTTATACCTTATAATCTTCCAAAAATCAAAAACTCTTTCAATCTCTCTTGTTTATTTATTCTTGCTTCAAAATTTTGTCACAACAAATTTCTTGCAAACACCTAAATCAGTTTACTGCACCAAGGCTTTATCATATTGAGGTTCAAAACAAAGGAAATTTGGAGCTTTTAGGATATCAAATTGAAATACAAGTATTTGCATATCTATAGATGCAAGTATTTGACTTGTTCTAACAACGGTTGCCCCATGCAGTATTCCTGGAAGGGTGCTCCAAACTGTCACATATCCACATACAATTTGGCTTGTACATTCCCATGTTGCTGTGAATTTCACGACCATCTCACATCACGACCTGCTTGCGAGCGGACGTGCGTAACCCTAGCCAATGTAACGGTTGAGGCCAAAAAACCAAATCACTTTGATTCCATTACCGGTTTAATGTGTCTGTGATACAGCCCATGGGGCACAATCTCTTCTCCCATTTTTTTTTCTTTCCCCTCCCCGTCTGCCCTTTTCTTTGTCTTTTTTCTTCCATCATCAAGAAACTTGTTAGCAAGGAAGAAATCTGACTACTAGTGACATGAGACCTGCTAGACATGAGACACCACATTAATTCTAGTCCAAAGTGTTCAGGGGTGTTCATATCCACACAAATATAGCACAGGGAGCATGGCTTTTTACACTCAAATAACATAAGATGCAGTGTACCACGAGTGCGTTGTGCATAAATTGTATATACTGTATACTTTGCTATGTTTTTTGTTTCCAATTTTCACAAGTTCATCCAATATTGGCAAAATAAATAACTCACAAAAATGCTGCCTCCCTGTTACCAAAATGCCTTGTTATTGCAGCACAGGTTGGAAAGCACTTTTTTTTTTATTTCTTTCTTTTTTGAAAAGTTCTAGTACTTCTTTCTCATTCCTTTACTGTGGTTTTTAATTGCAGAGTCAAACACTTATGACATTGTTTTATAAGTCCAAATTTATTGTATATTAAGCTTGTGAAATATACAGCATATGTAGTAACCCATTCACAAGGATTACCTCAATGAAAGTATATCCTTTGCTTAATGTTGATTTTGTGTACAGCGGATGATCTGTACCGTGTTTTAATCTCATTGTGCTGCTACTGTACATGGTACAAGTATCACTAATGTTACTCATTGCATAATTGACACGCAGCAGACTTCCAAACTCCCCAGCTGCATTTTTCCAATCAATTTTATTGGGCTTCAATCTTTCTGAAGAAAAATATGAAAAGAGAAATTACTGAAGTAAATTATTTCAGTTTCCTTTTCCATAGACAAAATGGATTAAAATAAGCAGACATTCTAATCTTCCCAAATTGTTACCAGAATTTTTTTGTCTTTGATCTCTCTGATAACAAAAAGACAAGAACGTTTTGCCTTTCTTTTTCATCGAACAAAATCAGTTTAAAGGCATAATTTACCATTTGCAGATGAAACAAAAACCCAACATTAGTGCTTCAAGATAGTTCTGAAACGTGAGTTAGAGATAGAAACAACCAATGTAGAAATTTGAACCAGTAGGCCTATAATCGATGTTGAATATTGTTAAATATACACAATGTGAACAATAGTTGTAATAAAAATGTTTCCAGACTAGACCGTCTACAGTCATGGTTTAATGAGAAAAATAGTGATATCTCCTTATATTTTAGGCTTCATTGCAAAAATTTTATATGGTAGGATGTTTTTTGATACAACTGACCTACACATATGCATCAAAAGTGATATCTTGAACATTCTTAAATCACTGTTCCCAAAGGTAATTAAATAATCACTTATATTATGTATGTAGCCACAGCACTGTTCTACATTACAAATCTCACAGAACAGTGACACAGACTGACACTTAATTTTGGGAAACCATAAACTTATACATCAGCTATGAAAAGTGTGTGGAAAAGGATGCAGCTGCAACTTTTAAGACTGCAGGGGTGCAAATGCAGAGCATACATACATTTCTAACGGTCCTGCAGGCCCTGTAAGTACTTGTTCACTACTGTAAATGTGGAAATTTTGTGAGATCAATTTTTCAGGCTGGACCGTTTTCAGTAAGCATTGCTGTTTTTGTAATTTTGCAGATGGGACTATTTTGTACACAATTCAATATCTGCAGAAAAATAAGCAATAGTTCTGTAGACCACAAACTTTTCCACACAAATATTTCACACTTACAACACAAAATATTGTAAGCATACGATACACTATGTTTGGATGCACAAATCCATCCATCCATTCATTCATATATTACTCTCTCACCCACTCTAGGCATTCATCCAGATATCCATCAATTCATCCATCAATCCATCCAGCCATTCATTCATCAGCTACAACATTCCGCTTCTCAAGACACCATCAATCATTTACAATATATGATCTGGCACACGGCCACAAAAAGCAGCATTCACCCCCCAATGTGAACAGACCTAGGCAGTCTGAACAGGCCCTAGCGTAGTGCCAGTTCCGACACTGCACCTGCTCTGCGCTGTCATAGTAAATATGGAATTACAGGACTGTGTGCCAGGGGTAAAGCAGGTAATTTACACCACTCAAGACTCATCGCTAAATCAATTTGGCACTTTGCGGGCCGGGCTGGAGCTGGGTGTCGCCACCGCAACTCAGTCCACCTCGGGGCCATCTCACGCCCAAGACCCACGCAATACCACTGGTCAATTTCAGAGGTCACTTCTCTTTACTCGTCCACCAAGTCATCTTGGAAAAATAGTTGAAGTGGCATTTACCTTATATTCAAATTTTGCTATTGCTGATATTATTTTCTCTTTTTTATATATATTTGGCTTGTTTATTTTTGATCCTGGTCTTGTTACAGGCTCACTTAAAGCTTAATTGCCACGCACAGGATCTAAAAATTGAATCCTAGGCACTTTGTCAGCAGTCATATTTTTTGATGGGTCACTCTCTCTGAAACAGCTCAGAGCAAATTCCTGAAGACCCAGAAAAAAATATTTGTCTTCAATATTTCAAGTCTACATCCAAGAATATTTCACCAACAAAAAATGCAGAATTCACATTTCAAACAGCTAGAGGCTTCTGCTGTTCTCTGCAACCATCTTAAGAAACTCTAGGTGGCAATCCACAGTGAATCCACAATGAATTATAAAATCTTTTTAAAAAACTCTTCTGATCCTCTTTTTAAACAAAACTTTCACCTCTTTATTTGAAAATGAAAATGTAATATCATTTCTTAAAGCTCCAGTTCACACCAGCTGTCGCTATCTGTCTAAACTTTGACAATGTTGTTCTCAGATGGCATGTGACTTACGGTGTTAAATCTTGCACCCATTTCTCTGTAGTTCAAGGAGAGGTCTTGGTCAGAGATTAAACTTTCAGCAGGAGAAATGTTTTTGAAGTCACGTTTCTTTGAAAAACTATTCTCACTTCCACCTCTTCAACTGTATGGAACTGTAATCTGCATCTACATGTACATTCTGGATTGTTTTCTATTTTATTTATTTACTTTTTTTTAATGTCAGCAGTCCATTCTCCATTTGTATTGGTATAAGCCAAGAGAGCTACATGTTGTACCCCCAACTCCCCTTAAAAACTATGGAACCAGCATTCACAATGATGTCAAAGTGTGTGTGTGTATACAAGCAAGCATATGAAACATATAAAGAAAACTTTCTGTCTTCCTAGTCATACATTTTTTTTTCTCATAAAATCACAGAGCTTCCCATCTTTCCAGAAAAAAAAAATTGATGATGCACAGTAAAGATATTTTCTTAAGACAAAATATCATAGCTTGGTCCACAATGAGAAGATTGAATGCATCATGCATGTTAATTAAATCAAATTCAAGAAAAAAACTAACAAATTTGTCACTTCATATCCATGATATCTATTTTTGATGAATAAAAACATGGTAAATAACATGAAAACATAATACTAGTTGTAAGTTCTGCAATCATTACAAGCCACATTGTTGAAATATGTAAAAAAAAAAAACTGCACAAATAAAGTATATATATAAACTAATTTCTCATAAACTGTTTTCATAGGCAACCTACACAAATGAGAACTTGTGGGATCAGGACCCTGTTGCATAAAAAGATGAAATCAAAGATAATTCAGAAAATCTCTGAATACAGTTCTCAACTTTTATGCCACAGAGCCCAGGACATGCATGCACACTGAACTGCAGGGTAAAAGTTGTGATTGGGGAGAGTTGAATGTATGGCCAAATCTTTTCTGCCAGTTTATTAAGCTCATCTTCCCCAGAGAAATTCCGATCAGCCTCTTAAAATACCGTCTACCGGGTATGAGGGATGGAATCATATATCCTGATATGCGTGCATGCATCCACGTGTAAGCCGAGATGAACTTATTCATTTTGTCGGTTAATGCTCTCTCATTTTCTCCTTCTCTCTCTCTCTCAATCTAACTCTCCCTCCCCTCTCTCTTTCTATACATCTATCTAGACCTATATATTTCCTATTTCTCTTATCTATGCAAAAGCAACTCCCTTGGAGCATAAACCAAGATGTTTCTGGGTAGCTGGGAAAATGGATTCTTCGTCCCAACGCAACATTCTGATCATGCCATGTAGGGAGAATCTCTGCATTTTCTCCCCACTCCCTGACCCCCGACCGCCGGGGCGGGTCGCTTCGCTTGCGATGAAGTCGGGCTACAACAGGTGCCGATGTGAGTGAACCGTATTTTATTGGAGTCCCTTTTCATGCTGTCGTGCGGCCCGCGCGTCTCCGGCTCCCATCACACAGGCGGAATTAATGACGGGAGGACCAAGCCGTGGCGTGCTCATAATACGGGGAATGCCTTTGGACATATTTATTGCTCTAAAAATGAGATGAGTGATGTCTGAGGGAGTCTATGCTGGTGGCAGCTCTTCACCAGGAAAAGCGGTCTTCAGTTTGGATCGACTCGCCATGCAAGCACAAGACCTACTTAAGTCACATCCTGACAAGGGTTCCTGCACCGGTATCACGATGTGACAACCCATAAAAATATCCTAACCATCAATAATGCGGCAAAAATTTGATGCTCCAGGAGGATTTTATTTGTTAATTGTTGGTTCATTTGTTGTTGTTATTGCTTTGAACTAGTACATGCCAGTATTACAAAGACACAATAGATTTAAGATTTTGCACCTGCTACAAGAATTCAGATATATACATCCAGGTGAAACATGTAAATTTCCATCATTTTTAAAGAGTGCTTATGAAAAAAAAAATGATGCTCAGAGAGGTTTTTATTTGTTTGCTTGTTTGTTGATTTTTTTCTTGTTGCTTTGAATTAGGACATGCTGATATACAAAGACACAACAGATTAAATATTTTGCACCTGCTACAAGAATTCAAGCATACATCCACGCGAAACATGTAAATTTCCATCATTTTTAAAGAGTGCTTATGAAAAAAAAGAACAAGCACAAGAATACATACCATGTGCAAAGCTTTTGTAACCACACACACGATTATGCAAAACAAAACACACGTACACACACACAAAAAAAAAAAACCCACTTGTATTCACAAATGCAGATGTGGATATTAAAGAGTAAAAAGTTTCTATCAACGAGAAATTTTCATGCCTGATCAGGGGACCGTTTCATGAAATTTTTTGTCAGTGATTTAATGTCAGTGATTTACACTGACAACTGTTAAAAGCTACTGAAATCCTTGCGTCTGATTGGCTGATAGCAAATTTGTCGGTGAAAACCTGCGACGAACTCGTTGATGAAACGCCCCCCCCCCCCCCCCCCCCCCGACTGACTCCAACATTCAACCTCTCCCTGTATTAAAGTGAATACACTGACTGAGTGCCATGAAAGGAAGTGGGGGTGGGAGTTACCATCACAAGGGGGCAAGAATTATTGACAGGCAAAGTCTATTGACAAACTGCTGTCAATTTCTTGAACGGCTTCATTTAATCCACCCAGAGCTGCTGACTGTTGTGTAAGTGTCTTTCAAACAACGCCAAAGGTGAAGAAATAAGACCCAGTAAAATTTCTTTAGCTTGAGCACTAGCCATCAATTTTTGTCATCTGTTATTGCCTTTTACTGTTCAAGGATGAGAGGTGTCTAGTCCCATATAGTTAGTGCCTGAGTTAGGGATAGGGGGTGTGGTAGGGGAGGGAAAACACCAGAGGATTTCTGCCAACACCCTTCCCTCATGTGGCCAGACAACTAAACAATGCCCAGACAGACATCCGAAGGCAGATGTTATCGGGAGAGCAGACATCGCACAAGGATTTCTCTCATAGGCGAAAACCCTTTTGTATTAAAATCCCCTACATCTCCCTCTGTGTATCTTGGGAAGTTGTACATGATGGTGATCATCATGAACTGCCAAGAACTTCCTTGTTATCATTATTATCTTTACTTTGTGTACCACACATTTAAAGTTTTAACTCATACTTGCAAATTATATAACCTACAGCAATATCACACCATATCACAAGATTTATCATAGCATACATGGAGACCTATGATTTATCATAGCATACATGGAGACCTATGATATTATTTATCACACATGTATCACCGTATATCACATCAGAACATATCATATCATATCACATCAGACATGTATCACGTATCACATCGCATCGCATCGCATCGCATTGCATCACATCATATCATACATATTACACAAACCATATCATCATATCGTATCAAGCCATATATTATATCATTGTGTACATCATATCACACCAGTATACAAGTGTATCACTGTCTACTACGTGTATTACTCTATGCTCCATAGTATGTTTGAGTAGCATCCTGTTGAATTCTGAAGCATGAAAGAAAACCAGGGTTTGTTTGTTTGTTGTTGTTGTTTTGGTTATTCATTTGTTGCTGTTGTTGTTGTGGGTTTTTTTTTTTTTTTTTTTTTTTTGGGGGGGGGGGGCTACCAAATGAAGGGTAGTTCAAGTATCTACCTGCAAAACAGAATCCATTTAAATTGTGAGTAGATAGTACATTTTGTTAACAGAGTAAAAGCTACCCTCACTGCTAAACTGGATCTTAAAAATTTTAATCATTCTGAAACAACTCTGAAGCAAGTATTGTCATCATGAAAGCACCTGTCATCTAGATTTAGACAGTGATCTAAAAGTCTTGAGCCAAACTACACACACATCTTCTGACTGGATGAAAAAGTGGCCTGATGCCATTAATCTATCATGACTTGGTAATCACTGGATTGATGGTTGGAAGTTAATTGCCTTTAGCTGCTATTAAAGCATCATGTGAGCTTTTAAGGAAGAAATCCACTCACTGCAAACCAACATTATGACTTCCCTAAAGCACAAAATTTTATGAAAGCTCATAATGCACCATAAATCTGTATAAATTTGCCATTCTCTTTCTGACAACAAAGGCACAAATTCTACCTCTCACAGGATATGAAAGAAAATATGAAAAGATTACTTTGCATCAATCCCTCTACAAAATAGGCAGTCTTATCCTAATTTTGGCATATGCTATTCTGACAAAAGCAAAAGAGAACACTAAGACAAGGGTGTCTTTACAATGGAAAGCAATTAAGCAGAATATAAACCAAGGAACAGCAAGAAATAAGATCGCAGTTAATTCTTTACATAGTTCCCTAGTGTGAACGGAGAATGCTGTAGTTAAAACAAGGGTGTCTTTATAATGGAAAGAAACCTAGGAACAGCACAACATCAGATGACAGTCAATTCTTTACACAGTTTTCCGGTGTGAATGCATCCTTTCCTAGACTCTTAATTGTTTGCTTTGACAGTGTGTGGGTATATATGTGTCTCTCTCAATTACATCATCATCATCCAATTGTCCTGCAAGTTTACAAGGCTCAGGTTACTCCTACTTGGCTTCAGCTGTCTGCGTCTTCCATCAGAACCCATTTCATTCTTCTCCCTCCGAGCAATTTCTTTGTTGCAGTCATTAGTGGGCCGGATGCGTCATAGTGTTCACTTTTTGTTATTGGGCTCAAAGGGAAGAAGACAGGAAACATACCTTGAATGCATGCATGGGATTTGTATTGTGTCATCTCTGTGCCTTATTGGTTTTTGTTTATTTGTTTGGAGTGCCTTCTTCTTTTTCCTTTTTTTTTTTGTTGTTGTTGCTAAATACAGCTGTGGCTGGTTGTATTTGCAAGTGGTATTTTGGTGTTGCTGTTTGTTTGTTTTTTCCCCCTGATGACAATCATGGAATAGCAATGAGAAAGGATCCTTGACTCCATTCCTATTGAATAATAAATTCGGAGAGAAACCACTTGCTTTTAGAATTGCTCCTCCCTACCTCTGGAAACATTTGCCCTCCCATTATGGCACTGTTTTATTCTTTTCAAAATTTCTTTATTTATTTTCAAAGCCAGAGTTCATGCATAAAATTTTGTAAAATGTATGCAAGGTGTATCTATCTTTTTTTTTTCCATTTAGTTTTTTACCTTTTTGGAATGATGTAACAAAGATGCTTCGTTTCATCAAAGATTTAACCACGACTCATTTACAGAGATGTGTGGATACCACATTCCAGTATGCTATAATATTATGCCCATGCATACATCCCCTTTCACAAGACTTTGAAGCTCTCCTTTCAATTCATTTTTGTTAAAAGTTTCAGCCTAGTGAGTAGTAAGGGTACATTGTTGGCTCATTAGGTAGACGCTTCCAAAACCGAGATCAATTCACACCATGTTACACTTTCAGGGAAAGAGACGAACTGGAAACAATGGCTGATAACTTTAAAAAAAAAGTATCCAAAATAAAAGGAAAAGAGTGCACATATGCCTGAAGTTAACCAAGCTATCCATCCACCATGTGCTAAAGTCATAAGACTCAGAAGGGCAATTTGTCTCAGCGCGCTTGGCAATTTGTAATCCAATTGAATCTTCCAGAAACCACCCTACACAGAGTGTAACACGCACTATTGTAGAGAGACGGGTATATGCTCTCGTCGCAAAGTGGAAAAGCAGGGTCTGCTTACACTAGGTAATTGGCCAGATTCAAGATCCAGACACCAATAATGTATGAGCATATGAGCTTTTCAAGTTGGAGAAATACTCTTGAGCACACGTTTTCTTTGGGAGGATTTGATTTTCAGACAAACCTTCAAATACCATGAGATACCTGACTACTTTTCTCATTCAAAAGGGTTAATTGCGACTAACACTGTATGACAAGATGCTATGTTTTGTCTTTTGCCAATATGTTCATAGAATTTTTTTTTCCTGTATTGTTCCTATGTTCTATGTATAGTTCTTACATTCTTTGTATATAAAAAATGTGTTTTATCAGATGTGAAAATAAAATCAAATGAAATAAATATAAGATATATAAAAAGAAGATATATTCTGGCAATTTTAGATGAATTGCATACAACATTTCTTTTGATATTTTCTGGAGAAATTCTGGGGAAATTATAATACGTATTTTGACTGGTTTTATCATGCTATCATCCTGTACACATACTTGACCAATCCCAAGATGGTTTAATACTAACTCTTTATGTGTCCGAATATACCCGGGTACTTAGCTTCACTTTCCAAGCTTTTCCATCGACGTAACTAATCTTTCCGAACTTGACCTCATTGTAAAGTTAGTAAGCCTGATCAGGAGTACCAATGTACCTAAGGCTGCATTAACCTAACTCAAGAGAGAGAATGTTTTAAAACGCATTTCGAAGGGCGTTTGCCAACGTGGTGTGAAACGCGATTCTTGGGGCGCCATTTAAAATTGCCCTTTGAATGGTGTTCAAATAGGCATTTCTAAACGCATTTTAAACATGGTTGCATTTATCTATTACCCAAAAATATGTGTCTAGGATCGTGATTCTGCCTCAGAAATTTTTTTCATAAACTCATCCAAAGACTAACAAGAAAGCAAGGGTGAGACAACAGGATTTACATTTGTAGGTAATCCCTATTTATTTATTGAAATCAAGTCTCAAGACATCCGAGCAAATCAACAAAGAAAGCACTTTGAGCCTGTGTGCCACTCAGCGAATAAAACACATTAAGGCTTGATCTCTGTTTCAAATAGCACGCAGACAAGAAAGACCATGCACCCCATGCACAGATGACACAAATGTTTAACTTACATTCCATTCTCAACATCTGCATCATCTCTACAATAAGTGGGCATTCTCAAATTCAACTCCATGGAAGTGTACCAAAAAAAAAAAAGAATTGCGATAAGTGGGTTCATAAAGAGCAATACCACTGCCACAAAGGAGAGAAAAAAAAAGTTACTGATTGCCAACAGCAACAAGAATGACAATCTTGAAAAAAAAAAAAACGAAAAAAACCCCACTAAATCAAGACAGCAAGAGAAGCCACTGACAGAAAGACAGACAGATAAAACACATGTAAAGCGAATTGTTGGTTATTGATTTTCCACAGAGCAACCACAAGTTGAATTCTTCCGTCCGGAAATTGCTCAATTGTGAGCGCAAACCCTCCCTGTCTGCAGTGAGAGGCTCTCTTCGAGTTCGATTGGATGTGCCACAAGTATGTCGGGCAGTCGGTGCCTACCCGATTACGCACGGCGTGCTTCCAAGCTGCCATCTTGCGTTGCATATCAGTTTCGTCATTTCTGGCTGCAGCCTGGAAACACTGTCGCGGAATCTGTCCCACTAACAAATGCTCAGTGTACCTCAATTCCACAATGCCCCCAAAACACACGCACACACACACACACACACACACACACACACACACACACACACACACACACACACACACACACACACACACACACACACAATGGCCAGCAATGTTTGCTGTGTAGATCTCACGCTGCAGAGACGACAAAGTTGTGCAGGAATCTCGGGCATGTTTTGCTACGTTTTGTGCACAAATGACACACAACGTGCTCAGCTCCTAATAAACACGAGTGCTAACCCTTTCTGAAAGCAATCAAAAACATACAAGCTTTTTCCCCTGACAATGTTTGCCATGGGTCTGATCAATTACAGTTTGTATCCCTCCTCCAAGCAAACGTTGCATTGGAATCCAAACAATGCTTCTTCCCCCATCTTTGAGGTACAGTATTTCGTAGTGTCTATATTTTCCCCTATAAAAGGAGTATTCAACACAGAAATTTCTCCAAGCTCTACAGTGGCTCCAAGAACATCTCATTCAAGTAAATTCAAATCAACCCATTAACCAACTAGCCAAATAAACAACCGAACATTCACACAGTTGCTCACTCAATCAATCAAGATCAACCATGGAATTCTGATAATGACTCTAAACCCACAAAATTGATGTGAAGATTCTTTCATGACTACAAATCTCCAAATCTTTAAGAAAAAAGAATGTCCTCTCCTTCTTAGAATACTCAGGCAGTCAGGTTATACCTGTACACAATATTGTTTTCCTTACCTCATCCTTGAGCTGCTGCACGAGGGCGTCCTTCTCCTTCTTGAGCAGTCTGAGTTCGTCTGACGTTTTGGGACTTTTCCTGTTTAGCTCCAAGAGGGCGATGTGCGCATCCTTTTCTCCGATGGCTGCAGTCAGAGCTTCTTGCCTGGGGAACAAACATAAAAGCATTAAAGGCATCAGTACAAGTACGAATCATATCAAACTGAATTCATTTTTTCACCGATCTAGATTAAAACACAAAGCATTCATGACACCAGCTAGTTTTACGTATTATGCTCTGACACACTGCTTTATCTTACCGAAATGTCTGTTTATGCAACAGACACATATCTACAAATATCACTGGACCTTATAGCAGCTCTTGTAATTGTGTACAAAAAACAATTATGTCGCAAAAAAAAAAAAAAAAAAATTATGAGCTACTCACACTGATCGGGCATGTGGGGAAAAAGAAAAATACGAGTGACAGTATTTTCTTTAATTTGAAATACAGTCATTCATTTAAGTATAATAATTTTTGCTCTGTACGAAACGTTAGTTGAGACTACAATGTACAGGCGCATAAATATTAGCTTATGGCTGTATTGTATAGACAGTGAGAGGCATAGCTTAAATTTCATTGATTGCTCTTGTAGAAACAAATCAAATAACCACATATTATCCACAGCTACAACGTATGTTAGAATATCTTATGGTCTCATTACTTGCAGGGAGTTGAATGTATTTGCAAATAGCAAATGACTTTCAAAAGCTAAGAAGGTGACTCAACAATGATAACTCAGTGCAGAGACATGACTCACAGTGTGCGGCCCATGGTCAAAATACCTTCTTCACAAGAGAATGGTACCATTCTTTCTTAAGACAACAAATAATTGTTACGTATCTCCAGCATCATGTGACCCCAAAAAAGATTCTTGTTGCCAAAGCCATAGGGAGTTGAGATGTCCTAACATTTGGCACATGCAAAATCCACATCAAAATAACATCTTTGGGTAAATTTCACACAGTGGGTGAGGCGACTTACGAAAGAACTCTAACATCTTCAGAATAGTACTTTGACAGGACTTTTTTTTGAGGGGGGGGGGGAAGGAAAGGGGTAAAATAAACATCTTTGCTCCCACAAACATGCATTCTGTTTGTATCACAAATTCATCGCAGGTCTACCATCTTGCCGATGTACAGCTAAAGGGCAAGCATTGTGCACAAAGTAATGATTCCATCAACACTATCTACAGCCACCGGAAGATAAGCAACACATGCAGGAGAGAGAGGGAAACTGAGCCCAAACACGGTCGATATTAACCCTAAATGATCCGACAGAACTTTCGCGATGATACCCTCCATTTCCGCCGATGGCTAATCTCTCTGCCAGGTGGAAATTTGTCATCTGATGAACAAGCTCCTCAACTGTTAATTCTCGAGATATTTAAGCACAGGCATCACACCATCGAAAGAGGGCTCATTATCGGGTAGAAGTTAATGCAGATCGCTATTAACTGCACACACAAATCGTCGTTAATGAGCCAAAATCTCGTCTCAGAATTCCTCAAAACTCTTGGCTGCTGCAGAACACTGCTCTTCTTTTTTTATTCCCCGATCACTCCGCAGATTATATTTCTTGGAGCCGATGACTGTTTTCAATTACACAGGTGATAAAAACATCAGAGATAAGGAATTAAAAAGCACACAGCTGATATTCAAGAGCTTCCTAAGCAATCTGCACAAGCTGTATTAATGACAACCTGGCATTATCCAACAGTGACATGTGATGAGAATGCATTGTCTCCCAGGAAAACCCTTGCTCTCATTACGGCCCGTAATAAATCAAGACAAAAATTGCAGTGCGCTTCCTGCAGAACTTGTGACGACTATCACTTAGAAGTTTCAGGAACTCAGTCTGTCAACACAAACTTTTATTGCGGTTAAATGAATCCTGTAATTAACTGCCTAGCCAAGAAATTAATCACTCCTCGAGACACTGACTCACTCTTTGTCAATAACGGTCCACAGTATGACATGGTAACATAATAAAATCTCAATAAGTTGTGTCTGTCTTATACAGCATGAGAACAGAGGGCCATCACTTTTTTTTTTCTGTAGGAATACTGTCTCTGCATGACTCTCTGAAAATCTCTATCCTACTCATATTAAACTACAGTCCATTCTTTGCTCACATAGCAAGAAACAGGTTAGGTGTGTACAATTAAATTGAAATAATACATTATTTCCTCTTGCCTGCATCTTTGCAATCAAGAGGTCTGATAATATGCAAATTATGGCTGTCTGAAAACTTTTCTGAGGAACCTTATTAATGACTTTGCCAAAAAGAGGAAATCTAATTTCATGCAAACTACTTGAACGATTACTCTCTAAAGACACACAAAAAAGAAGTCCACGCTAACAATGGTGTCAGCTTACAGCACCTGTTTTAAATTTTAACATCTGTTGTGGTACTTATGGTATACCCTAATGATACAACATCATTGATACTTATAGTCATCCATGTCATGTGTGCATTATGTAAGGCATGAGGTCTCGTCATGTGACTACCATCAAAACACTGCAAGTGATTTTTTTTTTTTTTTCGTCTTTTCAGAATGCGTGCTGGCAAGTGTACAACATACAAAATTGTATCTCCTTAATGTTAAGTTTAGATAAATTTCACATTTCTTCACATTCTTACTTAATAATTGGAGATTGGACAAATTGTCAACTTGTAATGCCCCCATCCCCACAAAAAAGACCATAGCCTCCCCCCCCCCCCACCCCAACAAAAAAAATGTAATCCACTCCCTCATAAGATTAGGTGTCTTGTCACCTGTCCTACAAATATTTCAGATAAAGCCTGGGGTGAATTCACCACACTACCGTCCCTGCTACCACCACTCCCACTGGCCCCATGCAAAGCTAACATATTTTATATGCTTGCAAGGTTGCCACAATTTCAATGTCCTGGGATGACCGCCTCATTTGATCCACTTTATCTCCACTTACGGTGGCACTACATTTTTCTTGACTCACAGTGCATTCTTATCGCTCCATTTTCATTAACATCAGTCACCGAAGAATGTGTCACTGTCTTGAGCTGGTGTGCAGTTGTGTTAATGTTACCCCTCCCCACCCCATTCCACACCCTCACCCCCCCCCCTCCAAAAAAAAAAAAAAAAAAAAAAAAGAAGAAGAAAAGAATGCAGTGCAAATTTGGGAGTGGTTGTGACTGGCAACTTTGTTCTACTTCATCATACCCCACACAGCTCATGAATATTCTAAGACAAAAAGAAGAAAGCAGGGAGAATTACGTCTGGTACCGCTGGCCAGCCCTAAACATTCCCGTTGTATATTGGGCAAGTCATCCATCTAGGGCGGATTGTGTTATCGGCGGACAGCGTTCGAGACCTTGCCAAGCTCGGGCGAGATTGCCCTCCATCAAAGGCTCCTCCATCAGGACTTTTATCTCTTGACACATCGCAGCCCCTAGAGGGAGTGCTACCATCTCTCTCTTCTCCCCTCCCCCACCCCCCTCCCTTGCCTGATTACAATGGATGGCTTCTTGACAGAGATATGGCATCTCATGCATTGCAGGGCCCCAGTATCTCTGAAGGTAACGGCCTTGCTTTCAATACCCTCCCGATAATAATCCACCTTTGTTTATCCACAGATGAGAACCCCTGGTCTCAGAACAGCTAGCACAATAATATGACTCAAATTATTAATGATCTTAGCAGTACAAGCTAATCATGGTCTTCCTCGAATCTTTTGTAATTTTCTTACACTGCTTAAGATATTTTCTTATTACACACTAAAAAATGTTTATTAAAGTGTAATGAATTTATGCATGCACATAAAAGTGCATAGTGCTGTATAAAATATTTTCTACACCAATTATCATTCATGCCATGTGATGTAGTGTCATACAGAGCCAATGGTATTCTTCAAATTTTACTCGCATTTGAAAGTGAAAAACAAAAAATATGGGAAGACTTTCAATTCCACTTTGACCACAAATTGCAAATCTCTCACCGAATTTGCCCAGCATGTAAACTGGCACGCATGAAATAATACCACAGTCACATAGGTCAGTAATCACATTCCATTCTCACCAACAAATCACAACAACAATCTTCACAAATCACATACAGAAATGAGCATTCTGAAGAAAAGAGATAAATAAAAATCTATCAAGACAACATACAAAGTGTACGTAGTGTGTGAGACCCATTCCTTGTAATGACCCCTTCAGACTTTAAAATTGTTGTAGCTGTCACAAAGAAAACAATGCTGCAAATCCTACTTGACCTCTCTAAAGTGATGCCAACAAGAAGCCTGTACCATAAAGCATTTGGAGCCACTACGACTAACCATAACAACAGTTACCATGGCAATGAGCTAAAAAAACAATCCATCAACCGTGGCAACTTTAGCTGCCAGCACAGTCACTGCAATCACTGAATCTTACAATATTTGCAAGCTTACTTAAACACGAGATGGGCCGGATATCTGGCAATGGTAAGAATTGCCTATTTCACATTCAAAACAGCAGACCACAAAAGATGATGGATGTTAGCCCTATTAGCTGCGATCAATCCAAAGGTGCGCTTATCTTCGGATACCACAGACTGATACCACATCCCATTTGTCTTTATCAAGATGGCTGGGTTTTTCCAGCAGTTCCTGCAAAGCCCTACTTTATCACAATATCTTGAAAAAGCCACACCCCAAACTCTCCTCAGGTATTCAGTATATCACAATCTCCAACATAGCAAATGATCTGGAGAGTTACGGCTGTAGCTACTCTAACAGATATGTCTCTATAATTACAACATTCCGCATGTCCTAGATCATAAAAGCAAACATTTCTTGCTAGGAGTTCATATCTTCAAAATTGATAACAAACATTTTTGTAAACAAAAGACCTCTCCAACTCAACTACCATCACAATAAAAGACAGTTGTAGAGAGCATGCTTTATTTCTCAGTACTGGGATTGTACTCCATGTGGTACTTTGCATATTGCATTCTGTACCTATTCATAATCATGTGTTGGATTGGGCTTGCCACCTTGAAACTCATAATGATTTACCGTTCATATCAGTGGACCACTGGGTTTTTGTCCCTTTGCTTCAGCTGCAGATTTTTTAGGAGCCTCTTAACTGCTAAACTTGTCACTGATTCTGAAATTGCCAAGACAACTTCAAGGATCAAAGTTCTTCTCATTCCCACAAATCAGGAAATTTTTGTACATTTCTTTCTAATTTTGCTCAGACAATTTTTCTCCAACCTAAAATGTGTAGTAAAATTAAGAGGTGCCAATATGAAGCTGACAAAATGATGATTCCTACAGTCAAATTCACCTGGGACCTGATGGGCTAAAGCAGGGCTCGACTTTACCTTTTTTTCCCTGGTGGCCCATTTGGCCACCAACATCATTGAATGTCATATTGTGGTGGCCCAAAAAGAAATATATTGGCCTGAAATAATAGGAAACATAACAATAGATTTTTTATCCTAGTTGCCTGATTGGACCACCATAACGATAGCCTTTATGGAAATCTGGTTGGCCCTACATCAATTTTTGGTGGGCTCGGGTCCCAGGGCCACGGCTCATGTGGAGCCCTGGGTCAAAGTGACGCTCATATCAGCACAGAATGACAAGAGCGGCATTCTTGGAACTGTGAAACTGGACAACAGGAGATGGAATAAATGCATTAAAGACTTATTGCAACTGATTGATCTTCACTGATGTAACTTAATGTAGCACCGATCATTCAGTGTTTTAAGTAGCCATGAATTAATTTACATCAACGGGCAATTTGTCAATCAGTTGCAATAAAAATGGCTCAACTTAAGAATCCATTAATATTAACATTACAGCCATGAAGTGAATTTGAGTTTAAACTTGAATTGTGACCCAAATTATGATCTGAGCTACCTGTACATGGTTGCTAGGGGGAGCAATGATCGCTTCTAAACAAGCAAATCATGGAACCAACAATAGTAAGGCCCCTCCAAAGGACCTAGAAGTTCCATGCAACCAACTGCGATTTACAAATGCAAAGAAAATGGAAGCACATTTTGATGCGTTTCACTGTGTTTTCAATGTACAATCCGACCCCAGTTATTTGGCCATCACTTTGCCAAATCTCTCTATTATCGAGGCATGGACTGACACACAACTGCCATTGCATTTTCAGTGTCCAACTTTACTGAAAGTGCAACACAATGACTCCTATGCGGAAATAAGATATGAGGAAATAGGAAATTTGGATCGTAAATTTTGATCACTATGACACGGTGTACAGCAATCCAAATACTGTTGCTAAAAGGAGCAAAGACCAAGAGGAAGGTGTATTTCCACTCATACTTATTACATTTAATTGTCATATTATCTATAAAATTATGAAATACACCAAATATTATGTACACACATCACTGTAGTGAACAGTACAATGCATCAATAATGCCCAATGTATACCCCACACAACTCACTTTTAAAAGTGATTTGCTTAAGTATATTTCACTAATCCGGCAATATCACATGTATTCAATGGTTACCTGTCCCAATATGGCTGGATAACTAAGATTGGACTGTACCTGATATACTTCCTACAAACAAAGTGACCGTTTGCAGCACTGGTCACTCTAAGGGAGTGACCAAGTTGATTGACTCACTTCATGTCCAGTGCCTCCTCCAGGTGTTTCCTGGCCTCGGCCTGCACTGACCGCAGCTTGGACTCCCTCTCCTTGAGCAGGACCTGGGTGGTGGTCAGTTTGTTGCTGGCCATGGTCAGCTGCTTCTTGACCTCCTCCAGCTCATGCCTGACATCGTCCATCTGGCGATGACCATCGTCAGGGGGGGAAAAAAATATGTGACGAAAGTTGAGCAAATCAGTGGTTTGTACACTGTACACAAGACATTATGAACACAATTTTTTTGGGGTAGGGGTATCCTAAATCAAGTAATCTGTAATTTTCTTAAATCACTGCAATTCTGATATTGATTTATGTAAAATGAACAATGAAACAATATTGATAGCAATAACTTTCAATCATAATGTGCTCACTTCTACAATCTTAACTGCTGACTCATGACATAACACATTTCCTAGATGCTTTATTCTGGTATCAAGTGCATTGATGTCCAAGATACATAAATTTGACAGATGTCCATGGCCAAGAGAGCTTGTCCCAAGTACCCACTTTAATTACATTGGTACATTACAGACTGGCATCTGAATAACAATATTTGCTACACCTGCTCATATTGTGCATTCAATGTCATTATGTCTATGAGAAGATCATACATTAAAGTAACAATAAGTGGCTTGGCATTCTCCAATCACTCATCAGTATGACCTGTTATCAAGGCCATTCAGGCCTACTTGCTAAAGAAAAAGAAAACTCTCACTATTTTCATCAACTCAATCACATACAAAACAGATTATGAAAACAAGGAGATACATGTATAAATTTGATTTTTAATTCATATACAAATTATTCCTTCTGATGTCAGATTGATCAAAGGAAATATATAATACAAATTTGTGAATACAACTCCATCACAAAATAAAGTACACCAAACTCGGGACTGGTTACTTCAATACCGTGAGGTTAACCAATGTTGTATTAACTAACTCCAATAAAGGGGGGGGGGGGGAGGGAGAGTGGAAACACTAGGTCAAAGCAAATGGCCCTAATCTGCACTCTGAACAAATCACAGCGAACCTGATCTGATACTGACAGAGATGCCTCACATTCACCACTAGAGGGCACCATCACAGTTTTTCATACATGTCTCATTTTGTTTTCTTTCTTCCACTACTTGTAAGATTTCAGCTTTGTCTGCATTGTCAATATGCAGAGATGCCAACTCTCTAACTTTCAGAGGGAGATCTCCAGCTTTGAGGCCATTTTCACAAAGTCTCCTGCTCTCTGGCTTGAGTTTGAATTTCTCCTGCTCTAACTGTGTGTCTCCCTCTTTATACGTATTTTCTCCCATTTACAATCTAGCTATCTCCAGCAGATTCTGATTTTGTCATATGTGACCCTCCAGCTCAAAACCCACAAAAATGGCAGACTGGGATTCCCTGTCATGGATCAAAATATGCTATCTGGGTTAACTGACTAAAATTTATCGAGTTTGCCTTACCTTGAAGAGTAAAACTTTTGCCACCTACTGTCAAAACTTGGCGGCTTAAAAAAACAACAAATATAGAGATATTAGCAGTGTTTCTGGACCATCATTTTTCAGACAGGTGCTTCTTTCATTGTGAAATGCCACATGTTTTCATTGATACTTCTGCACAGCACACCTGAGCAACCATGATCTTTAAATCCCGTTTTCTCCCTTTTCCATGAAACTGCACCCCATAACTCTCTTATTTCAATCACTTTTTGAATGGGTTTGGATGATCCAATTTCAACAAGTTATGAATAATTTTAAAGCTTAGAGCTTACTTTCTTTAACTACATAAAAAAAAGTGGAAAATAATTTTGGCCTACTTTTTGTGGGTTTTGAGCTGGGTGGCCACATATGCATATGTTCACAAATGAGACTGATGAGAGCACCTGAATGCATCTATAACCACAGAACTGGATCCCAGACATAAGGAATGTTGTGCTTTGCGCACAATCAGCATCTCTAGTTTGTTAGAGGGGTCAAGGCAGAAGAATCTCAGGCTTATTGAGATGCTTGGGGTTTGGAGTCTCTGAATATGGTGTAAGGCTTCTTTTTTTTCTTTAAGCTCACCTGTTTCTTGAGTTTAGAGATGGTCTCTGTCTGCTGGGCTAGGAGCATCTCACGGTCTGCGGTGATGGTCACACTCTCCTTCAAGGCCTCCGCCAGCTCCTCGACACGATCCTCCTTCTCCTTCACCATGTCCTGCAGAGAGAGAGAGAGAGAGAGAGATAGTGTCATACATTATTGCAATGATGAAAACTGTATGTCAGAGTTATTGCTTATCAAGAACTGGGCCATTTCTTGTTAAACATTGATTTATTTCAGACCTACAATTGTACAACACTTTTTGAAGAGTTCATATGTGATTTAAATCAGAAAAGATGCCCACTGTAGTAACTGTAGAACCACAACATAGATGACAAATCGAGACAAAAAATTGATATGGAAAGTCATCTACAGTGTTTGACGTTTGCACTCGTTTTGATGACGGTTAAAGCCGTTGTGTGTAGGTCTTTTTTTGCATGTGTGTTGTTTCTATATCAACAAAACAGTAGCTGGGTAAGCACACTGGAGTGCTTTCTTCACCACTTGGCAAAGATGTCTGGAAACTAATTGTTAATGAATGGAGATTACCTCATCCCCTTTATGCCTAATGTGTCACAATGGTCTTTATGATGGACAATGGTGCACTCATACACCTGAGTGGGCTTGCTAACTTTACAACTAGGTCAAGTGTAGATGGAGATACTAATTGTTCATGACAAAATGTGGCTATTAAAGTGGGTATCTCTTCTGCTTGGAGACTGGGTGGTGACCAGGGCCCTGTTTCATAAAGCTGTTCGTAAAGTTATGAACAACTTACGAGCGACTGGTGATCAGTTCTGATGTGCTATACATATCAGAATTTCCATAATTCAGCACAAGAACTGATCACGAGTCGCTCGTAAGTTGTTCGTAACTTTACGAACAGCTTTATGAAACACCCTCCTGGTCTCCAGGGAGTCGCGAGAGAATTAACATGTTCAATTTTTCAGGAGACTTTTTCCAGTCTCCAGCTGGTCTCTCAGACATCTCCACGATGTCTCCTTAGTCACGGCCAATGTCACAGAGAATAATTCTGTCCACAAGGTTTCTGAGACGTCTCTGCAACCTTGCGGAGACCCATTGGTGACCTGCCGGAGACGTCGCAGAGACATCTCAGAGAAGTCTTGGAGACATCGCCGCAATGTCACGAGATGCAACTTCAAGGCAATTAAGCTCTCACCTTCTTTGGAGACATCTAAGAAGTCTCACCAGAGTCACCTTCTTGGTGAAAGCGCAAGCCATTTTTGTGCCCTTTGAGTCTCCCTAGTCGCACCGACTGATTAGACGTGGTAGTGGTGGCAACGTCTCCTCCAGTGAAATAGGCTCTTAAGCCACCGGTAAGTGCCTGGGCTTTAAAGGGTGTGTACAGTTCTGGTCAAGGTGAGGATTTAGCTTTTAACGTTTTGTGAGATATTCAGAAACCACTCTATGAGATGTCAAGAAGCATGCAATTCTAAGGGGTATCAAAAGTTTATTTGATGAAAATCGATTTTGAAATGGCTCAGATATCCAAAATTAAGGTGAAACAAAGAGATCCTAATAAAAGGCGTGGCCTGTCGCCTTTTATTATTATCACTTTTTTTGATATTTCAGCCATTTGAAAACCAATTTTCATCACATAAATGTTCAATCCTTCTTAAAATTACATGCTCTTTCATATTTCATTAGAGGTTTCTCATTATCTCACTTAGGAAAGTTCAAAACATGAATCCCCACCTCAACCAGTACTGTACAGTCCCTTTAATTTAAGGGTTTAATTTCACACTCTCTCTGTCTCAGGCTTACCTGGAGCTGCTGGGTGTCTGAGGAGAGCTCCCCTTCTCTTCTCCTGGCTTCCTCCAGGAGCTGGGCATTCTTCCTCTTCTGCACCTGTTGGTCTCGTTTGACGGCTACCACCTTCTTGTTCACCTCCTTCAGTTGGCTGTGGGGAAAGGGAGAAAACCGGGCGGGAGATGGTAAAGTGTAAGACCAAAGATTCAAACAAATCCCATCAATTTTTTTGGCACCTGCCTTTCCCATGTATATCATAGATCAATAGCCTTGTTTCATGAAGCACCTCAGAACAAAGGTGACTTATACAAAACAGTCAAACCTGTCTATAGCGGCCATTCAAGGGAGATGAAAAAAGTGGCTGTTACGGACAAGTGGCCGCTACAGATAGGGTCTTGTAACATGGCTTTTTTTCTCAGGGGAATCTTTTAAGTGGCCATACAGGGCAGGTGGCCACCATAGACAGATAGCCACTAAGGCAGGCTTGACTGCGCTTGTAATAGTGACAATAAAGACTGGACGGGCTGGGCCATGGGATATAATATCAATTTCTCTTGTTCTTCTTTGTTTTCCCTTTTTTCCACTTCTTCTCTTATCATAGGTAACATCACTTGAAAGACAAATACATATAACCAGATTTGACAGTACCGGTGGCCCGGTGGCCCGGTGGCCCAGGGCCACTAAATATTGATGTCAGGCTACCAAATTTCCAAAACAGTAAACTTTTGGTGACTCAATCAGGCAACTAAGATTCAAAATGGGGACTAATATTTGTTTTTATTTCAGGCCACTACATTTCTTTTTCGGGCCACCAAAATTTTTCAGATATAAAGACTTTAGGGCCACCAGAGAAAAAAAAGTTAGTGCTGAGCCTTGCATATAACTACACTGTCTGGCAAAGTTTGACCAAAAGAGATCATTTCTACATAATTATGCACAAGACACAAGAAGTGAAACCCTAAAGGATTGTTGTGAAAGCTTTTTGTCCACATAAACATCTACAATCTGTACCTTGACTGTAAAGACATAAATGAAAGAAGATTACATTTGCACATTACGTAAAACTTCACTCACAAAAAAACAAGAAGCACTTATTCACATGCAAATATGTGGTGACACTCTGTTTTGTTTTGTTTTGTTTTTAGTCATCTTGACCCTACAAATAAGAGTCTCTGCTTTGCTCATCATCTTTTCAATTGTCATCTCCTGGTTACAATAACACTTGTGGTATACCTTAGAGCCACACTTCTCAACCATTTTCAACACGAGGCCAACTTTGGCTCTTAAAATTCTTCTCTTTTTTTTTTTTGAGGCCCGGTTAGATCAAACATGAATCTTTTTTCATTCTATTTTAGGCCGACATCGTGGCCCACCTGTTGAGAAGCACAGCCTTAGAGGACAGTATTTGGCAGTTTTCAGAGCAAATTTCAATCATCTCCACTTCGAATGAATATGTACTTAACATCCATAAGCTCTATCTGCACATCATCATCACACCAAAAATTTTGTTTGTTTGTTTGTTTTTTTTTTACAAAATGAGGGGTTAAGATGTGATGCAATAATTGTGTTTTCATACAAATGAAATCAGTTCACTGCTAGACTCCACTGATTTATGAATAAAATCGATGGAGAGATTTTGAAAAAAAAAAATTACAGATTATTCTTGAAGGGATCTCACAAAGCTGTGACTGACTCTGTCAACAAATTTGAACTTTGACATAACAGTGACAGTAAGTTGCCAAAAAAAAAAATCAGAATATAGCCACGAGAACACAGCATCAAAACTGTTCACTACAAATATCAACAGTTTAACAAAAAAAGACTACAGCAACAGCATTAGATGAAAGACAATTAACTGAGCATGATCTCTATCTTTTCAGTGTTTGAAATATACATGATCACAATGACAATATATCTCCTTTAGAGATAAGTATAAGACTCATGGTATTAAGGCATGCTATGACTGGATCAAATTGGTGTTTATACTCATGTATGTATATTACAGGATCATGCTTGGGTACACAAATAGACCGATTAAGCACGATGCAATTCTCTACGTGCCAAAAGCAAGTTTCCAAACATCAAGACTTTTCAAATGAAAGAAACTATGCATGTCAATCTCACAAGAGATCATGCACGAAAAGTTTGATGAAAGTATTCACGGAGTAATCACAAACAACATTCTTCTTTTTCTTTTTCTTTTTTATGAACAGGCTGTTACAGACAAGACGTGGCAAAACAGGAAAGCAAATCGTTCACAAATCATAAGTTATACAAAGGGATTAATAAAAAGAAAAAAATGTGGGGAAAATTGTCGGGGGCAGCAAACAGGCACTCATGCAGACTGGGGTCACAAGGTCATGGAGTCAACGACCGACAAGTCACTCACCCTGGGCAATGCTTTCTTATTATGCTGAAAGAGTTAAGAGGTTAGCAGGAAGCAAAAAAAAAAAATGATAGTAATAATAATAACAAGAACATTGTGGTAACTTGTGATGCACGGGGCTGTGGTAAGTTGGAGGAATCGCCAAAGGACTGTGGAATACATGTTAACACAGACTCTGGTTACTTCATGGGGGTAGGGTGGGGGGGGGGGGGGGGGAAGAGGCTCAACATTATTCTGCGCAATCAGAAAATGCAGTCAGTCATTTCTGACCCCCAGCGCTCCTCAAAGTTCATCTACCATCATTCCAAGTTACGTCATTATTACACCTGACCTGTTAGTGAGGTTACTGTTGTAGGAGCAAGGGGGGGGGGGGTGTTATAATTCTCAATATGCAGACCAATAGATGGGGGCATTCATGTGTATCACTTGTACACATAGTGTCTCACACAGTCAGTTTACATTGATGTCCACACAAAAAAAAATACATAAGACTAATATTATTTCATTGATATCAACAGTTACATTTTTTTCATTTTTCTTTCTCTCGGCAGGCATAAGATGACAAAATATGCCACAAAAAATAAGATAAAAATCAACATATTTCAGTGCTTGAGATATCACATAAATTCTCAAGCTATCATATATAGTTCAAGGAACTAAGTAAGAATCTAAAATTCTATCAAAACAGGACATCAGCTACATAAAATGTAAAAACTGTGAACTATAATGCTCACTTTTCTTTTCTTTTCTTTTTACTTGTTTTAGCATTGAGGCCACTATACACTGGACAAACATTGCACAGCAGAATTATACACTCTGTCAACATTCAATACAATTCCCAACCAAAATCAAACTAGTTATTCATTTAATTTGTAATGAGATTATGCTCATTTTTTTTTTTTTTTTTTTTTTTGGGGGGGGGGGGGGGATTTCAGTCTTCTGGGTTACACACCGTAACTTAAACTGGATAAAAAAAAAAAAGGAGCAGAAAGATATGGTATGTGGACTTTAAATGAAAAAGCACTACAGCTGTAACTAACAGGGGGCAGAGACATATATTTCTGTTTCCTCTACGTTTCTACATGTTTCTGCATTGCTTCACAGCATGCATACTAATTTATGACAACCTACAAATCTTAGTAAATTTAGGTAAACACTACTTGTATATGGAAATTAACTCATGTTAGGCATACAACATTTTTGTCAAAGACTTGAAATTTCATTCAAAACGAAAGCAAAAAAAGAGAATTGTTATATCTTTAATGCAAGCATGCTACCATTCAATGTCAGAGTCCTATAAGAGTACACTGTAAGTTGTTGATTACTTCTATTTGCAATTAAGTTGGAAAAAAAAAATGCTTTACAGCACTAACATTAATTAGTTTGTACTGCATTAGCCTAGGAAGTGTAATAACATTTGTAAAGGGAAAACGGGGGCCAACTGAAGGCATGAAAATGCATTAGAGCAAGAAAATTTTCAACCCTACTATTAGATACATCATGTAGACCATTAGCATTAAGTGGATGTGCACAAACATGTTGAATAATACTATGTTCACATGGGGCTTGGAAACTCTGGTAGAATATATTCCTTTGTATTGAGAGATCCTACATAATAACTGTCTTCCTAT
Organism: Diadema antillarum; assembly: GCF_040938485.1. Classification (NCBI taxonomy): domain Eukaryota; kingdom Metazoa; phylum Echinodermata; class Echinoidea; order Diadematoida; family Diadematidae; genus Diadema; species Diadema antillarum. Next base: position 4,861,373 of record NW_027270963.1, on the reverse strand, counting down.
ACCCCCATTTAATTAATTACATCTGTTCTATGATTCCTGGGGCTGTCATCAACTGTAGGATCAAGACTTTCTATAAAACGTTGGGATCCCTTGATCATCATCTCTTGAGATGCTTAATCCCCATTTCCTTTCGGAGTGCCATCTTCCCATATCCCTGTCATCCTTTCATGGTTCTACACTTCCTTCCCTCTGTCCACTGCCCCTCTTCATCTGCACGTATCACGCCTACAAAGTCTTTAACCTTTATCTCTCCTGAGCATTTGTTTGTTTCATTTTCCATCGGAGAAGATGGCTGGATAGCCCATATTCAGCTGCACTAACTGGTCTTCCTTGGGGTCCAGTTGTGCGTACTTGGGGCGGACCACTTCACTGGGTTATGCACCCTGCTCATTTGCGATGAATGAATAAAGTGAGATCTTTGATGTGCAAGAGTTGTGACACTCTCACACTTAGGACCTCCATTACATGTAGTATCTAAGAAATCCCTAAGGTTCCATGAAATGCATCTAAACTATGATTCACGGCTTCGTGTCTGTTTACAAAAGCACAATTTCTCCAATGGCTCTCAGAAGCCTAGAAATGTAGTCCCATGTTATTCCATAAGACATCTCAGTGACATAGTTCTTTGGTATTCCCTGCTATTTTTTGAAATTTTTTGAAATTTGATGATATTGTATGATAACAATTATAAGGGGGGGGGGGTAGGTGAAGTGGCAATACCCTTTTCTGATTGCCCTATCAAGCTGTTATTAAGCTGTAATTGTATTAATGTTTGAGTTTGTTTGTATATTTGCTTTGGTGTAGAGGTTGATTTGTAGTATAAGTTATTTCATTGTTTGTACTTTGCTTTGATGTTCATGACATTTTTATCTGTACATAATGTGAGCAGGGCCCCTTGGTAGAACAATTAACCAACTGAAAGGGCTACCCTGCTAAAAGAATATTGAAATAAATATATAAAATAAATATTGTTACGCTGACTGTAACATGTTACCTCCCTCACACCACTCCAGTGTGTAGCTGTGCATCATCTCTCATTCATTCCATCCCCCACTCCTCTCTTTCTCCACCCATTCCTCCTTCTCCCAATCCATCACCAGCTAATCTTCTAATCCTCATCACTCAAGGAGGTCTGGTTCACATCGCATGTCCTCCCCTGAAAACCTATCCCACAACATAATTCTTTCCTCACATACTAAGCCTTTCACTTTCAATACCTCCATATCTTCATTATGAATGATGACATACACTCTCCCCAAAAAATAGATCATGTGACCATTTATATCCTCATCCCCTTCACACTCGTCCCTCATCAGGTAATTCTTCCGTCTACGTGAGTATTTGAAAAGATGTGACTTTGTTCTATCTCATGGTATTCCTTTCTGGGGGGATGGGAAGTCACATTCCAAAATGTTCCACTAGATTTTCATGGGAAAACAAAACAACAACATCAAATTTGAAATGAATGTGTTCTGAGCTTTGGCTGATAAATATTTCATCCTTTCAATGATTCAAAAGAGACGGAGATTCCATGAAAGAGATTGAGCACTACTGCCAAAGTTTCTCACAATTTTGCATACCCATGGGTTTTCAGACTACAATTGTACATGCAATGCCCGCTCATGTACCTGGAGGGGCAGTATAAGTACATCAATCTTTTTTCTTGCTTCTCTCCCTTCCTTTCTTGTTTATTTTCATTTCTTCTTTTTCCCATGCGATTATCTCACACCTTTTTTTTCTTTCTTTTTCTCTTTCCCTCGATTTCAATCTCTCACTCTGTCTAGATAGAGTGATTCTCCATAAAATACATCTTTCTCTACCTTTCCTAATAGAATGCTCCATTTGTAAAATACCTTAACCACTTATCCCTTCCACAGACCATTATTTGACAATGGGTTTATTCATATATTGGCATTTTAAGTGGTAGTTCACAGCCTTGCTTGTGCTGCAAATAGTACATTTCTCACTTCATGATTTATTTAGTAAGTTGTGGAATAATCTTCATATTCATGAAATTCTTCCATTGAGATGTTTTCATTGCAACCGACTGACAAACTGCCCTACATACATACGTAAATAAGCACTGAATTGATCAGTGTTTAAGTATAGTAGCCATGATAAAAAATCATGGGCATACATACTCGAGCAGGATTCGAACCTACGACATCCTGATCGCCGGACAGGTGTCATCTCCACTCACCACCGAGCTTTCATCCGACAGCAAGTGTTGGTTCTAATCCTTACAGCGTGCAGCGGGTTCTGCGTAAGTATTCATATTCATGAAATTCTTCTGTCGAGATATTTTCATTGCAACTGATTGAAAAATTGCCCTACATGTAGGGCAATTTGTTAATCTCTATATATCATGAAACAATACCTTTAGGAGCATGGACCTCTGCTGTGTGAAACTCAAATTTCATGTCTTCTTCTACAGACACAAGTTTCTTTTTTATGTTTTATGTGACAAGGGATCTAAAAAAAAAAGTCCCAGATGCTCCTTGACAAATGTGCAACAAGACTGAGAAATACCAGTTGCTGGTGGTGCTGATTTGCTAAGCAAGAAACAAAATCCACTTCTAACTTGCTGCATATCTTAACATCCTTTTACAAGTCACTGAATTCTTTTTAGGTCTTGAATTCCACTTGAATGACACTGATCCTTACTTGGCAGGCCAAATGACCCCACTCCCATGAGTCTCAATCTTGCTCAAGTCTACTCCACCATGAATAACCCCAATGTTTACTACTACTGCAATACAAGCAACTTCAACAATCTCAAGCTCTGCTAAAATTTCCCTATCTCACCTACGAACCCTGTTCCTACTGTTTGATACATTTGTACATGTACCTTTGTCATGAGCCAACCTATCAGACATTAATCCTTGTTGGGGGCATATCTTTCAACTCTCCGCCCCTTTTAAAATCCAAATTGCTCCACCCTATGAATAAAGCTATTATGTCTAACAGCTGTGACGCAAGTTAATCAAAACATCCCAATGTTAAATAGTCACTTTCACTGTTATAAGCCTCATTCCTACAGTCAAGTGTTTAGCTACAGGCCCGAGAAACTAAGACAGTGATCCCAGTTTGGCAAGACTACCACATCACACTCTGCCCCGCCCGGCCCCGCCCGGCCCCGCCCGATCCCTCTTACCCCTCCAGATCCTTGATGCGCTTCTCCTTGTCGTTCTTCTCCCCCTCCATCTCCTTCATGATCTCCAGGAGCCTGTCGACCTCTGCCTGCGACTTCCTCACCTCCTCCTTCAGCGCAGACACGGATCCCTGCAGCTCCTTGATCTCTTTGCTCTCGGCGGCCTCCCGCTCCTCCTTCAACTGTGTGGGGGACGAACAACGTGACACAGCAATTGAATGGAAATCGATAGATAGCTGTGGATTAGTGTGGTCTAACTTATAAACCTATGGATGGGACTACAGTGAAGTACAAACGAATACAGCATCGTACGATCTCACATAGACTTATTCCTTAAGGTGTATATGTAAACGTGTAAATGCAAAAGTGATTGCCAAAGCAAACCACTGATCTCTATAGTGACAAGAAGTGAGGCAAGGGACCGTGGGATGTTAGGTCAAAGTTCACAACCTATAAAAAGCTCTACAGATGATGTCATCAGCCGAGCCATTTCCCGTAGATCGGCGATTGCAGCATTAGCGTGAACTACATTTACGATCCCTCAGTTATCAGTACATCCATATCTTCAGACAGTGGGAAAATGAAAAGAGTCAAGTCAAACAAAGAGAGCAGTGAATTTAAGTTTCATCAACCAAATTAAACAAAAAGAGAGAAATCCAACATCTTTAAGTCTTGCATGTCTTTTTACAAACATCAATGTTGGTCATAATCATATACGCGCAAATTAGATGTGGCAATGATATCATAATCTTACAACTCTTCCACTGGTTCGTACTCAAATGTATTATAAAATCATTCATTTTGTGTCAATAGCTCAAAAATTCCAGCCCCCTTCACATTGGGAAGTTATCATTACTTACTGGTTTCAAGTAAAACTCTGTAACATTCTGATGGGCAAAACATTATCTTTTTTAATATTCTGAAATTCATGTCAGAAAAAGGTAATAAATACAGTGAAAATCTGTGATCAAACAAATTGAAGACATGGATGACAACAGATGACCTCATCGTCTCATCTTATCTGTATAATATTTGACAGTAACTGACAACAATGACCTGGGAAAAGTATGGAAGTATAAATTTCCATAATTTCATAATTTTCTGACTGATCTTCACTAAATTTCCATTCTTCTAGTTGTTGAAATGACTCTTTGTAGCACAGTTTGCTTATTGTGTATATTTGCAGGAAGTTTGTGGTCTGTACACAAACAACGTACTCTACGCTTGCAAGAAGAAGTGATGTTGTCTTTATCCATGACCCTATTTTGTTTCTTTTTAATCATGACATGAATTCTCAGTCAACCCAACATCAAACAAGGATGAATTCTAACAAAGTAATTCACATAAAATAGAATATTACCCCATCATTGACATCACTAAAGACAAAAATTGCAGTCCTATCAATTCACTGTATTACTCCTTGATCACAATATCACACTGCCACCAAAGGAATCATATTAGGTTCCACTTGTACCATCTATGTACGTGTCAACTCTTTGGTGCGGCAGTTAAGGGCATTCATCACAATTATAGTCAGTCATATGAATCACGCAATGACAGTCTGTCATGAGGCTACAAGCCTGAGCTTTCCAAACCTGAACACCTGTATGCACAGGATGATGCCCTCCTGTTACCACGGCAACATAGTCCAATGAGATACTGCATCACCACTGTCTCCTTTTTTCCCAGGCACTCATCACACTTGCAAATTCCTCTCCTCTCATCTCACCGCCATCATCACATTCTCAATGATTTAATGCGAGCTGTTGAATTAAAACTATAAAAAAAAAAGACTCATCTGATCGCTCCCCCGCATAGACATGTAGTCAATTAGGTGACAGTGAACTCGTGCCTTGTACGAACGGCGAAGCAACAGCAAACTTGATAGCTTCTCCTACGCTCCACTGCCAACTCAAACACGACAGGATGGAGGTACAAAAGAATCAAAACCCTGTCAGATACGTTCACACTGTGTCAACTAATTCTGTTCTTTCTGAAAAACATTCTTGCATCTGGCATCACATCTGCATCGCAGTGCATCACAGCATAGGGCATGTCAATACAAAGGATGAAAACAATTTTACAATAATGATCATTGCCATGGCAACTGCTAGAAATCCTGCAAGATGATTGATGATTGCTTTAGATTTGTTAATCCTAAGGTAAGATAGATTATCATAGGAACTCTTCCATGCAAAAGGAAGGGGAAGGTAAAGTCGGTTTTTTGCCTGATGCACACAAAGAAGAGTGATGATGTCAGTCCCTACGACTCCAGCCTTTAGAGACAATTTTGTTTTCTTTTCACAGTGAGTGAGAGAGAGAAGGGGGAAAAAGAGAGAAAAAGAGAGAGGGGGAGAGAAAGAGAAACAGAGAGAGATAAAGAGAGAACAACCAGCTTGCTATATATTTGTTTGAAAACAAGTCTCAAGGCCTACTTTAAGAAAACGGCCAAGAGTGAACAGTTGAGAGTCCGGTACTGACGTCATCACAGCCACTATAAAAACAGACAGGATCAGTCAACATGCTACACATGGTATATTGCCACAATACACAAAGACAGACACATGCTTCTACTCTAGCAGCATTACGTACACAATGTTTCAACAAGTAAAATACTGCTTCGATGAACATCTTCACCCTGAAAATTGAATTTGAGAGTAAATGGCCCTGGAAATTGAATTTGAGTTGGGGGCAAAAAAAGTAGGTACAATGTGTTTACAAGTGAAATAGCCTTAAATTGTTGCAAATTCTTTCTGACAAGTCTTAGTACAAAACATGTTATATCATAAACTGCTCACTCTGTACCACTTTCATTCTGTACATGTCCCATTGTATGCTTGTGTATGTTGGCATGCATGAGTTGAGCTCACAGTAATATCATCAGGAATATATGTCAAACTGTACAATGTACCACTAATTATCGTAGAAGTAATCAATGATCAATTTTTGTACATTAACAAGACATCCCATACTATTGACATCATGAAAATTCCTGACTTGCAATTAACAAGTACCTTACATTTTTTTTTTGAGGGGGGGGGGGGGGGGGCTTTGTCGATCCATTGAAGATTTTAAGCTTGAGTGGGAGACATTATCTAGCACAGTTCTCCTCCTTCAGAGCATGATATCTTCCAACAGTAGCCCGATTAGCATTTGCTTCTTACTGACAAAGGGTCTAAAGAGGATCATGGCAATTGTCAGCTTTTAAACATATTACAAGGAGACACACACGCATGCCACAAATACACAAGAAGGATACACAATGCATACTTGTACATGTACATAATGCCACTTTCACACATGTAAATAAATGTGAACCATATCCTTTTAATATGACTTGAGATTTAGGATGACTGGACTCTTCCTTGCCTTCAAGCTTTGAATGCAGTTGGTAATGCTGGGTTCCGACTGTTGTGCAACCCACTACCCATGCCACGATCGTGAAATTTTTGCTTATGTCTACTAATATTCCAATTTTACCAATTGAAATCGTGGAGTGATTGTGGTGATCTTATCAGATCTTAATAGATCTGGAGGTCAGTCGTGGCAATCACGCTTATCATAGAAAATTTTTGAACGGTCCAAAATTTTTACTACGATTACCATGATTGCCATGACTGACTTCAAGATCTGATACGATCGCCATGACTACTCCACAATTACGAGGATTTCAATCATGGTGCAAACTGTGATAAACATAATAAAATATTTATGATCAGCTATAAGGCCAAGTGCGGCATGAGTATCGCACAACAGTGGGGACCCATCATTACGTGAGAAAACTTAATACTGGCAGTCCTTTTCTATGAAAATGTAATTTCTCTTTCATTTGGGGGTGGGGAACTTTTTCATGATAATTTCAACACAAACTTTCTTTTTGCTGAAATTTCATGATTTTTTTTTCTCTCACATTATGTGCACATTTTGAGACTCTATTTGTGAGAATTGGGGGTATGCTTGCTGAGATATAGCACACTTGTGACCAATGTCACTGAAAACGGCAATTTCCAATGACCTTTCTTGTGTACAATGTATGGGTTTTGCAAGAAGTGTCAGATGAATTTTTTCCTGGTTTTTCTCAGATAACATTCCTTTTGGTTATCATCAACTATTCTATAGCTAAAAAGAAACAATAAAAGACAAAGAAGTACATAATGAATCAATAAAAGAAATATATAAGAAAAAATATAATATGTAAGAAATTCATTTTGATACAGACTGCAATTTTTTTCACGTAAATACGTTAATGATACTTTAAAGAATATTCAGACACAAACAATTAGCCCATTTGAAGCTTTTTTTTAGGAATTTAGAATTTAAAATTTGATGCACAAAAAATATTTTGTAGCATAATAAGCATAATTTAGAAAAATTACCATGTTTCAGGAAAAATAAATGATTCATTCTTGGACTTTTTATAATGGGCAATGTGCGTGCTGATATTAGCCGCAATCGTGCAATCAACAGCTGAGATCTTGGGGGCCCAAACAACCAAGAAAATACAAAAATTCTGCTAAATTTGCCTATTTTAAAAGCAGAAGTTCTTAAGTGCTGGCAGTGGAAAATATATATATTTTTTTCATTTGCAGAATCTGGATCCTCCAAAAGATTCAACTGAGAGCAAAAATAAAATTCCAACTACGGAGCTTGACAAAAAAAAAAAAGAAACTCTGTGATCAGAAGATAATGCTCTATGGATTCAAATTTCCTTGATGCTTGCCTTAGTATAAATTCAAAGCAAATCATTTCTGCTAAACTTTTGCAAATCCAGTCATCTAAATCAATTCAAACTTGAACATTAAAAAAAAAAAGAATAATGATAATAATACCAGAAGTGACCGGTTAAAATCACCAAGGACAAAGGGAAAAGAGAAAAAGACAAATGATCCAGGTCACAACTGGTCACTAACATGCACATTTAAACATGCCAAAACAAGCAAAGGGAGGGTGCACAGGATTGACCGTGATATTCCGGCGGAGTGAAGCGACATAAAGCATGCCCGTATAAGCTGCCACACAAAACCACGATACATGCCCGGTGGAATACTTACAGCTTGTAGTTTTCGCTGAGTCTATGAGTTAGCATGGAGAGATGGGATGGAAACGGGTGAATGTGGATGAATGACTCACACGAACACACACACCAACAAAGAACACAGTGAAAAGAAGACGGGGATCGGTTTCACACATGACGGCTTAAGCCAACTGCCCACTGTGCGATTTGCGCCTAGCTAAGTTTGTATCTAACGAGATCTTGTGAAGGTGGGAATGAGCCCCTACGATCCATGGAGAAGTCGCGGAGTTGGCACCTGATGACAGTCGCAACTGGCAGCTGCAGGGGTGGTGTTGGTACATTGTAGCGATTGCCGGGTTTCCGACAAGTTCAAATATTTGGTCCCCTCTGGCTTCAGTCGGGCGCACTCACAAGTAGAATCTGATGGTGAGCACACCCAGATTGGCCTTGATCACATGAAATCGCGTTGACTTGCGGTGCGATTCACGTAGATCTAAAGTCGTGCTAATTCACAGGCGCATATCACACAGTGGGCATTTGGCTATAGTTTGGCAAACTGAACAGAAATGGACTATGTCTTTGAACTACAACACTCAAAGCTAATCTCCTATAAAATACTGTAGCATGTATGAAACAAGGCTAAAAGGGGTGTCTTTAATAGAAGAACGTTCTTGCTCATTACAAAACTATTTAACATCCTGTAATTTTCTTGTCATTGCAAAGCCACGATGAGATTATGAAGGGAATTTGATCCTAACACCAAGGTTATTTGTCACACAGGTTTTAGAATAAAAAGGCAAACCAATGAAACTTTGAATAAATCTGAAAACAAATGGAAAAGTCATTTGTACTTCCCAACAGTACTTTTAAGGAGTTCCCTTAAGTTACACAAGTCACATGACCAAGGTGATTGTTTTTTTAGATGCCTGTAGCAATTCCTTTCAGACATAATTTCAGTAGTATTTCTTAACAGCTGTGGAAAGACTAAAACTTTGTAGCCCATTTGGGCCCTGTTTCCCTAACATGGGAACTGCAATGAGCCTAGACATGAACCCACATTTGGGATACATCCAGATCAGATTTAGTTGGGGAGGTTACATAGACATTCCAAATGAATTCTAGAACGTGGCAAGGCGGGTGCGAGATACTGCTCCCAAATGACTCAGTGAAACAGGTCCTAAATTCTGCAAGACTCATTAATCCCAAAATTGTCTCTAAGATCAGTTGAACTGAACTTACACTGTAGGACTGATTTTAGAGCTCAGTGTAACGGTCCCATTCTTATCTTCTTTGCTTTTTAATTCAAAGTAATTACCTCCATGCTGCAAATTCTCCGCATATATTGAACGATTTTACCGACTACTCTTCACAACATGCAAATCAAACTCAAGGGGAAGAGGGAAGGCTGCTGTAATGATGGGTCTGGGCCTCTATCTGTCACTACCAGGTGGGCACTTCACTGCAAATACTGCAAAAACTCCACACACATTGGTTCAGTTTTCCAGACAGAATGGGGACAACTGACTAACCACAAAACAAACCAAAGAGGGCGCTCTTCATAATGATCAGAGGATCTGGACATGCTATGAGCATGGGAGGCTGCAGTAGTATCTGGGTGGGCTGTATGAAATGATCCTATCTCTTCTGTCAAGTTCAAGGAAACTAACACATTCTCTCTTTTTTTTCCCAAAAATCTTAAGTTAATACTTTAATGTGGAAGCTCCCCCCCCCCCTCAAAAACAAAAAACAAAAAAACTGCTGGAAATAATACTAAATTTATGACTGCTATAATGTAGAATCCTGTCTTCTACCCCAAATGAATTTTTATTCTGCTAAGGTTTTCTGTTAACAAATTGCAATTGCAGACTGCAACTGCAGAATAAAAACATCCTGCATTATAAAATGCTTAATCTTTATAATAAGTGATTGCATTCTACAGCTACATCCTGAGATCAAATGCCACGTAATTTCAACCAGAACAGTCACCCTCTCTACGTACGAGTGCAAGTAAATACACATGCACGGGTGGTATCTCTTCCAATTGTATCTCTTGTTTACCTAGAATGTTTCGCGTCCTGACACAAACCTTTTAATCCATTACAGGTTTTAATCTGAAAGAGTTGGTCCAAATGCAACGTGGCACATCCCCTACAGAGCATCTACGTGCCCCGGTAATGTGCTATTCGGAATGATTCCTCCAATCAAGATTCTCGTTAGCCAGCAAATCAGCTGTGGAAAACAGATTTGCTCTTTGTCATGACTATTCATGTCATTGGTTGCTACCGCAAACCTTGACTACAATTTGGTGGATGTTTATTAGTATCTTTACTGGGTTTTTTTCTTTGGTACTTTTTTTTCTTTTTAACCAAAAGGATTTAAGCACATGGATACAACCATTTCATATGACTACTAAGTATGTACTTTCCTTTGGGCGTATTGGCAAAAGGGACAGCTTTTGTTACGTTTCTTTGATGACTGCGAACCATGGCATCATGTGATAGAGTCTGTGATATCAAAGAGAAAGATGCACTGCACACACATACACACACACAGAGACATACACACATACAGACACACACAAGAAAACAAACTCATGTGCACACACACACATACACAGACACAATCACACTTTATATCCGGCTAAGAGTGGATTTAAACCAAAGAGATCAAGACAGCGTCAAAGGCGGACGCACGCAGAAACTTGGTCATCCTTGCTTTCAAATAAATATTTCTTTTCTTTTTTGGGGGGGGGGGGGGATGGGACACCACACTAATCACCTTTTTCAGTTCTGTCTCCACCTGGTTGAGTTCCTCTGTCTTCTGGGCAAGTTGGATCTCCAAGGTGGTGATCCTGGAGTCCTTCTTGAGAGCTCCTGAAGCCAGCGTGGACGCATGCTCCTTAAGGTCCATGAAGGATGCCTGCAAACAGGAGAAGGTGGGGGTAGGGATAGATGGTGCGGAAGGGGGGGGGGAGATAAAAGGGTGCAATCTTGTATCTCCTTGTTCTCACTTTACAATATCTCAATACCCTTCGTTTTGCATACCACCTTCTCCACCACTGTATTGTACATTCATACAATCCTTTTATTTTTCATCTCACTCTCTCATCTTCATCTATACAGAATGCATATGTGATGCAAGAAAACACAATCTCTGTTTTAAACTATCTTACAGGTGTGTCTAGACTGTGACACATTCTTATGCCCTTTAGTGCTGACACCAGTGCTTTGTTGTTGTTGCTGTTGTTGTTGCAAATTGTTACATTGCAAGTTTCTGTAATTACACACTTAAAGGGTTTGTATTGGGTGCCCACAGCCTTGACACTTGCTGGCACAGCCAGACCGCCAGTTACACTTCTTTCTCTAAGCCCCGGTGTCAGCGTCTTGATTCACCAGGCTTCTCCTTTCTCCTTGACCTTTTCCCCACCGACCACGGGATCTTGCAAATGTCGGGAGAAGGGAGTTTGTCTCCCTCTCTCTCTTTTCAGTCTCACTTTCATCAAGGTTTAATATGTCACTCGGGCCTAATCTACAGAGGACTTGATCCACCTGCACCTCCTTTCTGAATCCGCCCAATACCGATTCCTCTGTCTCATAACCTGATTGCCTTTCCCCTCCATGCCTAAACATTTCTTATCGTTTTATCTTCTCCATGTCTCTGTACGTATCACACCCTAATCCCCCATCCCGTAGACCAAGGTGCTCTTATTGAAGAGAGCTCCTAGCGATTCGCTGCACACTCCAAAAAGCATGGTTGGCCGACATTGAACAACGGTTGATATCAATGTCAGATTCAATTACTGTTCTTTACAATAAAGAAACCCCAAAAGTGTTATGCTAACATTCAATCTTTCATCATTTTTTGTTTGTTTTTAATGTCAAATTCAATTGCTCATTTTTTTGAAAAAGATTCCAAAATTTGAGGTAAAATTTTCAGATGTTTCAAGCAAGGTATTAGATCAATAATTTGTTCAGATTAGATCAAATATTCGTATTGCAGCATTGCTTCTGTGCTATTCACACATTTGCTCCCATTACAGTGCTTGTAATTTGAAAACATTTTTCTTTTTTTTACTGAAGTTGGTTTGACCATGATATGAAAACACAAATATAAAGGCCCTGTAAAATGAGGTGTCCCAGTCAATAGCACATTTATTCCACCTAAAGTTAATTTTCAGTTCACAGTCAAAATCAAAATATGTAAGGTCATTATTTCAAGACAGATAGAATATCTTCCTAAGTGGGTTCTGATTATCCGTCCATTAGCCATCCCTTGATATGCAGCATAAATGTCCCATAGTTGACCCTCCTATTGAACCTCAAGCAATGCATGACCAATCCACAGGCCTACCTGACCTGCATATAGATCATGTTTGACCCATGTCTTTAACCAGCTGCCAACCCCAGACCAACCCACATTAGGCCCATGAACATCCCATAACTGATCCTAGACCAACAAACATATGACCCATGCCTGACCAATGAGCGACCCACGACCAATCTCCATGTGACCCGCCTCCGACCCACCTCCTTCTCCGACACGCTCTTCTGCAGCTGCTCCACCTGCCCCCGGAGGTCCTCCGTCTGCCTGGTCAGCCTCCCTACAGCCTCCTGCCGCTCGGCCACCTCCCTCTCCCTCTCTACCCGCAGCTTCTCGATTGACCGCTCCTTGTCTATGAGGGCATCCTCCAGACTGGAGACGGCGCTGTCCGAGCTGCTCCGGTCCGCCTGCAGCGAGGTGATGCGTTCCCGCAGCGACGTCGTCTGGCCCTCTCGCTCCTTCAGCTGCTCTTGGAGACTGTCAATCTGTAGTCATGGCAACACGAGCATGATGGAAAAAGTATAGTCACAAGGAAACACCTTTTCCCATTCTATCCCCCCCCCCAAAAAAAAAACTGCATTAGCTTAAGAAACAACATGCAATATAAGAGGATGTGACCTTGATCATAATATTTGAGACCAGAAAACCAAACGCTTTGTAGCAAGTATTCAACATAAACAAGTTTGTTCTTTTCATTCACGACAAAAACAGTAATAACAAAGACAAATATAGATATGTTGATCAGATTGTAAAGCATAAAGAGATGTTGATTACATTTATTGTGGAGATTAATTATGCACAAAAATCTTTCATTTTGCATGAAAAAAAAACAGAAAAAGAGAGTAAGTTGGTGGGAGCGCATTGAAAACATTTGCTCATGGTTCATTCCTTGGAATTTTACATTCCACTTAACCCGTTGAGGACAGGCTGATTTTGCTACGACACGCATTTCCCATAGACACCTGCCCGAGTATACTCCGGACTCGTCCTCAACGGGTTAAGATACAGACAAGGCCACAGACAAGGCCACAGACAGTACTAGACTGCCTAGACTGTCAGACTATTGTAGTTTAAGGCATCTACTGACATTTCACAATTTGCAAAGTCAGAGTAATTTGAAGCTGAACAGAATTTGAATATGAAAAAAAAAGCTAATAAACATGATACCACAAAAGCAAATCACAGCACCACATCAAATACTGTGACTGTCATATTAGTGAAGACATGTAATGGTAATTTGTAACTAGTTCCTCTGCTATTCAGCCAAGGAATATTTATGTGAGCACGATACTCGTGATATGAACCTCTCACGTTGCTGAATAAAATATTAGACAATACCTTTCTTGCTGTAGTCTCAACCACAGGGTTTCACTCTTACACACATAAAACATGATAATGCATCATAAATGAATCTTTTCAGGCCTCTCTCTGATTTTTATCATAATTTGAACACCTTTTCTTGCCCACCATCCCAAGTAAAGGTATGCCTAGCTTGCCCTGGACATAGACTTCTGCGCTTAAAAAGGCCAGGCAAGCCATTTCCAAGCGATGGGGCCTCTCCATTCGGAGACTTCCTTGATATAAAGTTACACCGCTGCCTGGTAAATATGACTTGATTGATTATGGTTATGAGCTATGTACACACGGAAGACCAGGTTTCACTAGTCTCCATTTCAGACTTCCACAATCCATGCCAACAATGGATACCTTACAACACTACGCGGTTGAAATATAGCTTCATCTGTATGATGGATGGTTATAGTAACACGGTTATGGCCACATGGATATAGAATGTAATTTCATTTGCATGATAACATTTCCATTGAATGACTTTAAACAAAACACAAGTAAAAAGCATCATGAAAAGAAAATGGTTATAATTTTAAAATCACTCAAACATTATGCATTTGTTAAAAACAATAAACTACGGATTTAAAGGGGCAGAAACTGAACATACAGCAGGTAGAGAGTAATAACGAGTAGTGAATTAGGTGAAATATTTAGCATAACATTTAGGTAAATTTACACCTTCACAACATCATAGACATTGCACATTACACCAAACATTACTTCATTGATAATCACACATTTCAATCATTGGTTATTCACAATAAAACAGAGAATGTTAGCTTCAGAGCACATGATAGGGACTTGTGGCCAATACAGCCATTGTAATTGACGTAAACAAACAGCTCGAAGCAAAATTTACGAGAGAAACTAAAACATTTTTTTTTTAAATCCATCATTTTGAGCAAAAGTTGCAAGAACATAAATCCATAATTTCCACTTAATATAGGACAGAGTACTCCTCCTTTCCCTCACAAAAGGTAAAAATCTATGACCAAAAACACTGACCTTTATATTCTATCAAGATTAATTTCCCCTCATGTTATTAAAAGCTGTAAAAGGGGACCAAAAATGCTTAAAAAAGGTGAACATATTAAAAGTTTGGGTCTGTGCTGGAAACTACGCCTCAGCGCTTCTTTTTCTTTTTCAATATATATGCGCCATTGCCATCTGAATTTCAGACACAAGACACTATGCAAATAGAACTTATGGAAGATTCCTTGGCATACAGTAGGAGTGAGTTTGAACAGTATGCAGATAGCACACACACACACACACACACACACACACACACACACACACACACAAGCACTCACACACACACACACACCGATACCAATCACTTCAAGGATCATTCACAACTGTGCATTGGATAATAGGCTTCTCAATAAAGTGATAATGCACTTTTCTTTCTTTGCTCTTTTTGCTTTTAAGCATGCTTTTACGCTCCTTAAAACAGAGCACATGGATACACTAGTATCCACAAATTAGACTTACCATGCACTTGCATTCATATTGATAACATTAATTTTCATTTGTGCTTGCATAAGAGCGCACTTTATGTGTTTTATTTCATCGTGACTTGTGAGTTATTGCTCTTGGAATGTGGAGCTAAAAGTGGCAGCACTTTGGTGTCTTGGGCAGAATGAACTAATAATGCATGTAATTAAAATGGAAGATGAAAATATGCATGCAGGCATTGAAATAACACAATCACTAACACAAACACACACACACACACACACGCAAACACACACACACACACACTCACACTCACACTCACACACACTTACTATATGCATACACATACATATCACAGTTTTGTTCAAGCAAAACACCATTTTTGAAAATAGTTTTTGTTGTCCATACAGAGCAACTACAACATCATTTTTCTTTATCATAGTAATACTAAATGACCGTATCAGTAATCAGATGGGGGAAATATACCAAGGGTAAGAATAATACAATTTTAAGATACAAAAATATACACCCATCTAAACACAGGTTACTAGGATGTTAGGGGGACAGATAGTTTTAGTTGAGATTGGGATTCAGGTTTTCAGGGTCCCATTTTTTATTAAGTTTTACCATGTTTTTGGATAAATCAGTCATTTTAGAACCCATTTTCATCAAATAAACTTTAGTTTCTCTTGGTATTGTTTATATTTCATATAAATTGTTTCTAATCATCTCGCAAAAAGTCAAAATCTGAATCCATCATCCCTTTAAGAGATCACTCAAGTAGACACTGGATGATTGTCCATAATAAAATGAAAGTATGACACAAATTAAGTCTCTATAAGAAAGATTTTACAGCTATACATTCTCTGACAGAGGGTTTTCAAATCTTACATGATCCCAACTACACATGAATTGGAATAGAACCCCTCTGTACTAATGATCACAGAAAATACTCTGTAATACATTCTCATCCATTATATGTTCCTTTAAAAAAGCAAGATTGCCTGATGCATGGAGCATCAAAATCCTGATAGGCTTTAAATAATCAGCTTCGATAATCCACTTTTGCATCCCAAACACGAATGCGCTCATCTCTTATGCAAGAGGGGGAGAACGATAGCTGGAATAAAAACATGCGATCACTAGGGAGAAACACTGCTGTAAGGAGGCATCAAATCTGAAAACACCCCTCCACCACCTACTGTACACGCTGACATTTTCACACAGAGATTTTTAGGGAATGGAAGTTGCCTGGACATTTTTGTAAGTTGTTAATTTGCAGCTTCGTGGTCTTCTCCATATCAAGATAATTAAAAAAAAAAAAAGCATACAAATATTCAGAAGGGAGGACTTAACAAAACTATTTTGCTAAAAAAAATTGCTTGAAATGCAATCAAATCACTCAGCCAAAAAAAAAAAAAAAAGGATCAGTATTCCAGTAATTTGAGCAGGGGGTCCCAAATAGCATGGCATCAGGACTGCATTACCAGTAGACACTTGCTATTGCAATGCTAGTGTGCTGGCCTGGGACATTGCGTGCAGGGTTGATATTTTGTTGTTATTCTTGCGATCGAGAGACTATTTGCCAAATTCGTGAAGATGAAACCACGGCAAAAATGTCAGCATGTACACTATTTTCTAACATTATAGTTTCTCCTCTTCTGGATGCAGTGAATTTACAAGAACTGAACCAACATTGATTACATTCTCTACATGCCATCAGAGTCCATTACATAGAAACATGACGATAACATAGTTGTGATTTGCATAGTGTATATCGTAAATTGGATGTGAATTTTCAGGATACACGTGTACTTACTCCTATATTTGAGAACATTTGAAAAAACTGGAATCATCATTTTTGGAAAGGAAAACAGTCAACAATATTCTTACCTTATGTGCAATATCCTCAGCTTCACTGAATACAGATTGTTTCTCTCTAGTATTTCCACTCAAATATCTTCTTATGACTATCACACAGGAATGAACGTAGCCACGATTCTACATTATCCCAGTGTTATCGTATTCCTTGTATAATTCCTGAACCTGTCTGGAAAATAGCACAACTCCCTCGTCTTTGAGCTACAACATCTCAGATTAAGAACTTGTAACTGCTACTGTCATGTCGTTTAGAGTCCGAAAAAAAGAAGAAAAATAGGCTTTGCCTCCTCCAGTGACACAACAATAAATAATTTTTACTAGTGACACAGCTAACGCTCTGTTCTTCGAGATATGGTTTACTAAATGGAGAGTGTACAGTGTACACATGGAATGAGACTTGGACCAGTGTGAGTCGTAACCTGCATAAGTGTGAAGGGGAAACCCGAGCCACGGGGAATGGTTTTGGGTTTCTAAGTGATACTCTTATGAACGTTTGTAAGCACCAAACGTCAAAAATTAGTTGGAGGATGATCAACATAAAAATAACACTTTTAATACTGGTCACACAATATACATGCCTTATAGAAACTATCACAATGTGATATATTCATAGAAGGCATCTTGCATACAAATTTATGTGACTACATTCAAAGTGTAAAAATGATGTGATTTCACAAACAATGAGTTTACATATAGAGTAGTGTGGTTATTCCTTGGTCGGGTATTGAGCTTTATAAATCTAGACACAAAATACATGGTGTACTAACATCAAGGGCTACCACATATTAGGGGATAGTTTGTTTCGAGGAATTATATTAAAACAATTACAAGTACCTTGTGTAAGTAGAAAAATTAACTGTATTCAGCATTTCAACAACAAAAAAAAGAAAAGAAGGATGTCTCCACTTCTGTTCAAAAATGCACTGCTAAACATTTCGGTTTATTCAACTGCATCCAAATTAAAAGACATTAACAAATCACCTGAGTTCTCTCTAACAGAGAACTCAGCGATTATCAAAACTTCTACTTATTATGTTACCATAGTAACTACTAATATGCCAAGAGCAGATTGGTTGTTTCCATGTTGCAGCCATGGTAACTGCAACTACTATACACTGCAAATAGGGCTAAAGTGTGCATTCAAGGAGCCAGCATTCACCATTTTTTCGAAGGATAAAGAAGAAAAAAAGAAAGATAGCATTTTCTGTTTGTCTGCAACTAAGAAGTGTGCACGTTGTGCTCATTAAAAGTGAGCATTTGCAAAAGGAAAAGAAAATCAGTCATTATTAGCAACAATGTCTTGAAATAGCTCAGAGGAACTATTTTGAAAGTCTGTTCAATTTTTATCATAGAAAAAATGCCTGCACTGCAAAAAAAAATAGAAAATAAAAAAATAAAAAAAATAGCACTGTGTCTGCACATCAGTCATTTATTAGTCCAGTGTGCCACTAGGACCTGCTAGCATTCCTAAGGGGAAAACAGTATTAAAACATCTATGGCAGAAAATGTTGGACACCCAAGTAAGAGAATAAGGTATGCCATATGAAATGACCAAGAACTGAGAAACCAGGGGGGTGTTTCATAAAGCTGTTCGTAAAGTTACGAACAACTTACGAGCGACTGGTGATCAGTTCTTATGCTGAATTATGGAAATTCTGATAAGCATAGCACATCAGATCTGATCACCAGTCGCTCGTAAGTTGTTCGTAACTTCACAAACAGCTTTATGAAACAGGGCCCAGCTGGAAGGGAAGGGGGGGGGGGGGGGGGTGGAAGGGCACACTATGAGAGGGGACATTGTGCTGAGAGTGGGTAGTAACATCCAACATTTCGTCTCAGAAAATCAAAATGAAAGTAATCTCAAAGCCGTGAGAGTGTATTGACTTGATAATCCTGTATCAAATTCAGAGTCCATATTCTGACATTGGCGATGACCAGGATAAGAAATCACTAAGAATCGATCGTGTTGCCTGCTTCATGCACAGGAAAGTATAAACACCTGCTCGACAAGAATCTACAGATAATGTGCATGCATGCCATTAATTGGAGGGCATTCGTCTTTCATTCCCATTATCTCAGTTTCATGTCATTATTAATAGCTTATAATCACCTCACCTCCATATATTATGTCATAGCACTGTCAGGCTCATCTCTCATTGAATTTGAACATCAAAAGTGATTGGCCAAGTTTCTGGCTCCTATATAACATGGATAGAGTTTTATATAGATTTTGCTACCAGCATTAATGTGTCCCCACGGATTGGATTACATCAAACTACACAAGCAGCTCATTAAAAAAAAAAATAAATAAATAAATTATGGCTTCATTTACAGCCAGTGCTGCAAATCAATGACTGTCTGTTGTGTTGATAGAACCAAGTTTGACTAATTCCCTCCCATTCATTGCTATAACAATTCCTACAACATCTTCACCTGATGGGCCCAGCAAAAGAGAATGTGTAGAATCTATTCCCCAAGTCAATCAAAAGTTTTGTGGTCCTGTACAGAAACCATTACTACATGGCAAGTTCCTGTGGATAATGTTCAGCATGGGGACACTCTGTACTGCCTTTGAGATTACTGTCATTTTAATAAAGATTCTAAGGATACACCACACCGTTACTCACCCAAAAGACACACTGACACACTAACTGACAAACTGACACACAGTAAGAAACATTGGGCAAGTTATGCACGCAGTTTTAGACATTTTAAGACAAACATACAAGGACAAACCAGCAGATGTTCATTCAATCCCTGACAAATATTGTAAATCTAGCCATGCATTTTTTACACGCCACTTTCTTAGGCCAAAATCAGTGATTTTGCAATAGAAATACGATACTAATGGTAGGAATTTACATTGTTCATGAGGCGGTCACCCTGAGATTTTCGAATGGCAATCCATCACTATATACAATCTGTATCTCTGTCTCCAAATGTTCACAACTGGTTTAAAAGGCATCATTCACTACACATGATTGCCAAAATGCATGACAGCATTCAACTCCATGCCATGTGGGGACTACATGTATGTGACCCAATGGCATAACTGCCTTCTGCAGCTGAACATGCTCTTTTTGAATGCTACAAAATCTTGTAAGGGATGGAAATCCTTCCACTGGTTCTGTCAAAGTCTGCTGTCCTGTGCTCGCTTGACCATTGCAGTGTGACCTAGTACCACGTAGACCCCATCATTACATGCTCCCACCAAAGCCAACAGAGGAAAGAGTTTGTTGTTGGTTTTTTGCTCCACCATTGCTCCTGAAATGATCTCTCCTAAAAGCCTTCCCTAAGTGCTACAATAAAACTGTTCAAATGTGATCACATTTGAGTACTTCATATTCTGTATGCAGCATATATATTTTGTGAGCATAATAATTTGCAAAATAGGGACTTTTAAGAAAATTTCTGGAGTGAGCAGAATTTCTGATCTAGAACTAATGCAATGAAATGAAATACCAGTCACATAGAATCAAGAATGAATGAGTTGGAAATAGTGCATTCAATCATTTTAACACAAATCTGGCCAAATCTCTAAAAGATTTTTTTTTTTCTCTTGGTGAAAATTACGCTAGGAGATCAATGTGGGGGAAAATAATTTTTTCTTTGATGACCTCATCACTTGACAAGACTGCAATAGATACAAGCATAGCATCACACATATTCACTTTCCACAAGCCCTGGTGTCTAGACCTAAAATCTCAAAATGGATTTGGATCTATATGTTGCAAGGGGGGAAATTTTTTAGCAAGGAGCCCTTAAACCCTCTTAGCATCACTGTCTCCCAAATTCCATTGATATTGCACATGACAGTGAATATTGCTTTTGGCTGTAATAGAATGACAGAAAGAGAGGGAAAGATCCTGCTCACACGAAGTCAGGCTATGGTCTTTGGTGAGTCTTATATGCATCTGAGGTTGCCATGGCAACAGGTCACACTTAGCACACTTCTCTTGCCCCAAGGGGGGGGGGGGGGTGTGGATGGCATGGCATGGCGCATGGACTAAGATATAGTGAAAGAAGCCATGTCAGGTTGAAGATGAAAGCCAGATGAGATTGCAAGAACTTGTCACCTTAATCTGAAGAACACCGAGTTTGGTGCTTTGGAGGTCCGCGGTACTGGTCATATCAGCATGCTTGGTGGTGTACATGGTATAGAAAAACATATATTCTTCAAAAGTCAGAGTTCAGCAAGAAAAATAAAAATCGAAGTGCAATAAGTCATCTTCCAATATCTTTTCAACATTGCATCAACCAATCACAAGTAAAGAAGTCATACATACTTACGAGATGGACAAATGCACAAATTATAACCTATAAGCAGTTGATCAGTGACAGTGAGATTCTCTTCAAAAGGGATCAATTATCACACGTTCTGGCTATAATGATATTCTCAAATCCAGTCTCACACCAAGTCTGAGAATGCATGCCGTAGTAAGTGTTACTCAAAACTGAAGACCCGCCAGCTACATCTTTGTCCAGCATTTGCGCTGTTGTATTTCAGGTCATCAGCGAATACCATTCCACTCGGCAAGCGACATCTGGGCGGAAATATCTGGTTCACTGGCCAGCAGCTGCCGATCGCCATGCTGCCCATCAATGAGAATGGCGGGTGGTATCAATTAGATGCAAATTAGGATGACAATAAGTTTTTATCTGTTAATGATCAAATTGTGTTTCAGTGACTGCCTTTGTATCAAAATGAGGAATTATCTTCTCCCATTCTCTCCCTATATAACTCTCATTCTCATCTCTCTCCCCCTCCCCTCTCTCATAATCTCTCTCTCTTTCTCTTTCTCTCTCTCCTCCTCATTTGTCATATTTGTGGTCTCTAGCTAATCAGAAGAAATGAAAAAGCAGTCATAATTACTGCAGCCAAAAACATGAAAAACTCTAGATAATGGCCCACTACTTCCACTTAGAAGTTCACTTGTCAGAGATTTTTTTTCTCTAGATCTAAAAAAAAGAAAAAAGATCTTGCAGAAAAGCTCTGAGAGTTTGAACTGTGCCGACACTGAACTAATTTTGGGGATGGCACAAAACCCACTCTTGTCCTCTGAATGTTCTATTCAGGGCAGCTTCATGAATAGAAACCACACTGCGTATAAATGCTGGCTACCAGCTGCACTATTCAGTTTAGTACTGGCTTTAAAGGGGTGGTGCAAGCAGGGTGCCCCTGGGATTTTAAAAAGAAAACGATGATAAACAAACATATAAACAGTTATATAGTTTATATATAAACAGTTAAACAGTTTTTATATATATATATATATATATATATATATATATATATATATATATATATATATATATATATAAAACAGTTAAACAAACATTTAAACAGTTGATCAGCTTTATCATCTTCAATTTTGTGGGTTGTTTGGCCAAAGACAACCACAAAAGTGGATAAACTGTACCAAAAAAAATAAAGTTTGGTTTGAATTTCAATGTGATGTTTAAAATTCTAGACAGAAAAGTTGTCCTTAGCGTTCATAGTCTTGCAAGAGACTATTGCATAATGGCTACTTCTATTTTCTTTTTATCTGAACATACAATGAAGCACATATCCAGGAGAACTCCTTGGTAATTGTTCACACAGAACACAGTCTATTCCTTTAGTCCTTTAATATATTCACTCAAAAAAGTAGCCACCACCACACCACCACTAATGGTCCCTTTAACTACACTAGTCTATTATATAATGATAACCTCTTATGTAGTGGACTCATACAGAAGAGGTCTGGTTGAGTAGTATCCATTTAAAACAGTGACCCTCTGAAGAGGTAGCCCTCTAATGTAGAAGTCCTATAAAAAACAACAACTTTGTTTTCCATACTTTTTTCCAATTTCACAAGTAAAAAAAAAAAGTAAAAAAAATTAAAAAGTTGATGGTACAACTGTATTTGCTATCAGAATGTATCATGTAACAGCACACCAACTCCTGAGTTGACATTGGGAAAAGAAATGATTTTTCCTCGATATGATCTTCCTAAATTTCTCATACATTTCGTCTTTTCAGTGCCAAATGGCTTCTTTCAGTCAGGGTGGCCAAAAAAAAAGAAAAAGATGTGTTACAAGTTTGGGCCGATAATGTAATTTATCATCTTATCATGTTGATTTCACACAGCATAAGGAGTTACATTTCTGTGGCACAACAGGTACTGTATATTTCTGTTCAAAAATTTGAAGAAAAAAAAGTAGGGAAAACTGGCTTTGAAACTAGAGAGCAGGTAGGCACAATGCCACCACCAGAACCCATGTGTGAGAATGTCCCAGTGGTGTGCACTGGTGTAAGCTTACCACCGGAGTTCAGCACCAGGCGATACAAAAGGCTGCTCTGTCTCTCGCGACAAAGAGAACCAAAAGTCATGTCATCGTATTTCATCACCGGTCTGACTACTTGCTCTCCTGATACTTCTGTCCTTTTGAAAGATTGGGTGGCTGATTTTTTTTTCTATCTGTCTTTCTGTCTTCCTTCTTCTTCTTCTTCTTCTTTTTCTTCTCCTATTTCTTCTTTGTTACTTTTTGAGTTTTAGCTTGAAGTTGTTTTACACGGCTAATATAGAAGGGGTGATAAAACTGTACATTTTAAAATGAAATGGGGAAATTTTTGTCTGTGCTATTGGTGTTGGGTGGGCTGGGGTAGACAGTTTGAGAATGTCATCGCACAAAGAATGGAACAACAAATGCGACAGTTATTGAAGATGCATTGCTTCTGGGGCCTTCTGTGATGAAATAGTGGAGTATGTCAGTCTCAAGTAATTTCTTGTTTGTTTTCACATTTCTTTGATAAAGGCAAGAAGTATTAAGTCACTGATGCATATAATTATTCACGTTGTCAGCATTTTTTGTTCATTGATGAATAATGTCATTAGTGGAGTATTCATACATCTAATTCCTCATGCTACCGCCCTCTTTGACAGCAATGAGGAATCCTCCCATTATCTCCGGCCTATCAGTAATGGTAATTAAAAGTAAGTTCTCAGACTGAATGAATGAATATATTCTTATTGGTTTCCACACATCTACTCACATTTACAGATACCCCTTCTTTCATTTGTCACCCCAAATGAATTCACTTGACTAATTCAATCGAAACCGTAATGTACCAGTGCACATATTACACACGGAGGAGCAAGCTTGTATCTGATTTGAGTTAATTGAGAATCTCCGATCCAATTATGTACAAACAGGAGGGTTGTAATGAGGGGTGCAAACAAAGTTACATAACTGCCAGGTAGCTCCTGCTAAGAGTAAACATAAGGACTCTGTAAATGCCTGTATCTGGTTAGGGACACAGCTTTTGTAGCTAATTGGCATACTTATCGTCTGAGTAACAAACTCAGCTGGGTTTGAAGGGGCCCTAAAGTAGATCCTTGCTCTTTATAATTACAGCCACACCATTGAAGCATGGGTTTTGAATATGTTTCTTTCTAGAGAAACCATGGTTAAAATTAGCTAAGAATTATTTGAGATAAAGTGAAAAATGCTAAAAAACAAAAAGCTACACAAGCTTACAGAAGATTATAAAATCTGAGATACTCCTGTGGAGAAAAACCCAGTGTAACAACACTGTATGGTGAGATCTGTTCATTTTCCTTTTCGTCAAATGCATCTTTGAAATATGACGTTATCCTAATCTAGCTATTAGATTTTGGTCGTGAAATGAAGTTTTACGTAGAGCAGATTCCTTAGTCGAAGACCAACATGTTCGTTCCTAGGAGAATCCTTTGACTACTAGCAAACACTGGTGGTTTCAGAGGCACCTAATCCAACCTGGTGAGATTTTGTGCTACCTGGACGCCATACACAGGCAGACACACTTGGAGGAACGTAGGCCACTACCATCACAAGCCTCAGGATACCCACCACGCCTCTGCTGTATGTTTTATATCTACTTCTCCTGCTTGCCATGGCAACACTTCATCTATGGTAATCAAAGAGCATGTCATTAGTTTAAAGATTAAAAAAAAAATTTTGAGGGGTTCTTATCTTGCTAGAATATATTCTTTCATTTTTTGGTACAGAAGATTAGTGGAATCAACTTAGTTATCTTTTACTGCAAAAAGAAGACAAAAAGAGAATCCTGAGACCTTGCAACATGGCAGTTTGGTGCAATTTTATCATCTCTTTCTATTTGAGGTACTGGTAAATGTGGATGACATGCTTCAGACACTCAAACAGGATATTAGTTTGGGGGCCTGCTCGAGAACAGAGCAGATCAAGTCTGCAGATTGATATGTTATGAAACGTTGCAGGAATCTAAAAGCAGCAATGTTTGGAAAGCTGTTCCTATTGACACATGAAATTCAGATAGCATTCATCACTTGAGCAGTGCAGAATCAACAATACAGCAGCTTTCATAAAGGCTATACTGAGTACACTGGAGGTTCTTATGCTATGTTGGTCCTACTGTGAACATTTCACTGCGGCATTAATATATAATTATTGAAGGACAAAACTACGACTAAAAAAACTCAGCAAAGGACAGCTGAGTCCATTAGAATGCATCACACACCATAAAGCTGGCACACACAACTGTACAAACACATATAACACACATGCAAACACACACACACACACACACACACACACACACACACACACAAGTAAAAGACCTCTCCCTATTACATATTCCGGGCGGAGCACCAGTTCGTGCGTTTCTTGTGCATCTTTATTGCTGTGTTTTTCCCCCTTTTTTCCTCTCCTCTGGCGGCTGGTGGTGGTTGTAACAAGACTGCCCTCATGAAAGATTCATTCCTCCATTGGCTGTGCACGTGATTCTTGCACTCAGGCACGCCATCACCCAGCACCACAAATCCTCAACCCTGCCATTGCGGGTAAGCGTAATAAAAACAAACAAAAGAAGTGTTCACTATCCCCCATCCCCCCCCCCCCCCCCCCCAAGAAAAGTGAAAGTTCATACTGATTGTTCTTGACAATTGCACATTAGCATATATCTTCTTCTTTATCTTTAAAGCTATCTAACATTTCTTTTAATATATCAAATCATTTGAGTATTTTTCTTTTTTCTTTTTGATGCAATAATCAAAGACATAGGGATAAGAGCCAAGATATCTCGAGGTTTCAAGCTGGAATCTGAAAACTGAGTCAAAATTGTAGAAATCACCATTCCTACAGTGGTGTCATCAGAACTGCTTGTTTATTTGTTTGCTTGCTTTTCAATAAGTGGCAACATTTCCTGCGATTCTAGAATTCCCTCGAGGTTGGAACTCTGGAGGCTTCACTGGAAACTTAAAACCTTTTCCCCTTGGAATCCCCTCGTTAGCTGGCTAACATCAACAAAAGTAAAATAATTCAGATGGGACATATCCCATTTAATCCCATCAAATTAGATGGAAGTGTGCCTACAAAGCCGATCAAGCAAGTGCAGGAAATGCAACACGACTTGAATATCGAGGAAGGATGGAATAAATGTTTTCGTAATGTATCTGACATGCCACACATCCTTCCGTCACACTGGAGTACGACAAAGAGTCTGGAGTATTTGAAGTTTCCCTGTACCTTAACATTGGATTGCCCATTGCCATGGGACCAGGGAGAGAATCAGCCCAAGGTTTTGGAGCCATTGTTACACTGCTTTAGCAAGTCTGCATTTGCATTGCCTTTGTTGTTGTTGGGGACAAGAAAAAGAAATTCAAAAAAGGTCAAAATCTCTCTGTAATATGGCACTTTTTCTCCCTCGAAGAGAAAAATTACAAGAAATGGGAGTCGTGACAGTGTCCATGTTATGGGACAAAGGAGGAGATTATCAAAGGCATGGACTTCATTTGCAGAACTCACCTGCACTTGATCAACGGAGCATTCAGCCGTTAATGTTCACCGCTATCATTAGCTGGATTAATGCTTTTGAACAATGGTGCTTGGACTATCGCATCATCACTGAGCCAGCAAAGGCGATGGCATCAAAAAAAAAAAGTGAGATAATACTTGAAACACACTAGATTGCTATTAGTATTTCTCACCACCTAATCAGGTCACCAACAGTACCTCTATCATACCCAACCTGCTGGATTTTGAACGATCTTCAAAAACATGTCTGGGTCGGTCACAGGACCATGTTTGGCCATCGAGGCGATAGCTCAACATTAACGGTCTGTCCGACCGTCTGGCTGGCGCAAGTTGAGAAGCCACAAAGTGCCAAGCTGAGAACTAAATAGCGCAAACGTTAGAATTCTTTCTCCAGGAACATCATCACTGCCACATCTTACCTCGTTAAATATTTGGCCAAGCATCAACTCATCTTTGCGCTTTCATCGCCTTACATACTGATATAAATGAATTCATATGACTCAATCCATGTTAAAACAGCTTTCAGTCTTTCCTGGAGAGACAGAAAGAGCAACTGCTTCAAAAGACGAACAGATGGACAAACAACTGGACCAGACAAGCTGTGCAGGATGGACACCATAAGTGCACTTCAGGAGTAAATGGACCAATCATACCAACACTTTGCAAAAAAAAAAAAAAAAATTACAGGAGAAAGACTCCTCATACTTCAGTCAAATGTCTGCATTCTTCGTGGATATATTCAGAACGTATACATATATTCTACCATAATACATAATCATTTATAACAAAAATGCATTTAAAACTTCTTAGGATTCCAACTCTTGCAACCACAACAAAAGAGCCTTTTGTCCTATAAAAGACATATATCTAGTTATTTCCCACTAGTTGACAACTCTGTAGCAACAGAAAAAGTGATACAGGGTTGACTTTCAGAGTTTTAAACATCGAGAGCGTTGAGAATACCAACCTTCCTCTGCAGCAGGGCAATCCGCCTCTCCTTCTGCTCGATAACGTCGCGGAGTTCGAGGACCTCCGAGGACTGCTTGCTCTGGTCGGAGCTCATGGACGTCATGGCAACCTCCTGCCTGTTGAGGAGGTGTTCCTTCTCCTCCAGACGACATCTCAGGGCCTCCACCTGCCGAGAGGGAGAGATGGGGGGAGATGGAGGGGGCGGCAGGGGTCAGCACGACCGCTCTTACACATTCACTTTCATGATAAATCTCATTGATGGAAACAAGCTCTTGCATTAATGGAATCCCTTTTGGTTATTTTAGAGATAGTTGACAAGGCACCATCTCTTTGCACACTTTAAATTCAAAGTACACTCATGGAATTATGAAGATTATTTGTAAAATCAGGCTACATAAACCTAATTAGGTCTGTGCATTGATGATATTCCTGTAGTCTTTGTAGATTTGATTATTAACACTTGCCACAGTCATCACCTTACATCTCTGGGAGGTTGTAGTGATATGCAAGTGTTCTTTCCTTTGCTTTATGTACCTGAGAGGTCTTGTATCACCTCACCGTCTTTCCCTTTTACCAATATCTACTGTGTTCTGCAATATGATTGAACTCTCACTCGGCTTCTTTCATGACAGCGTAAACAATAATGATGACAAAAATGATGATAATCACAATCATCCTCTTCATCACATACCTCTATTACTATCATTTGCAATCACTGTAAATCCTGTAATATTTGCCGCATGAAGCGAATTGGAGCCAACTGTCTTTTTCGCTATATGAAACTTTTGCGAATTGTCACTGGCATTCAATGCATTGTGTAGACAAAACACTTTCGAGTGCATTTTACTTTTGCAAATCTTGGCTCCTCACAGAATTTGTAAAAGTTTCTTGCATATAAAAATGTCTAGTTTTGCAGCACAATGCTAGTATTGACAATGATGATACTGAAAGACTATGAATGGTAAAAAGGGAAAGAAGAAGCAGAAGAAAAAGCGAGAAAGACAATGAGAACATGGAGATGAGGCAGAAAAGGATGAGGAGGAATGAGAAGGTGGAAAGAGGAGAAACTGTAGCAGATAGAAAGGGGGAAAAGCCAGAGGAGGAGGAGGGAAAGGAGAAAGTGGAAGAATGAAAAGGTGGAAAGATGGGGGACTGAAGAAGAAAGAAAAGGGAAAGAAAGGGGAGGAGTAGAAAAAAAGAGGAAGTGGAAGAAAAATGAGCAGGTGGAAAGAAGAAGAACAGAAGAAAGAGAAGGAAAAGGAGAGGAGAAACAGGAAGAAGGAACAGGTGGAAAGAGGGGAAACTGTAGAAGAAAGAAAATGAAAGAATGAGAGGAGGAGGAGGAGGAGGAGGAAGAGAAAGAAAAATGAGCAGGTGGAAAGAAGAATAGAAGAAAGAGAGCGGAAAGAAGAAGAATAGAAGAAAGAGAAGGAAAAGGAGAGGAGGAGAATGAGGAGGAGAAGGCTGTGTAGTCTTGATGCAACCTCGGTAAACACTCCTATGAGCCCACCACCAGGAAGCCCCAGTCATGACTCTGATATGAGTGAAGCCCCATGTTTAATTCATCTCTTGGCCGAGTCGCTTCTTGGTAGGTGACCTTGTGGGTATGGCTGACTAACATTACGCCGTCAGCCAGCGTAAAAGCAGTGGAGAAGGAGAGGTGCAAGCCAGCAAAGGTAACCCCTACTAACGGTGTAGATTTATTCCCAACCTTGTAAATGAAGTGTTGGGTTGTTTTCAGCTGGTATACTTGAAATTGAAGGGGAATAAGCTTGGTATGCAAAGCTTGTAACTGATCCAAATGCCTCAGAAATCTTTGAGATAAAAAAAAAAAAATCTGTGAGGATATGGAGAGGATTCAATTGGGTTTCTTACATAACAATGGATTACCATAATATTAAAATTACCATTACATCACAATTCTGTAATAGCCTACTCATCTGATTATCTTAGCATCCAGAATATTTCAGATATGTTTTTACTTTTATTTTGGGTGTCAATGTATTCTTGTTGTTGTTGTTGTTGTTGTTTTTTTGACAAAATAAAAGCCACATTCACCTGTAGCAATGCTGCTGCACCTTGACTACATAAAACAGCACTTTTTATGATGCAGAAAGCAAAAGATAGTGCCACTTAGATCATATGCTCATATAAATCCTCTCACACAATGATAATTCAACACATCTTCAAAGAAGGCCATACATCTCGGGGGACAGTGAGCATGGGGTACCAGACCATATTGTATCATACTTTGTATGACAGGAGTTCCTAAAGACAAGCTTACTTTCCTTATTTTTTTATTATTTTTTTTTTTTTTGGGGGGGGGGGGGGAGGAGGAAGGGAAGGGAAGGGAGGGTTAAACTTTTCCTACATACATCTGCCTGCAGGATACTGGAGTGCTGCTCCTTGGCGGCCAGTGATTCTTTGAGGAGGTCGATGTGGGCCTGTTGGTCCCTTTCCCGGTGTCGCAGCGCCTCAAGCTTGGTCTGCAGGGCCTGCAGCTCGGCCACCTTCAGACTCAGCTCTCCCTTGTACTGATCCAGCTGCTCCCAAGAGCAAACAGAAGGGGGGAAAAAAACAAAGAATGCGGCGACGATTCCCCGACAAAAATCAACAAGACATGATTTAGGGCGATGTTAATCGTATGATGAAAGTAGGGTTCACATTCAGAAAGTACAGGTAGTAGTCCTCAAGATGAGTCATGAATAAAACTGGGTTCCTTTCAGCGTAAAGGAGCAACTCATGCACCAAATATAGCATCGCATTGGCTCAATGGTCATTATGACATCATAATTACAAATGACACATCTTTATCTGAAGGCAACGTCAAGCTGTTCACGACACTACAAAAGAATTAAACTGACTTGCCCCTAATTCTCAGTCAAATTGGGAAGGATTCTCATCATATATTGCCACATCTACATATTCGATGCAACTCGTCATCTTTACAAATTAAACTGGGTGTTAATGCCAATTGGGGCATGTAAAGTCAAAAGAATACTCCTGCAACTATAATTCAAAAAGGATACTGATGCAATAAATTTGATGACAACCTTTACACATACAGTATATCTACCAAATTGGCTGGTTAGCTGACAAATTCTCTGCTCAACCAAGTCATCATCACATAGTCACTTCAAATTATGAATGGCAGAGAGCTAAATTCAGCATATTTTTGCTTTATTTTATTTATTTTTTGGCGGGGGGGGGGGGGGGGAGGGGATATTGTAGATAGCTTCAAGCTATGTCCAATCATTAATATCTTGAATATCTGTCTCAAATTTGAATTTTTCATAATATAGATAAAAATCAATGAGAGCACTTCAGCTCGACCAGTTTCAACGACCGAGCTGCGGACATTGCTCCCGACTTAGATCAACTTTAATTGCATGGATTCATAAAATGTCTGAGTGGATTAATCTCCATCCAATTAGAGTAGATCTGTCAAGAGCAAGAGAAAACAAGCACACAGGGATCATTCCCACCTTGATTTTTAATCTCGAATGACTGTCATCATTTTGCCCGATCATGCCATTGGATCTCGTCCTTGATCCATCCTCTCTGTTCTCCTGTTGCCATGGAAATGAAAAACAAACCAAAACAAAACAATTTATTCTACTGTTTCAATCCCACAGTTGCTTTTACACATACCCTACTCATCACAATTGAACTACACTTCCCCCAACTGGCTTGCTAAATGTATCCCTATCAGCCCGAATAAAGTTTTGGTTCCAAGAATGTGTCTAACACTTCTACTAGTCTATTCAGAAGATTTGCAATCTTACTTATGTAAGTAGTAGCTGATGGATGTTTTCAATAATTGAATCATACCTGAAAAATAAAATGTGTACCAGATAATGTGCTTTGCAATAGACTTACAGTACAAGCATGGATGTAGCAGATATTACCAGGTATATAAATCTTGAATTTGCTTCACATTTTCCTAAGAGAATGTTTTCTGAAATGTTCATTTTCAAGCCATAATCATTCATGGCATTAATCATATCCATCATATTATTAATATCAATATCAAATCACTATTCCATGCAAAAAAATAACAAAAACAACAGAAAGCTCTTGCCATCCATTGTAATGACAATGGTGTTCATAAACTCCGATCTAGGCACTGTTTTAAAGCAGCTTTGAACGATTTTCCAGCAGGATGGATGTGCACGCGCGTCGCTGATTGGACCGGGCGCGTCCAACCCCTGTGAGAAATCACAGCTCCCCCTCAAACCAAACATTGACTTTTGATGACAATAATAAACTATGTAAATAACATTCGAGACACCAGCTCGTCAATGTTCATACAGAGATGCCTCCGCTGAGTCATACGCATGTCTTGAAATAACATCGCCTACAGAGAGAGAGAGAGAACATCGACTCCCCATGCCACCTCTCATAGGAGTGCAGGTAAATCATACAGTACATTTTGTACTCACAGCTTGTGGCCATGCGAGATATATGATATAAAAATTCCCGTCATGTAGGGGGTCAGTGCCTTGGAAGCCCTGAGCATGACTGCTGAGCCTGCAGACCTTAAATTATCGCCCTTTAGCTTGCCCCTCCCATTACTCATTCAAGCATCCATTTCACTTAACCCATCAAGAACTGGGGGAAATTACACCGCTGAAATTATCATTTCTTCACCATTAATTTGGCAACTCTTGCATATCTCATGCTGGACAATAGTAACATTGAGGTGGTTTGACTCATTAAATCAACATGATAATCAGAAAGCAATGTAACTCCCCTCCCCCTGCAAAAAAAAGAAGAAAAAAAGTTGCCAATTTTGAGAGTGAAACAGAAATCTAATCTTCTACACAAAGAAAGTGCTGCTGATTTGGAGAATGTGCAGTATACAGTATACTGTAGGTAATGCTCTTTACAGCATCAAGCTACAGGAGGATGAATCATGATATAGTCCGGGAGCCAGCGGGGGTCAGCCTAGCTGAAAAGGTTACCAATTTTTATGTATATAGCAATTTAGTACATATGCCCCTAAGTATGGAAATGCACGTCTGGCTGGTCATCGGTGGTGGGTGTGGCCAGGAGGGCCAAAAAAGGACCCCTCAAAATTAGGCTAGCCTAGCTGGAAAAGTAACCCCATGAAAACAGTTGGAACTTGTTCGTTACACTTACAGGATAAATGAATGACCATTGCCAGACGTTTTAAGTGGTGGGGGGTAGCCGCCAGACGCTCTTAAAGGCCCAACTCCAGCTAGGCTAGCCTAGCTGAAAAAGTAACCTCATGAGAACCACCGGAACTTGTTCGTTACACTTACAGGATAAATGAATGACCATTGCCAGACGTTTTAAGTGGTGGGGGGTAGCCGCCAGATGCCCTTAAAGACCCAAATTTTTCCAGCTAGGCTAGCCTAGCTGAAAAAGTAACCTCATGAAACCCACTGGAACTTGTTCGTTACACTTACAGGATAAATGAATGACCATTGCCAGACGTTTTAAGTGGTGGGGGGTAGCCGCCAGACGCCCTTAAAGACCCAAATTTTTCCAGCTAGGCTAGCCTAGCTGAAAAAGTAACCTAATGAAACCCACTGGAACTTGTTCGTTACACTTACAGGATAAATGCATGGCCATTGCCAGACGTTTTAAGTGGTGGGGGTAGCCGCCAGACGCCCTTAAAGACCCAACTTTTTCCAGCTAGGCTAGCCTAGCTGAAAATATAACCTAATGAAACCCACTGGAACTTGTTATTTACACGTACAGGATATATGCATGGCCGTTGCCAGACGTTTTAAGAAGTGGGGGGGGGGGGGGGGTAGCCGGCAGATGCCCTCAAAGACCCAATTTTACCAGCTAGACTATAGCCCTGGCTGGAAAAGTAACCTCCTGAAACCCACTGGAACTTGTTCTATGTTGGTATATCACCTGATAAACACTGTCTACATAGTATTCTGCATGGTGTTCTTTCAATAATTTTCCACACTTTTGAGCTATATGACCACCAAATTCACTCCTCAGATCATCTAATGATTGCTGTCAAGTGTTAATATTGGTGAAGTCCGACTACGTCAACAGTCAAAAAGTCAATGAACTAGGCCTTTACCATTTGAAAATCTCTGTAATCACAAAGTCGATACGTGGACGAGACATCACTTCGCTTTTGCCTTGTTAGATGGTGAATATTTGTAAGCTTCCGTTTCTAATTCATACAGCACCAGCATACAGTCATGTCTGAGAATAGCGGTAAAGAAGATTAGAGTCTTTGGCAACAAGTGCAAAATTAAATTCTGTGCCTTATTTGCTAAACAAACGTGGTAGGAGGACAACGACCTGTTAGGCAATATGGCGGACCAATAGCTCTATACTATTTGTGTTATAGAATAAATGACAATGATGTAGTTTTGAAGCATACTTTTCATTAGATGCTTTTGCAGTGACTCAATGTATACTTTTAATCGAACTAAGTATATATCCATGACTTGCTCATGAATTACGGCAGAACGATTCGGTGAGGAAAGTTTTCTGTCATGTCATTACGGAAGTAGTGAACGTGTCAATATTTTGCTATTTGTTCCATAATTATTTCTGAAGTGGTTAAAGGTATTTTCCTAAAACATTTTTTCTTTTATATAATACCTACGTTGCATCCAAATGCATATTCGTTAAAAAAATGCGGGCCGTGTATTCAAAGGTCAAAGATCATAGGTTAATGGAAGTAGGGCATACATTGTACAATATTTCACTAAGTTGTTGGTTTTTGTTTTTGTTTTGTTTTGTGTGTGTTTTTTTTTTTTTTGGGGGGGGGGGCCATGATTCAAAGTGTCCTGAAACCTTGTATAATACATGTATTTAGTTTTGTAGTCACGACTCTTGCTATGTATGATGCCAAGCTCTTCCCGCTCATACAAGTGCAGCCGTTTCAGGGAAATAAATATGATAATGATTGGTAATGCTGAAGTGGTTCATAACATTCCATTGATACTATGTATAGAACAGAAAGTGAATTTGACAATGGTATATGATATCCGCAATTTACTCTTTGACAGGTTCTATCATCCGATTAATAATGCATAAATTGAATATACAGTATAGTCCCCTATTCAGTAACTACAGGTTAAGTTCGATAAGCTGCATTCATTTTGCACGCGACCATGGCGTTATAGCCAAAGATGATTGAATTCTGTAAATCTCTGTGTGCCTGCAAAGGATTGGAAAACGAAACAACTTTCTGTGTATAGAACAACGAAACAGAAACTGGTGCATGCATTATTCTCAGTCACTTTGTTATGCATAATGATGGTTTGCTCATCGCAGTTCCGGAATCTCAGCTCGAGGGACTCGAAATCCCAAATCAGTCGGCATGCGTATATCACCCAAAACAATATCTGAACACAATTATAACTGCAGTCCTCCATAGTCTGTATTGGTTGCCGATAAGGGCTGGTATCAAGTTTGATTTTCATATTATTTACAGTACCTTGTATTTTAATGTTTTCATCGAAATGCCCGTATACGATATGCGTATCTCAGTTAACTCTTTAAACCATAGTTGTAATCTACGTGCCAAGAATTTCATGTTTTCAATAAGCGTGAACTCCAAGACATGTCGAGATAAGGACTTTAAGACAAAAACGGTTTGGCATCGTCATTATAAAACGAATTCCCCTTTTACAAGACACGTTTTAGATTTTAGATAGAAATATGGATTCGTTTGAATGCATACAAACAGCTTCTTAAATCCTCTTACATTTTGTTTTTAAGATATGGTGTATACTTTAGAAGTGTAAGAAGCATTCTCTTGTTTTAGAGGCTTTGAGTACTGGTAAGAAGCATATGTTATTCTTATAGATTATGTGAATAAGTACGCATTCAAGAACGTTTTGAATAAAACGTATCCAGACAACTGCATTATCATATTTTCACCTCTTCCTTCATGCAGATGTATACTCTTGCCGAGAAGGTTAACTGTTTGATAGATATGATAGTGCTCACCTTATTGAAAAGGTAATTGGGTAAATTTTGGGTTTCAGTATATTATTCAAACACAACTAAGTTAACTTTTACATTAACATTTTCACAACTCACAAATTCCACACGCACACACATTTCATGATTTACAAGATTCAAGTTACACTAATCCTATTTACTTTGCAGAGTGCAACAACAACATAAGTTATATACTGAGCAAATAGGCTTACATCAGTTCGCACTATTCAAGGTTTAGAGTAGTTAAGGAACTAAATCGTACCCGATTATGTGATGCTAAGTTGCACCTTGAGATGATGGACAATATTGCCCCTATAAAGGAGCAGGCAGTGACACTGACTTGCTCCTTTAAAGGAGCAATTTTGCAGCAGTTATGGAGCAAATAAGCACCACATAGGTGCAACATCATACCAATAAAACACAAGATTGCACCCTCACGAGAGGGTACATTCTTGCATCCTTCGGGCATAAAGTTGCACCTAAAGGTACGAGGTTGCGCCTTTTTCAAGGGGGCAAAGTTGCTCCCGAGGGTGTAACTTTCACCCTTTCTTGCGGGTACAAAGTAGCACCCAAAGTTCCAAGATTGCACCCTCAAAACAAGGCACAATCTTGGAACTTTGGGTGTTTCTTTGCACCCTCACGAAAGGATGTTTAAGTTGCACCAAGATGTAAAGGCTACACGGGGTGCAAAGGTGCGCCGAAAGGTAAAGGGTGCAAGATCGCGCCCTCAAGAAAGGTGCAACTTAGCACCACTCAGTGTGGGTGGAAAGATGCACCCTCAAGAAGAGGCGCAATCTAGCACCACTTAGTGTGGGTGGAAAGATTATACCAAGGGAACATTTTCGCACCCTCAATAAAGGGTTCAACTTTGCACCCTCTCTGCAGTATTATTTTATACACACGTGAATTCCTTGTTCCTGTGAGCTACGTTTAATATGAGCGTGACCCAGTATTAGACACGTGTCAAGCCTTTGCAGACACAGAATTTTTTTCTTCATATTGTTTAAAGGTCATTTAAAACAAATTTAAATATATATTCATTTCTTTTAAGTTAAGAGGAGCAAATGTGGAGATCATGACCTGTGATACATGTTACGGGAAGTCTATTTTTTTTATGTGTACTCTTTTTTTTTTCAACTACAAGGAATTACCTATGAGCTAATTGGATAAAGAAGCTGAGCATTCCTTTTTTTTCATCAGTTAATGTCAGTGCTGGTGTATTATTCTTGAAAAGTTGGCATCTAAATGTCCTCCAAACCAAGTACTTACTGTATAAAATTATGTTCCTGTGAGTTACGTTTCTTATGAGCATGACAGATCTGTAGACACGTGGTTACAAACACTAAGTTTCCTTTGCTTTCATCGTTATCAAGAAGCGATTTTGAACAATTTCAGATGTTCTGGTTTTTTCAATTTCGTTACGAGAAGGCAATAATGATTTCATGTAAATCATGTTAAGGAAAGTTGATAGTTTGGTTATTTTATCATTACTCATCTTCGTCTTCTCAACAAGAAGATGATACACATGAGCTCATTTGCTAAAGAAGTTGAAGGATGTTTAATTGCTGGTAACCACGTAGGGGCTTTTGTCATAACATTTTGCATCTTAATCCCTCGAAACTAAGTACATGCAGTATTAGTTTATAGATAACATAATATTTTTGTTGTTGCTGTGAGCTTATTCATATGAATTTTAGACATGTTTCTCGAAAGGTTTCTGTCATATGCTTTACTGAAGAACAGCAAATGTTGAGTTTATTGGCAAGAGAGGTTGATCATTACTTTACATTTAAGTTCATTGAAGTGCCGGAGCATAAACTTGTCTGAAATATTAGCATCCAAAACCCTCCAAACCAAAAACGTGCAATATTAGACACGACAGGAATTCCTTGTTGTTGTGAGTTATGTTTCTTAAAAACACTGATTTTTTTCTGCTTTTGCAATGTACTATGTTCAAAAACACTCTTGAACAATTTTCAGATTTCGTTTCTTTCTTAAGAGAAGAAAACGGTGAGGTCATGTGAAGCATGTTCCTATAAATTTGATTTCGTTAATAATTTTTCTTTACCCATCTCCTCAACCGTAAGGTGATACGGTACCTAAAAAGTCATAGGCCAAAGGTGTTGAGCTTTACTTCCCCTTTTTAAAGCAAATTTAAGAGCTGGAGCATTATTTTTAAAAAGTTGGCATTTTAAGCTATGTACACCGAGGACGAGTCTTACTGAATGGATTTCTTGTTGCAGTAGAATTGTATTTTTTATGAGCTTGATGGAGTATTAGACAATTGTATAAAGTGTTTGCAAAAACTGTTAATGTATTCCCTTTTGCTAATGTCCAAAGAGTTCATTTGCCAAGTTTTGATTGTGTTTTGTTTTAATCATCGGGGGTTTGTTTTATCATGGTCATAGAGGAAAGAAACTTGATTATAAAAAAAGCCTTCATATAAGAAGAGATACTGTAGGACACAATTTCATAAAAAGTTGTGATTTTCAAAATTTCCAAAATGCAATTGATGAATATTTCTCCCCAGGGCACAGAAAGAAAGTAATTTTTGGTCTTGTTTTTTTTTACGTCAGTATGTTATAATACCCGCGGGTTTACGCCCATCCCACCAATTTCCATCCGGATACTGTACCCGGCCCTGTTTTTTTTTTTTTTTTTCATTTTTGTTTTACACTGCAAAGAAAATGAGAACACTGATGTTTGAGAAAAATCCCGACATGTTTGATTGGGCAATTCTTTTTTATGTCTATTATTCTTTCCAAATAAGTTTTTTGGTTATCACTGAGGACAAATACAGATACCCTATTTCTTCTGCCAAAACTACAGCACTGTATATTCTCATATTTCTACAGTATTTCGTCTCAACACTTGCATGCCCTATTGATATTTCAAAGCATGTTTCCCTGTGCGCTCAAGAAACTCCCCCATTAAAGGGCACCTCCGGGTGATTCTCAGATTTTTACATTTGTACAACTATGAATCAGTTATACTGAGGACAGAGTTTCAGAATTTGTGATAATTGGGATGAAGAATAAGAATATTTTCAAAAAATAGAACAAATTGCAATGAACAAGGATGATGACATGGGAGAGTCACCATAAGAATGCATGAGTTGGGGCTCAAGGAAGCAGAACAAAAGAATAAGGCAATGCATAAATTATAGACAGGTGAACTCGCAAGCCAGCGGTATTGTTATGGAATTACATTGCTATCATTTCTGAAATATGTGAACCTTATAGCTGGTAAAATTGGGTCTTTGAGAGCGTCTGGGGGCTACGCCCCACCACTTTTAAAAAGCGTCTGGCAACGGTCATGCATTTATTCTGTAAGTGTAAGAACAAGTTCCAGTGGGTTTCATGGGCTTACTTTCCTAATTTTCAGCCAGGCTAGCCTAGCTGGTAAGAGTTTGGTCTTTGTGGCGTCTGGCGGCTATTGTCTGGCAACAGTCATTCAATTATCCTTTGAGTGTATCACAAGAACAAGTTCCAGTGGGTTTCAGGAGGTTATTTTTCCAGGTATATATAGGCTAGTCTAGCTGGTAAAATTGGGTCTTTGAGGGCGTCTGGCGGCTGCCCCCCCCCCCCCCCCCCACCACCATTTAAAACGTCTGGCAACGGTCATGCATATATCCTCTAAGTGTAAAGAACAAGTTCCAGTGGGTTTCACAAGGTTACTTGTTCAGCTAGGCAAGCCTAGCTGGAAAAAGTTTGGCCTTTAAGGGCGTCTGGCGGCTACCCCCCACCACTTAAAACGTCTGGCAATGGCCATTCATTTATCCTGTAAGTGTAACGAACAAGTTCCAGTGGGTTACATTAGGTTACTTTTTTTCAGCTAGGCTAGCCTAGCTGGAAAAATTTGGGTCTTTAAGGGCGTCTGGCGACTACCCCCCACCACTTAAAACGTCTGGCAATGGTCATTCATTTATCCTGTAAGTGTAACGAACAAGTTCCAGTTGTTTTCATGGGGTTACTTTTCCAGCTAGGGTAGCCTAATTTTGGGGGGTCCTTTTTGTGGCCCTCCAAGTTCCAGTGGGTTTCACAAGGTTACTTGTTCAGCTAGGCAAGCCTAGCTGGAAAAAGTTTGGCCTTTAAGGGCGTCTGGCGGCTACCCCCCACCACTTAAAACGTCTGGCAATGGCCATTCATTTATCCTGTAAGTGTAACGAACAAGTTCCAGTGGGTTACATTAGGTTACTTTTTTTCAGCTAGGCTAGCCTAGCTGGAAAAATTTGGGTCTTTAAGGGCGTCTGGCGACTACCCCCCACCACTTAAAACGTCTGGCAATGGTCATTCATTTATCCTGTAAGTGTAACGAACAAGTTCCAGTGGGTTTCATGAGGTTACTTTTTCAGCTAGGCTAGCCTAGCTGGAAAAATTTGGGTCTTTAAGGGCGTCTGGCGGCTACCCCCCACCACTTAAAACGTCTGGCAATGGTCATTCATTTATCCTGTAAGTGTAACGAACAAGTTCCAGTAGTTTTCATGAGGTTACTTTTTCAGCTAGGCTAGCCTAGCTGGAGTTGGGCCTTTAAGAGCGTCTGGCGGCTACCCCCCACCACTTAAAACGTCTGGCAATGGTCATTCATTTATCCTGTAAGTGTAACGAACAAGTTCCAGTTGTTTTCATGGGGTTACTTTTCCAGCTAGGCTAGCCTAATTTTGGGGGGTCCTTTTTGTGGCCCTCCTGGCCACACCCACCACCGATGACCAGCCAGACGTGCATTTCCATACTTAGGGGCATATGTACTAAATTGTTATATACATAAAAATTGGTAACCTTTTCAGCTAGGCTGACCCCCGCTGGCTCCCGGACTAATAAGATCTGTTTGTTTGTGATTAAAATAACATAATATAATTTCCCTTTAAAACAAAAAATTAAAAAAGAAATTACCCCCCCAAAAAAATACTTTAAACACATCTATGCAGTTCATAGATATCTTTATAGTCACATCCAATCTGGTGCGATCTGATACACTTTCAACACACAGATGCTACATTTTGATAATCTCTATGTAAACATACAGACTCTGTTAGTTGATCTTGAACGCAATTTCCACTTTTGGTGGCAAACATTGTGGGTGTTATCAAAGTACTACAATAAGTGTCTTTAATATGGATGAATACCATCATTTTAGTTCCATAGAATAGAGGCATCAAAACTCTGACTGAGACTGGAGGGCAATATAAATCATGTTTGCCTCCAGTCACTCCAGTGATAAATAAGAGGGTGTGTTTAAAAAATATTGCCCTCAGATTGTTTTATGGGCATAGCAAGGATGTTCAGAGCATAGCGGAGAAAATACCTCTCCACATACAGATATATAGATAGATGGATACTGTAGATAGATAGACAGACAGACAAACAAACAGAAAGACTGATAGATAGATAAATAAAAAGAGTAACCAAATATAGTTTTCTGCTCAAAAAGCTTTTAAAGGAGTATGGTTAGACTACAATTAGACAGACAGATAGATAGATAAATAAAAAGAGTAACCAAAATATAGTTTTCTCCTCACAAAGCTTTTAAAGGAGTATGGTTAGACTACAATTAGACAGACAGAAAGATAGATAAATAAAAAAAGTAACCAAATATAGTTTTCTGCTCAAAAAGCTTTTAAAGGAGTATGGAGAGACTACAATTAGGTTGAAATATGATGAAAATTTGACAATTTTGTTGAGAAAAAAAATGGATATAATAACAACATGGATGAGCTTGTGATGAAAATGTTGATGATCAGATTGAAGATCTGCCTCTCAGGATGGCTATTAACGATTCTCAGAGATTAATGTTTCTGATAAGAATATCTTGACGATGTCCAATGGACACAAACTTGTTATATTCCTATCTCTCAAAGGGTTTTAATCACCACAGTCGTGAGAAAGATACAGATAGATAGATAGATAGATTGATAGATTTATAGATAGACAGATAAATAGATAGATAGATAGATAGAGAGACAGACAGAGAGAGATATGTACAGAGATAGCATATTGTGGTTACTACTGTATATGCAATATTATCAGCAAGTCTAATTTTTTTGTGAATCAGGACTTTACAACAATTTTGCGAGTGGTTAAATTCGCCATTGCTGAGTATCATTCTGCATGTCATACTCACATCCAGATCAGAGTTAATATTTTCACGTGTTTTTAAATTCGCGAATAGCACCTGACTTTCAAAATTTGTGAAAATAAAAACCTCGCAAAATATTTGGCGTGTACAGTACCTTTGAAAGTACATTGAAACAGATAGAGAAAATGAAGAGAGAGAGAGAAAAAGAGAGATGGAGTAATAAAAAGTAACAGAGAGTATGACCACACTGTAAAGATTCTCATCACACACAACAGGCATTCAATTGGCTCAGTGCTCTTCTTTTCACAAGTACACAGCAGTCTGCTATTTCTGGCACTCTGTCATAAATGATATGCACTGTTTGGTCCATGGTTAATGTCTTGGCTGGCACACATTTCGGGGTCACTCGCAAAGCCAGATACTGGAGATGGAAATTGCCTTTCCTCCCCCCCCCCCCCCCCCCCCCCAAAAAAAAAAAATCAAAAAGATAGATATGGAGTACAATTTGTGTGAGAATAGAGAAAAGTAGCATAAAAGAAACATGTGTAGAGGACTAAGGCAGGGAAATATATTTAGAATTAATCAAAAGAAATAATCTGATTGTATTTCTGTCTACCATCTTTATCTTGTGTCATGTACTACTGAATACTTTTCTGCTTTCAAACCACTAACCTTAAATTTATCACCAAAATAGAACTGTAAGAACACAAATAAACTTGCAATGAAACAATGTGCCAAGACTCACTGACAGCCAATGAACGAATCAAGTAATTTCATTGGTCAACGTGACTACCTGAATCATTCAGTAGGAGTGGTGCACTGGTTTTTAAAATTTGTGTTCCTTTAGCAACCCAGAAAATTAGACACCTATCATAAGCTGGTATATTGTAGAGGTAGGCAATTCAAACCTTTCCTAAGAATAATCAAACTGGAAACTTCTTCAAATATGGAGGGGGAAACAATACTATAGATTTCATATAGACCCCGAAATAATTCCAATCATTATTCTTGGTGCAAAAGGGGAGCATATTCTAGAGTGACATAGGGTTAACTTTTTCATTTCTTTTTTTTTTATTCTGAAGTGTATTTCCATGAGATTTCATAAAAAATGCTGGGAGACATTATTCTTCAACCACGCAAAATTTTGTGACATTTGCAAAAGGGATGTATGACCTTTAAGGCTTTCTGCCAGTCATAGATGATAATTACAACTGCAGATATCAATGTGCCCTTGCGCTGACAACGGACGCACACAGCTTCGGCTCTCCAGCTCTTCGCTCTCGACCATCGGTGCCGACAACAGCGTGAGGGACTTTGGAAAAAGGCCAGGTAAGCTGGAGGAGAATTCCCACAAAGGCGGACTATTTGTACGTATGGACAGACAAATTATCTGCCGCATCTGTTTCACTCAGACGCACATGAGCAGTCATGAGTACCAAAATCAAAAAAATTCCAATCTCACACTGGTAGAACCCATTATCAGAAGACAAAAAGAGAAAAGTTTCATATTCAACCTAGATTACAGGTTGATTATATTCCATCCTGATACACACATTATTTCCGCCATATATTTCGCGAGTGCAAAAATTTGTAAATTGGGACTTATGAGACAATTTGGCAAGTGGTTCAAGTTGCAATCACTACAGATACTGAGGGAATGAGAAATAAGTAAAATCTCCTTTTACTGAGAAACAGGATTTCCCACCTTTTAAGATGATAAATGCAAGGCATTACTAGAGGCAATGCTTTAGCATGTTGTTAATTTTGCGAATATCGGTCGCTACAAAAAAATTGCAAAAATTAAAACATTATGATAGATAGTATGTACACAGTAGGAGTTTAAAGAAGTACGAGATGGAGATTCTGTAGTCCCATAGTTCTACTTATCAAACACACACAGCTATGATGATTCCTCCTGCATTTTTGAAGGGATTCAGATGCATGCTAACACACACAGACACTAAACACACCAGTTGCCATACTGTATTTGGTTTAAACCCATTCCCTCCTCGTGATTTGAACCATAAACCTTCCATGTCTCAGGGTGTGACAACCACTGAGCCCACCTGCTCCTTCCCTATGTATTTCCCCTTCTCCTCCAGTTTGATAGATACTCATCTCCCC
This sequence comes from Diadema antillarum, assembly GCF_040938485.1. Lineage (NCBI taxonomy): Eukaryota > Metazoa > Echinodermata > Echinoidea > Diadematoida > Diadematidae > Diadema > Diadema antillarum. The sequence continues at coordinate 4,817,265 of NW_027270963.1, read as the reverse complement.
TATAGAGGCATTGTTCCTCAATGCTCTTTAATTTTCAGGCAATATTGTGTTCTTCGGTCATAATTTTCTTGCAAACACCCTCCTAGACAGACACCTAATGTGGTATTATTCCAGAGTCTCCGGGCTAAAAATACATACTCAGTGGGTAGCATCAATGCAATATTGTCTTCCCCTTGTTTTATTTTCGACTCCTTCTCTCTCTCTCCCTGACATAGATACATGCCCCCAATGACATCTGATGGATTTGCATCGGTTCTTCTCCCCATGTATCAGCCATGGTCTGCTACTTCTGGCCTGTCTTTCCAATATTGGTATCTTGAAGGTCTCTATCTCCAGCCATCCTACTTCCCTTCCCCCTTTCCCTCCCCAATCCCCAATCCCTCCCCCTCCCCTCCCCCCCCCCCCTCTAATCCAACCTCCTACAAGCCATCTTGCCACGAGATATCACAAGCTCTGTGTTTGAGCTCACACTCAACTCAGCGACACATGTAACTTGCCCCTCACTTCTTGGCCATTATATTCCGCGCACTCACTATACCAATGTGCCGCGATACAAGACAATTCTTCGCTGTGTATTGACACTTTGATCAGCTCTTCTTCCAACCCCTCAAACGCAAAGAGCCCCTCTCACTTTTGAGCAATCACAAATACATACAACACACATACATATTTATCTCGCAAATACAGTGATCTAGGAATTCACTACAAACTACTGTATATGCCATACATTTCACAAGGTTTTTATTTTCGCAAACTTCGCAAGTCTTTTGCTTTTTGCAAATTTAACAATGCGCGAAAATACAAACTCTGATCCCAATGTGACATGCAAGCATACATTTCTCTTGTCATTATTTGTAATCCACGATCACGTATTTAACCACTCGCGAAATTGCCGTGCAGTCCTGACTCCCAAAAAATTACATCCGCTAATTGTATAACGTATACAGTAAGCTCATGTCCTCAGTTGAGAATAATAACAGCATTAAGTTGCCACTAAAGCCATATACCCCTTTCAGTTACTCATGCATTTTTGGCCAGCTCCTGGCCCGAGCTAAATTGGCCCGCACCAAGCAGTAAAAATTGCGTTCAGTAACTATAGCAGAGCAGTGCTACTTTTACGATGAACCATTCAAGAACTCGGCCACGTAAGGGATAACTACCATGGTAACTGAACGCGCGCTCCGGCGGAGGCACGGAAAGGTAATTGTGACCTTTGACCGTGTAAGGAATTTTGGCCCGAGCCTGGCGCTGCTACTATTCATAAACTCGTCGATCAGCGCCAGGCCCGCGCCTGGTGCTAGGCTGCAGCAGCACCAAAATAGTCCGCGCCTGGCGCGGGCCACTTTGGCCCGACCCATTCATAAACTCAAAATTTTACGATTTAGCTCGGGCCTGGCCCAAGCCAGGAGGGTTACTGAAAGGGGTATTAGTGTTTGAGGCACCTTAATACCCTTATCATTCTCACCCGACGATGTGCAGCCTCTATTACACTGAGCACGTTTGGTCATCTGCATTCAAGATCATGCTCAGAATCGCTTCCTCCTCATCCCCTACTGTGTTTCAAAGGTAAGATGCATACTCATCGAACTCATCTACTACCCACCCACGTTAGTACAGTATGACCATCATATCCACTATACCCAATTGCTTTCACACTCTTGAGTATGGATGGTAGAGAATTTTCTTTCAGTGTTTTGTTTTGTTTTGTCTTTTTAGTTTGGGCTTTTTTTTCAGACAATATAAATCCCAAGACACTGCAAGAGGCTTGGGCAAACATACTTCGAGAGAGAGAGTCAAAAGTCTGTTTTCTCTTCGTAATTGGACCTAACCTTGTAACAGACAAAGTCTTTTTATGGCGTGTGGACAGGAAGGAGTCGAGTACTCAATAAAGCTTGCTCCAGTGCATTCTGGGGTGTCGTAATTGAATTAAAGACACAAGACACATTCCATAATTTCTGAATGCCCGAGGACATGTGAAACTTTTTGTACATGAACCAGCGGTGCATTCAAAAGACCATCAGCACACTTGAGTATATCCCTTAAGTACGCGCGTGTGTGTGTGTGTGTGTGTGTGTGTTGTGTGTGTGAAGGTGTGTGTCCATGTCTGTGTGTCACAACATGTGTTTGAAACTGTAGATGCTCCCATCTTGAAAGATTGCTAGCACTAACAAAAAAAAAAAAAAAAGCCCACTTCCCATCTCCTACATAACCCTTCGTGAGTCTTGAGTGCCGATTGGCATTGAAACCCCTCTGTTCTAAAAATTATCCAGGCACTTTAAAAAAGAATATAGCTGTCAGAATGCTAGCTATTTAATTTTTTGTTTCATGGGGCAATGGGCGAGGGGTAAAGAGAATAAAAGCTTAGGAACCCTGTTTTGATTTTGATAGAGATGATTATTTATTTTTGTATTCGACAAAAGGGTGCCATGACTGGGGGAGGGTAGGACAAAGTCCCTGCATCTCCACTGGTGCTTACGTCCATCATTCTGGTCATCTCACGATCCCGCAGCTCCAACGTCTTCTGCAGCTTGACGACGCGGGCCTCGGCCTCCACCACCTGGGAGCGCATCCGGTCCATCTCCTCCTGGTCGCCCTCCAGCCGCTTGGTGTTTAACCCTTTGCTCTGCAGCATCTCCAGCAGCTTCTTGATGCTCTCGTCGCGTGCCGTCAGGGTCTGCTTCTGCGTCTCGATGCGCAGCTCCATCTCCTCCAGGGTCTTGCGCAGGAGGAAGACCTCGCGGGAGGACCGGTCCCGCTCCGCCCGCACCGCCTCCACCTCGTGCTGCAGGTGTGCCGCCGTCGCCGTCGCCGCTGCCGCCACGGCCGCGGAGGAGGAGGAGCCATTGGGGATGTCGCCGTTGGGCGAGTGCCGCAGACTCGGTTCCCGCTGCTGGAGCTGTTCCTTCAGCTGCTGGATGGTGCGGAGAAATTGCTGTGCAGATTAAGAGGAGGAAGAAAATGGTGCAAAAGATAATTTAAGCATCTATTTTACAGACACATAACTTCATGGTTAATATTTTCATATAAGGGACATCCCAATAGTGGTACCAAAACTTATCATGCAATCTGTGTCTGAGAGGGTTATTCACAAGGGAAAGAAAGTGTGTAGGCTTATACCAGAGGATACAGTTGTATCGCAATGTGTTACTGCTCGGGGGCACATTCTACTTTCTTCCTCCCCACAATGTCATTGCAATGTTTCATGATCCAAGTTTGCCCAGATTGGGTTTGGAAACAAAACCTAGATTGAAGGTGTTCTCAAGGCCCTTATTTGATAAGTTGCTTCAGAGAAAAAAGTGAGAGCAGACTGACTGGAGAGTCACAGGCAAGGTTTCTTTTTCCACCATGTCTTTCTCCCTCAGCCTCCTCAAGCCTGAACATTAGTGTCACTCTCGGTTTAATTCCATTTCAAGGCTTGAATCTCTTGAGGGGATTTCAAGTGTTGTTGCATTGTGTCTACCAAGTAACACATTCCCTCATGATACAAATTGTACTTGCACTACTTGGCACGCAATCCATTTTGATCATGCATCATACTTACGGAGCCTTGCGTGCTTACAGATGATGTTGTATATATGTTTATGCTACATATGCCAATGATACTCTAAGCCATATAGGTACAGTGTATATAACACACCACTCAAACAAATATGGGATTAATACTTGGCCTTTCCACATGCTGATGTATACACTATGTTCATGAACTGACCAATCCCTAAGAAGAGACATTAAATTTGATGAATGCATTGCATCTCTGGTCCAATATTCAAGCCTACATGCACACTGATTCTTTTTATAGTGTGTACCCATCAGAGAGTAATAGAATAATATGTTCTCTCCTGCAGTGATGACAAGCTCCCATTCAAAGATGGCACAAATGATGCCATTATGACTGGCATACATGGCACGTTCGTGTCTCATTGACTTTAGTTACTGTAACTGGTCCATTGTGCCTTTTGGGCTGTTTTTAAACCGTGATAGGAGCAATGTCCTTTGCTCTGTTTGTTGCTCCTGAATCCACCACCAGGCGAGGGCAGGCTGCTATCATCAGTAACATCATAGGATGGCTGCATGCTTTTTTCACACCAGCATGACTGACTACTGTGTACATTATTATGCAACTATTGCACATTTGCAATTGAGAGTTGCTCACCATAAGACACATGGTATATATTAATAGGGTCCTACTGGAAAAATGGAAATTTTCTGCAATGTGGAAATTTTCACAAATTTTACATGACAAGACACTACCTTGAAAATAAAAGCAACTCAAATTTGTTTTTTATTTGAATTTGAATTTGAATTTTATTTTCATATTTCTCGATGGAAAATACATAAAATATAACAAAATATAATAATACATAATGTCCAGCTTGGATATACATGTGTACAGTCCAGCTTGGATTTTGCTGGTTATATGTAACATTTCTGATGTTTTTGATTCCGCAGAATTAAAAGCATGCAAAATTCATCTTACCCTGCTAAGCGCTGAGAAATTCTCATTAAAAAATTTCCACTTTGACAGAATCCAGATACAGAATATTGGCAATCATAAGCTAATACCCAATCAAAATAATTTTATCATCTCTTTCATTTTTGCATCAATTTGTTTATCACTGCATCTCCATATTTCTGAAGCAAAGGTCATGGCATACAACATTGTATGTCATATGTTAATGAGTAAGGAGTTTCATATAATGCCTCATGCATGTATTACATTCACTACAAAGGCAATCAATTATCCTTCCAATCACTCCTGAGGCAGCCCCACCCCCACTTCCAACCTTCCCCTTCCCCATCTCAAGCCCTGAATGCATTAATCTGTACTGCATATACCTTTGCAAGTACAAGTAATTTCCATTGGCATAATTGGATGTCAACTTCTTGTTCCATAAATAGATGAACTATACATTATCCAAATTTGAAGACAAAAAAAAAAGTAACTTCCAGAAATTTGACAAAATGATGACTAGTAATAACAAGTAATTTCCACTGGCTTAATTAGAAGTCAACTTCTTGTCTTACAACAAACTTGCTAAAAACTCTCACCCTTTTACGAAAAAAAAACTTCATGAATTCCACAAAATTGACAAAGATGACATGAATAGATATTTGCTTAAATGCAATATTTGTGTTGTATTTACAAGGTTTGGACTTTACAGTGGCTGTATTTCCTGTCGTGCAATTCAAACGTCTCGAAATCAAGGCTGCCCGCTGTATGTCTTTACAAGGGAGACCTAACGAGTTCACACTTGACTGTTTAAAAACTGGCTACATTGTGATATAGCAGTATCTCTGATTTGGTAATATTACAGATAGCACGCTGTCTGCACAACTTATCCATTTGTTCTTTGATATTATAATTTTTTTTAAATGTCATGTATGAACAAGGCAGCTTGCATTAATAAACAAATACAGTGTACGTGTAGATGCATAATGTATCTGAGAATGGTGGCCTACATTGTATGTAGCAACAAGCTTCTAACAAACATAAAAATCATGGATCCCTGCGCCACAGTGACAAATACAATTTGTACATGTATACATCTCTCAAGCATACAGTGTAGCTACAGTGTATGTTCAATGCAATAACTTGATCACATGTATGGTGTCACTGTCTACAACTGTAATGCATTTTATATTGCATTCATTGCACACTGCACCCATAACCACATACTTAAACAGGCGACTACAATTGTATTTGCCAGTAAATGTTCTCCAAGATCTCATAACTTCCAAAGCACTGGTTCTGCTTCAAATTTGCAAAGTCTTGTGAGAAGTGTCCAGGTTTCATCCCCAACTGTGGGACGAAAGGGGCAAAATAAATCAGAGATTTATAATTTTTACGGATTTCTCTTGTCAAGGAGCAAGTGAAACATGAAGTAATTACAAATCACATCAAGGTAAGATGCGTCAGGGTATATTATCGGTATCAAATCAAATTAGGAGCGCAACGAATCACTTGCATATGGGGTTAATACAGAATGGTTCTCTTCTGGCAAGCCAAGCCCATAGAAATCGTACATGTGCCACCACCGAAGCAGTGTTTGGACTGAAGTTCATTCTAGATCATTGCACCATGTCTTCAATTCCACCAATTTGCCATCGCAACGTAGTGACGTTAATACAATCTTCCTTCTACCTGATGTGGCTTGCACTGAACTCTCACTAGGTCATTAAAACATTAATTTTGATCAGTATGTCAAAGCTAAAAATAGTGCAGGAAGACACACACACACACACACACACACACACACGCATACACAGATATACACATACACATGTACATCTCCTTCATACATACATACAAACATACACACATGATGCAAACACACATACACTTATATACTCAAATACCTGTGAGAGATGCATTAGCCTTACCACATACACTATACATGCAGTATCCCAATTAAAAACCTAAAAAATGTATGTAGGATGTTCTGCCTAAAATACAAAGAGGGTGAGCACCATCACAGGTCAAATAAAAATAACAGCTTTCTTCAAGTTTTTTTTTTCAATAAAGTACCTATTAAATACCTTGCTAGACATTGACTCATGCTAGTAAAACCTGTCATCCTTTGTCCGAAAAGAAACATACATAATCTGTCAACATGAATAGGATGGGTCAAACTGAACTGAGCTAAATCATATTAAGGGAGTGCCATGATGAATATAATGAGTCAATACTTATAGGATGGCTCAAACTGAACAGAGCTTATATGCACTATACAAAGTGTGTATATTGTAGGGGAGTGCTATGATGTATATAATCCATCAATTATATGTAAAAGATGGGTCAAACTGAACATAAGGAAGTGCTATCATGTACATAATCAGTCAATAGGTATAGGCCCATAGGATGGGTAAAACTGAACTCAACTTATGCACTACATATCATAAAGAAGTGCTATGATAAACATAATCAGTCAATATAAGCTGTACAGGATGGGTCAAACTGAACTCAACTTATGCACTACATATCATAAAGGAGTGCTATGATGAATATAATCAGTCAAGATGTACAGGATGGGTCAAACTGAACTCAACTTTATGCATTACATATCATAAGGGAGTGCTATGATGAATATAATCAGTCAATACAAGATGTACAGGATGGGTCAAGCTGAACTCAACTTATGCATTACATATCATAACGGAGTGCTATGATGAATATAATCAGTCAATGATTAAGATGGGTCAAACTGAACAGAGCTTATGCACATACATCACAGGGGAGTGTTAGGATGTATAAAATCAGTCAATATGTATAGGATGGGTCAAACTGACCGAGCTTACTGTATGCACCATATTCTATCACAGGGAAGTGCTGTGGAGCTTTTTTCTTTTTCTTTTTTTTTTCCTTCCTTTTTTTTAATTTTCCCCTTGTTCAGTAATTCAATTCAGGCTCGTGGTACAGACTCCAAAGTCAGTGGTGCCTCTATCATTGACATGCTGCTGTAAACTGACTCTTGGACTGTTTGTTGCTCTCACCACAGACTAGCACGGAAAGTCACAGCGCTGAACTTTACCCCTGCCGATTGCGTGTCTCGGTTTCACAATGGGATTAGTAATCCTATTCAGCACGATATTCAAGTGCACCCTGCACGAGGATAAGCATTACAAAGTGCTCCACATTCACATGCTGAAAGGGGCATTTCAAATTTGCGGCACACATCTGGATTTAAAATGTAGTATGCATCCGTGGAGTGCGACAAATGAATGGGGAGGGAATATATCACAAAACCTGTAGGCTTGAGGGGTGCCTAGATACCATGTCAAGTGATGTGATGGTGGGAACATTTAAATGCCCACTTTACACAGCTTTGCACAGCTTCAATACGAACACAGATTTTATGCATTTTGTTAAAACCATTCAAAATTTTCTTATGAGTGGTTCGTCATACAGTAAATGTTCACCTCCTCATCAATATGAAATTTGCTGGATTTAGTTAATAATATGATACAAAAAGCTCACTCAAGACCGCATTCATAAGATTATGATAATTTACAATTTACATCACACTGCTTGTTTTTTTTTGTTTTTTTTTCATTCAACAGTGTACCAGTGTATCTGGTTATTGGATACGCTAACTTGATTCTGAAGTTTTCCCCTGAAATGCATAGAGTATGCGGTTTGTAATTTACTTCAACTTTACTGGCAACTCTCATGCTATAAAACAAAGAGAGAGAGAGAGAAAAAAAAGAGAAACTATACATTGGTGGAACTGTTTAAAGTACTTTCCAAGGGCATGGAAAGAAAGGGATGTCATTAAAAGGGTAATTCACAGAAAAAAAAGAAGGAAGTAACAGCTTGACTACGCATTGTTTTGTATGCTCTACAGGGAAGGACAAAGCCATAATGAACTGGCAATAATGTGGATGTGAGCATAATGTTCAGCAAGTTGATGTTCACAGTTGTGACATTACGCATTGCAATGAGTGTAAGCAAACAGAGAAAAGCAGAGACTTCTCAGGTTAAAGGGTGTGTACAGTTCTGGTTGAGGTGAGGATTTAGCTTTTAACGTTTTGGGAGATATTCAGAAACCACTCTATGAGATGTCAAAGAGCATGAAATTCTAAGGGGTATCAAAAGTTTATTTGATGAAAATCAGTTTTGAAATGGCTGAGATATCCCAAAACAAGGTGAAACAAAGAGATTCTAATAAAAGGTGTGGCCTGTCGCCTTTTATTATTATCACTTTTTGGGATATCTAAGCCATTTGAAAACCAACTTTCCTCAAATAAACGTTGAATCCTTCTTAAAATTACATGCTCTTTCATATTTCATGAGAGGTTTCTCATTATCTCACCTAGGAATGTTCAAAACATGAGTCCCCACCTCAACCAGTACTGTACCGTCCCTTTAAGATTGAAACTTGGGCAAAAGAATAAAAATCTAAAGCTTTCTCAAAAATTTGGTTCTCTGACAGAAGAGAAAAATGTAAAGCCCTTCTGAGGCTAAGTCTGGAACTTGGGCACAAAGAGAGCAATGCAAGGCGTTTAAAGGGATGGGATAGTTTTGGTTGAGACCTGGATTCAGGTTTCTAACTTTTTTTTGGTGAGATGTTATACTGAAGAAACCTCTTTATATGAAATATGACAGAGCATGAAATTCCAAGAGGAATTCAATGTTTATTTGATATAAATCAGTTTTGAAACGGCTGAGATATCCAAGACAAAGCTACTTGTATACAAATAAAAGATGGAACCCAACTTTTATTAGGATCGCTTTGTTTTACTTTGTTTTTTGATATCGCAGCCATTTCAAAACCGATTTTCATCAAATAAACTTTGAATTCCTCTTAGAATGGTATGCTCTGTAACATTTCACTGGTGGTTTCTCAGTATCTCGCAAAAAGTTAAAAGCTCAGTCTTCATCTCCACCAATACTATACCATCCCTTTAATAGTCCAAGTTTGGAGTTTGGAAATCGAACACGATGCACTTCTGTGGATGTGTACAAATCTACACAGAGGCACACATGACAAGTTCACCTGCACAACATATCAATAGAGCGACTTACAGAGAAAACGTTCAAGTTAAAGGTGCATGGTCCCCGTGTTTTAGTCAAATGCGTATGCGGGCGCACGTCGCAAGTTTCCTATAGAGACCTATACTACCGACTCCACTTTGGCGCTTACGCTTTGGCCCACTTCCCCGAGTCCGAAGAAGTCCGATTCACTATTGTCAGTGGTCCGATCACAGTTCGGCTCATGATTCGGCTGAGGGGGTTGACAGCTTTAGCAAACTTCTTTTGTGATGTCATAATAACAAGCACATGTGCACGCACCCTGGCATTACTACAGACTGCACGATGCGCAGAGAAGACAACGAAGGCAACGATACTTAGCAACACCTACGCACTTTACTCTTGATGACAGCTCAACTTCGGTAATCTTCGTATCAATGCTAGCGGTGATCGGCAGTATCATCAACACCGCCCTCTACACTACCGGGACTATGCACCTTTAAGATATGGGGGGGGGGGGGGGACAGATAAGGGAGAGCCAATGAGAGGTGAAAAAAAAAATATGAGAGGAATACAGGCACAGCGGAGATGGAGGGCCGAAATGCTAAAGGTTGCTAATTTGAAACCCTGACAGTCAGACAATGGTAGGGAAAGGAGCAGGAGCTGACAGCTGACGGGTCAATGGCATCTCAGAGCGAGTTGATGATGATGATGATGATGATGACGAGCTAGCAATGCTCCCCCTCCCGCCAGTGGCCCTTGATCTTTAGCTCTTCAAGCCGAGATTGTTTCGCTTGCCGGCCGACGCTGCACCACGCACGCGTTCATCACAATGCGGGCCATTCGTGTCGCAATTAAGCGCCGGCGATGTTCTCATGCTGTGATTTCTATAGGCATCTTGTCAAGCAATGCCTCACTTAAATGCACCTGCGAACGTTGCTGAGATTTGAGCGATTATAAAGGCGGTGACACCTTTACCTCTTCCAGGAAGACTTGCAGGGAATATGTGTGTGAGAAAGCAAGTGTTGACTATACTTTCATTCAAAGTTTGGCTCAGCTGTTGGTTCATGATATTTTAAAAAAAAAAAACTTGTAACAAATTAATTGCACTCTATCAATGCATATCTGCCAATCCTGAGACTTAATGAATCTGAACAAACAAAGAAAAATTATCTAAAAATCTGAACTTTCATAAATTTCATATACTTTACTATTAATAGATATTTCTAAAAATCAGAACACACTGAAATTAATGCATTTTCTTTCCGTGAAAAATCTGAATATTCAGATTAAATCTGAACAGTTGGCAGGTATGTCAATGTAGAAAGAAAAGTGACTGGGTATTTGTTTAGATTAACTTGCAGAGAAGGGTAATATGGGAATGATATAAAATATGCTACAAAACACACACAACACACACACAACACACACACACACACACACACACACACACACACACACACACACACATACATACACATATGTGAGAAAGGAGTGCCACAGGTAGTTCATTGATTTTCAAGAGGGGTGACTGCTGGTGGTTCAGATTCCAAAGGGTTAAAGGAATTAGAAATTCCAAGGAAAACAAGGAGCTACATTTTTTTTTTTCTTCTTTTTTCTTTTTTTTTTTTTTGGTGCTGCTTGCATTTGAACTGCCTCCCATCATACATGTGTATTGCATCACTGATGGAATGAATGATGCTGCAAAGAGACATTTAAAAAAGAATGTTTGGGTGGATTTTTGTGTGTATGTGTGTGTGTGTGTGTTTGTCTGAAAGTGTACACATTCCTCTTGATATATGTTTGTCTGAAAGCGTACACATTCCTCTTGATATATGTTTGACTACCATGTGTTGTATTAAAGTGATTATCACTGAGAAAAACAAAAGTGGCAGGAAAAAATACTGAATTGTCATGAAGCATATCGGCTTATTCTCGATACAATTGTGCTGATTACCAAGATATTCACCAAAGCAACATAAAAAGACCAGCATACCAATATTCACACACAATACACTAAGAGAATAGATTTGAAAGGTATCCACAGATCATCAATGTAACAACAGAATGCGCAAACTTTTACTTTAAAACGACCAAGTAGATTGTAATTTCAGTCACTTCTTTACAAGTACCTCTATCATTCTTTCCTTTATCATACAGATGCAATCCCATCAAATTGCACGACTGAATAGTTGTACAGTCTGCTCTCTGCACAAGTATATGACCCAATTTCTATTCAGAGATGATTTATGGAAACAAATCTTATGCAGAACCATCAAATCAGGTTGCATTCACCTCAGGGGAGCCTGAATACACCAGATGTGGGGCATAATTTGGCTGATGGCTTAACCCAGAAACAGGCCGAGCAGGGGTAGGAAACTGGTACCAGTAATGGGACGAGTTATGTTATGATGCCTTTGTCATGGGAGCAGCACATGCTCATTTTAAACTTGCTTCAAGGCTGCAGGATACGTTTCAAAACTGATACTTAGACAGCAGTTCACATCATGCACATACACCAGTTTTGAAATAGACTCTTCAAACACAGTAAACCTTCAGATGCATTTAATATGCTCGAATGTGCTTCAGGTGAAAACAAAACAGGAAGTGTGTGCGACATCAATGGAGGTGAAACAAATGACAACATATCTCTGTATTTCAAAAGATAACAAGTGGTTTCTAGGCAAGTGGTTGCAGGTTATTATTCCTCACATTTCTAATAGCTAAAGGTTTACAGATCATGATACACATGAAGTGGCAAAATTAACTATATTCTGTGTACTTGTAATCTTTCTTCAATTTTTGTTAGCCCTACCATTTCTCATAATTGCAAATTCCAGTTGTCAGTCTGTCTGTCTGACTATTCTCCAATGTCCTTCCTAACCCCCTGCCCCTCCCCTCCCAAAGTTCAGTTTGGAGGACCAAACAGCCTGGGAGTGAGGCTAACACTGGTCCATCGCTCACAAAAGAGTCGCTTCACTCAATACTGTGATTCCGCTCCAGATATATAAATTACCTTAAAGGAGATATTTATTCAATTGCCACTATGAAAATCACATCTATAGATCCGCTGAAGTTTAAACAATATCATACAGCCATTAACTTATGACAGCTAAGTAGCAAGTTGCCTTTGTATGTAAATCGTGTAGATTACCCTATACGCACCTGGAAATAGCTATCTCGGTTATGTGACTCTTTCTTCACCAATTTCACAAAAATCTAAATTCGTTTTACCCATGTGAAGACCACTCGGAATAAACTTCTTCAGTCATGCAAAATGTGTGATAACATGCTTTCAACATCTTTGGCATATCTGGCTACAGTGTATGTAAAAAAAAAAAAAAAAAAAAACAATTCTTAAATGATTTCAAATCATTCACATTTCACTGGCGAAACAAATTCTGAGTATTGCCACAGATATCTCTATAGTTATGTGACCAAATCCATTGTTGGTGCAGTGGCCAGAAACAACTTCTTCAGTCCCATCCAAATCAATTTGTGTGTAAATAACTAGAATCTGCACAAAGCCCCTTCTTATAGGATCTGAAGATTGATCACATCTGTGGTGAACTGAAGCAATATCACAAAGAACAGGAAAGATAGGAGAAAGCGATACAGGGATATTATTTCTTGAAGTCTTGGAGTTGAACGATGTAAGAATCTCTCCATCTACGGCAGCGCACTCGATATCAGAAGAAGGAGTATAACATGCGCTGCCTTGATCTGCCTTGACGTTTCCACACACTTCACAGGAATTCTGACGTTCAGACTCTTGATTTCACCAGACATGTTGATTTGATAATAGTGGGATTTTATCCAATAACTAGACATACTGCTTTCTATTTACTCTCTCTCTCTCTTCCCCATCTTCCTCCCATCTCCCTCTCTCCCTCTCTCTCTCTCCTTCTCTTACTCTTTTATGCTTCTTCTTTGTCTATCCCATGCTCTCTCCCTCTCCCTCTCCCTGTCTCTTTCCCTCTCTTTTTCATGGTGGACTGAGTATCTCAGAAGTAGCGCAATTTTTAGGCCTGTACATCCCACAGCGTTAGGTTGGGGGTGCCGCCTAATGAATTCTGGTATTGATCTAGATCTGTGGCGTTGAGCGGCTTCATCGATCCCCCATTTCTCGCTAATCCAAAGAGATCGCAGGGACTGCGGTTTCGACAGGGCTCTGCCCCAGCGTGCCGTTTGTCACGTTTCCAGCGGTTAGATCACGGTTTGGGAACTCGAGCGATAGTCCTAAAGCAATTTGTAAAGAAACTGGAAACTTTAACAACTAATAGCTACCTCATGTTCTTCCTAATGTTGCAGTGCAGCTTGAAGCACTAGCAGTCTTTTTAACTCATTTTACTCAGGGCTGTTCACTATGTGCATTGTGTGATTAACATATCCTTCTACAGCAATCCATTTTGTACATAGATATATACGGTACCAAAACCGGTCTATGATCTTCAAGACTAAATGAATACATGAACATATTGTAAAATCAGACATTTTTCATGCATAAAACTTTGGTGAATTTTGTGAGCCAAAGTTTATTCTCTGCATCACATGTTGGAATAAATTCCCCTCCTAACTTTTGAAAAAGTAAAGTATCTTCATCATATTCTTTTTGTGACAGTATTTCTTGCTGAAAATTGTTGCCTTACAAGTACAACACAAATTCAAACTCCTACCAGGTTGGATTGATCATATTTGTAATTTTAGCCCTGTCATATAACCAAATATCTCAAATACATCTGTGGGATAACTTACACTTCAAAAGCACTAAACACATACTTGATGCTATTAGTGCTCAATGTCTTGGTCAGGCACATTCACAGAAAGTATGTCCGGGGCTTGGCACTAACTTCTGTCTCTAGTGGCCTGTTTGGACCACTATAGTCTTTGAATTTGAAATTTTGGTGGCCCGATGAAGAAATGTATTGGCTGAAAATATAAAGGGGATACACAAATTATTTTGAATTTTAGCTGCCCAATCAGCAAGCAAATGATAGAGGTTTTGGAAATTTGGTGGCCCGACATCAATTTTTAGTGGCCCTGGGGACACCAGTAATGGCAAGCCCTGATGTCATTTACTGTTGTTGATTTATAAGTAGAATGATGCAATATTCACATAGATTACGGGGTCAAACGATGAGTCCAATATCAAATCAGGGCCCCACTTCATAAAGAGTTGATTTGATGACAACTCTTTGCTGGAATGACAATTGTCATGGTAATGACAAAAATCCAGCTTCCTGATTGGCTGTTTGCTGTGGGAAGTTGTCATTCCAGGAAGAGTTGTCATCCTAACATCTTTTATGAAATGGGGCCCAGAAGAGAAGCAAACAGGAAGTTATCTGTCTTGCCATTCAAAGGCAATCTGATTTTGAAAGTCCCTCAGACTCTCCACACTCTGCACTGCTCCTGAACCAGGATACAATTGAGTTAATCTTATAAACAGACCAAACATCCATCCTAATGTAAAGTTGTTGACTTTACATTAAGACGATCCTATAATCAAATTAATCAATCGACTCAAATGGAAATTGCAACCTCCTAATTAACCTTGTGTATTTTAATGTCGGTATATTTCGTATGTGAACAAGTACCCTCACACTATAACTGACTGCACATAGGAAAGCCAGATACACTGTATCAACCAGTTGTATGAAACATGATTGATTGGTCAGCAACCACTTGGTACAACATGTCCAGTCAGTGTCTGGACACAGGACATTGCTGGATAAGAAGCATCACGCATTGACTTGCAGGTTGGCCATTCCACAACTTTCTTACGTTTTGTCAAAGTTCAAATTAAGTTTCCCTGTACCAAAAGGTCAATTTGTACATGAGAGTGGTGTTTCCCTTTAAGATGCTGCTGCTACCCGTGCCTTCAAAATACAAATGACCCGCGCTGCGCTCCCCTGCATAGAGGTAGCACTCACGGCACACTAACGGTGATCCTCTCTCATCCATCTTCATACACCCTGGCTCTCATGATATGCCAGCTGTGGTTATCCTATCACGCACTAAAACAAGTCCGTGAACGACGACCACCACACTTTTGACGTGTGCCTCTCTCGTAAACGTGGAATATCTTTTGCGGCCTGGAAGTTTTCACACATATTGCATGGTGCGGTACACGTGCAACCAGCGAGTATTTGCATAAATTTTGCACTTTTTTTGTTCATGATGTGAATCTCCACTGACTGTAATAGCATGTCCAGTCAGGGAACACACCACACAAAATCCTCCTTTTTTTTTTCATCCCAAGAAGAAAAAAAATTCATTGAAATTCCGCTTTCACACATATCACCTGTTCACCGGTCATTCACACACATCACATAGGACTACGCATCTAGAATTTCCAATGCAGATTGATCAATGCCAGGATACAGCCGCTAAACATCTTCTGCAATAAAAGATGTAACAGAAGAACAGTTTGTGATTGTAACCACTGGAGGGCAATGATAACAGCTTCACTGTATGTCGTCCATTCATCATACACCCACGCAAAATATACATTGTATGGTCTTACATCTTGGATTTTGGGGAAAGAAAAAATGATGACAGGGACATAGCAAACGGATTTGAAAATTAGACCTGTACAGCAGAGGGATGACAAAATACTGAAGGGAAAACTTACAAACTTATTTGAACATGCATACCTTTTTGTTCCTTTCTTTCTTCTTTTTCATTAAATAACAGTCACGAGAACTTGTACGAGTAAGCTTACGATCTTAGGGTAGCACTTCCAATCTAATCATATGACCTTTTAAAACATACAACAGTTAATGCAAATCAATATTTTTGCGTGATTAAATTTTCGCGCTGAGCGCCTCAAAAACATATTAGCAGGTTGTTGAATTTGCGCTGCGCAATTGTCAACCCATTCACAATGTGCAGAGAAAACTGTGAGGATATTTTCACAGGTTTTAGAATTTGCGCTAGCCAGAAGTAGTGCAAAACACACAGAAATCAATGAACCGCAAAAAATGTCTGCATTTACA
The DNA here is from genome assembly GCF_040938485.1 of Diadema antillarum. NCBI lineage: Eukaryota > Metazoa > Echinodermata > Echinoidea > Diadematoida > Diadematidae > Diadema > Diadema antillarum. The sequence goes on along the minus strand of NW_027270963.1, from coordinate 4,800,801 downwards.
GTACATCATTGAAACTATGCAGATGCACATACTCTCAATGTTATTTACTATGTTATAGAACAGGTACAGAAAGTACTGCAAACTCATTGGTCAAGAGTCATGTATCAATTTTTAATGGCGGCACGCTTGATCACTGCCAATAGACGTGGTAAACATGTTATCATGGAAACCTGTAACAACGCATTGGCGCACCTAGTAAGCATTCGTGCACTAAGCAAGAGATGGCTTGCCGTACCCGCGTAGACCAGGTATAGTGCACTTGGTATTAAAGCATTCCTGCACTTGGCAAGAGATGGCTAGCCATGCATCAGTACTATGCATCAGTTAAAAAAAAAAAAAAATGGTGCATGGTTTCATCTATGGCAAGCCAAAAAGAAAGACTTGTAAATTGTCAGAAATGCGATTTTGGGCAAAATCTGTCACCGTTCTATTCAGCAAATGATGTACAGGTGTACATGTCTTTTTATGTGTCAGAAGGAATTGTGTGGATGCGATAACTATGGAATTTTGCCTAAACCCACGAGGCTTTGCCTCATGGGTTAAGCATTCCATAGTTACCTTTTGCACACAATTCCTACTGACACACTCAGACTCGAGCATCATTTGTATACTTTGTTAAGGTAAAGAGAGTTTGAGATCGAGAGAGAGAAGAGAAGGCTAAGAAAAGCAAGGCTCTGATTACCCCCTTTTAAGCGTGTAACCTTCAGCTACGGAACATGCATTCACTGACATTATTTTGGGAGCACACCACATGCATACTCTCCCTGCCCTTTATACTGTGGTGGTACGAGCCTTGCGATCACATGACTGCAGGTTGTTCGGGCATTTGGTGCAGATGGCTGGCATGGAGCAACCTGTCATGATCGTGCATTTTGTGTACGACGAGCTCCTTCTTGTGAATGGCTCGGTTGGCTGCCATTTCGGGAGCCCCGTCACAGAAAGTTAACTGCCTTACTGTCCACCCCCCTCCTCCCCCCTCCTCCCACTCCCCCCTTCTTACTCCTCCTTTTCCTCATCCTCTTCTCCCTTTTCCCCCATTCTCCTTCTTCATCCTCCTCCTCTTCCTCCTCCTCCCCTTCCTTCTCTTTCTCCTCTTCCCCTTCTTCCTACTCCTCTTTCTCCTCCTGCTCCATCTTCTTCCCTCTCTCCCTTCCTGCTCCTCCTCTTCTTCCTCCACCTCCTCTTCCTCCTCGTTCTGCTCTTCCTTCTCGTTCTCCTCTTCCTACTCTTTATCCTCTTCTCTCTTTATCCTCTTTCCCTTCCTCCTCCTCTTCTTCCTCCACCTTCTTCCCCTTCCTATTCCTCCTCCTCCTCCTTCTCTTCTTCCTCCTCCTCTTCTTCCTCCTCCTCTTCTTCCTCCTCCTCCTCTTCCTCCTCCTCCCCTTCTTCCTGCTCTCACTTCTTCCTCCTTCTCTTCTTCTTCTTCTTCTTCTTCTTCTTCTTCCTCCTCTTCTTCTTCCTACTCCTCTTCCTCTCCTCCTCCTCCTCCTCGCAAGCTTAAAACCATGGGGGGGGGGGGGGGCATTCACTACACAGCTATCCCATTACTCAATGCCATGATGTCGCTATAGTGATATTAATTCTTTTTGTATATATATTGATTAATGTTGCCAATGTGCTGTAACATACTAACGTAAATGCTATCAAAATATGAAAGCATCCAGCAACACTGCTGTGCGGCACTCATATTATAATGATTAAAGCTGCTTGGGCTTGGTTAACCCGTTAAGGACGAGTCCCGAGTATACTCGGGCAGGTGTCTATGGGAAATGCGTGTTGTAGCAAAATCAGTCCGTCCTCAATGGGTTAAGACTGCTTTACAATACAACAAACAAGGAAATATAGAACATCTTCTGTACCTCTCTGCCTGTCTGTCTGTCACAGTGTCAGTCAGTTTGTCTGTCAGTCAGTTTGTCTGTCTGTCTGTCTCTCTCTCTCTCTATTGCAGTTATCTCTCCAATGTCCACATCTGCTCATCTGTCTGGTATCTTTCTGAATGCAGCCCCCTGCTCCTATCTTCCGTATCATATACAACATAACATAACTGAAAGACACCCAGCCTACAGGCGTACTTATACTATACATTACACCTTGCAAGGGTCAACACACATCTGCAGCATGGGCACATACATTAGGCCTATATTACACTCACCATGAAAATTTTGTTCCTTTTTTATTTCTTTAAGTGTGGAAGAAGACTAACTCCCATGGCTAGTGACAGGTGGATAAATGGCACAAGTGTGGAAGATCTGTCAAGGCTAAGAGTACATCATGTGGCAATGTTCAGCTTGGTACAGGGACAGGTCATCATTCCCATCATAGCTCAGATGGCCTTCAGCATCCCCGCCAGAACTCATTTCCGCATAAAACAAATATTGCTTTTCTCTGCCTCTCTCTCTCTTTCTCTCTGAAGACAGCTGTATGGGTGATTCGGAGCAAAGACGTAAAATCAAATGCAACAACAAAAGGGAGTACATTTCTACAGAAATCCCTAGAACAGCAGAAAAAAAAAATCAAGCTTAATAGAGCAAACAAACAAACAGAAAAAAAAAACTCAAAACAGTTGTTAGAATATGATGTCCAAATATGTTCTGAGCAAATCACCTTCCTCAGTTGACTGCTAAATGTACAGTGCAGTGTTCATTCTCTGCAATTTTACACTGACTACGCTGGAGCATAATATTCTCTCTGATCGCTGCTAGAACTAGTATAAAAGATGCATGGATGATTCAACCCTATTTTTCATGTGTAGCACAGTCATAATGGGAAGTGTTAGGTACTTAGTCATAGAAGACATTGTAGACACCAACACAATTTCGTAAGGGTAGGAAGTGTTACATCTACCAGCCTCTATCAACAAGATGCATATTTGTGCTGACCACACTATGAGTATGATCAATTCTTCATGATTTGAGGTGCCTACGTAAACAAGATGAGGCTTGGATAGTTGCTACAAATAATCCACAGGAAGATACTGAACTCCAACCCTCATTGTGAGCACTTTGAGGACATTATAAGGATGAAATTTACCTTTCAGTGGGGGGTCATGGAACATAATAGATAAAAAAAGAATGGCCCACAGTACAGAAAATTAAATTTACACTTCTTTCAAATGTCAGATAGCCGTTTAATGTGCGATCTTAGAAAAACACACGAAAAAACAAACACAAGAACTGTTCTAGTCACATGGATATCATGTAACCAGTGTAAAATACATGTTTTATACAAAAAAATGTGACAATTCTAATATTTTCTGAAGCCAAAGAATTTATAACATTCCGCAAAGTTAATAGAGAACATCACTTCAGACCCAGCTGAAACAAAAGGAGTCATTTTTCATCTGCCCAAGAGTCAAATTATTTCTGTACCTATGTATGATAAAATCATCTGAGATTACAATGAGAAATGCTGCACAAGGGAGCTACAAATCCACTTGCCCGCTATCCCAGGACAACTAAAGTTTACTGTTCTAGTAAAGGTAAACACAATGAATGGGCACTGGAATGTCTGAAGTACAGGGCCTTTTAATACCCATATGTCCATTCAGGCAAGAGGGAAACATACAATGTACAATGTCCAAACTGTAGTTGGTCATGCCACACACATCCATGTGACTGTCAAATATAAAGCTGCCCTTGTGACATTCACAGTAGAGGTAGCATAGATCATTAACTTGACAATGCAGTAGATAGATGATAGCACATAGAAATAGTATTAGTGGTATATAGAAGTGGTAGAAGCATGAGTAGTAGTAGAAGTAGTAGTACCACTAGTATTGTATGTACAACTGTATTTTTGGTGTATTAAAGTTGTGGTACATTAACGTACTATAAAAGTAGTACCACTGAAGATAAGAATCATTTCTGTGGGAGAAATAGTACCCATATCAGCACAAACAACACCAATAGTAGTTGTAGCAACAAGGTATGCAACAATAGTACAAGTTACAGCCGTAGTGGTTGTGGTAGTAGTGGTGGTAGAAGTATGTAGCAACCTTAGAAGAACTAGTTGTTGTTTAGTATAATAACATTGCATCAACATGGGGGAAAAGTGGTGGTAGTACAAAATAGTCAAATGTGTGCGGATTGTTGAAAGTCTCACATTAAGTCTACATCTACTTCAGATCACTGGGCTATTTGATAACAAGTTATACTTCCTTCAAGGGTTCCCTCTAGCACAGACCCTCAATCTGTATTGATGCACTCTTATCTTTATAGCATGCAATGTATTAGATTAATGGGCTGATTTGGTATTCGCTGCCATGTACTTTCTCAAGGAGGTAATATCAAATTTCAAGGCCATTGTTTGCATGTGTACGAAATGCATGACTTGCAAAGTAATATGGTGTACATACTCCACAAGGAAAACTTGGGAGGATCAGTGAATCAACAGCATGCTAAAAAAAGAAGAACAACAAAACTCTGCATCATTCTTTGATACACAATTAGGTTGCTGATGATCACTGCTGGAATGAGCATTATATGCACGTAATTCTGCTAGCAATAGGTAACCATCTTGAAACATAATTTATGTTACATAAAAGCTCTAAATATCTACCCGGTACTAGAAATCTAGAAGAAGAAAAAAATATGTCATGAGAAATGTTACTGTCTTCTGTACTTCAATGTATGGTTACAATAGATATCAGGACCTAGCTCAAAGGATTCATCATCATTTATATAGATTGGAATATTTTCATGAAAAATAAATTGCTCATAGCATCATCTAACCAGAGTCATGAAGAAAATGTTGCATAAAAAACCCTTCAAACATCATGTAAGGTGGAATTACTGACCAAACATAGACCTTTAATGCACAAAATCAGCAAGGCAGTATACAATGAATATTGGCAACATCGATGGTACAAGACCATGTGGGCTGATTCTACATTGTAGGTGCCAAAAGAATGCCATGATTCATATCATCACAAGGATACTTGGGTTCTCTTTATACAATCATTTCTTACCTCCGCTATAAAGGAGGTTATGTTTTTGCTCGCATTGGTTTGTTGTATGTCTATTTGCAAATTAACTCAAAAAGTTATGCATGGACTTGGATTCAATTTTCCAGGAAAGGCTGATAATGACAGAGGGAACAAATGATTCAATCTAAGAATTTTTCTTTTTTGAATTTTTTGAAAAATTCTTTTAGAAATTCTTTATCACTAGGAAATAAGGCCATTTTCAGCATGGTATGTGTATACATTGTACATGTACATAACTCAGCATCGCCATCATGCATGTCATGTTCAAGGAATCTAATAATGCAGATATATGATATCAATGTCTGACTATAATACACAGGGTGGAAATCACGATATGGGTGAAAATGAGCTGCTCGGTGGAGAATTGCACTCTCCGTGTGCCACATTCACTGATACAGTGTATGTTCCTTTAAAAATTTCAACCCTCCCTCAATTTTAAGAGGACAGCCCGCTTGGTGGGTTATCAATCCTATCATGGCAATGGAATACACACACAAACACAAACACACAAACACACACACACACACACACACACACACACAAACACACACAAACAGAAAGGACAAGTAAGATGAAGACACAAGATGAGAGTTCACAATATCCAGGAATAGAGCTGACATGGCCAAGCATGTGACCCCTCTCTACAGGAGGGAGTCTCTCCTCCTACACCCACAATCCTCCCAATTGCGCCCCAGTCCATTCATTGGCTACTACATCTCCACTGGCAGCCTGTACAATTCTAATGCACATGGCTCCTCCACACGGGGGTTTAATACCGAGAGCAATGTGCAATCCAGTGTATCAGTCTCTCCCTGACCCCAAAACAGCATGTGGTCTCTGGCTCTCCCGAGAAGATCAAATGCGAGTAGGATAGATGACCACTGTCAGCCCTCAGCAGGACCCCAGGTTTGAGGAGACAATTTTTCTGTCAGATGCTAGCGTGCTGAAATTTGTATAGCCCATATAAATGTGTCACATACCAGGCGACTTGAATATATAGCCCACTTTTAAGTAGATGGTCGACTTTAATTCAGTATATGTCATCACTCATTCCTCCTCTGCAATACTCACACTCATACATTTGATACATCTATAGCAATATCCTCACAGCTACAAATTGTAATACGAATAATTCTATTCATACAGGCATTTTCATGCATATGTGTGCATGTTCAAATAGTTTACCATATTCCTTCGCAAGATTACAGGAAAACAACAAGATGTATCCTCCTAAATTTACCTCTTGATGATCATAATGCTACTGACAAAAACTTCAAAAATTATCACGGGCAAACTCTGATGCATGTTCAATGAAAGCCATGCCATGTCACATTGACAAAAAGAAATTTGTAAGTCACAGTTGCTGTTACAATTTGTAATTGTATTGATAGTACCCAGAAGGAATAAGGTGTCTTCTGTTGCTTTGTTTGATGTACATTTGTATGACATCTGGCTTTATATTTTCCAGTTCTTTCAAACACACCATGGATTCAAAGAAATCACTATGCAGACAGGGATATTAGTATGAAGGTGGAGATGTATGTTATTCCAGATACCTTCAGCATGCAAGTCGCAGCCAGCATGAGCAGTGCCTGCACAGTTCAAAGAATGTACAAATCATGATGGCATTTTCACGGTAGATGGGGCATCACAATATAATAGGCAAGATTGATACATTGCATCTTAATTAGCAGCCCATGCTTTATGAAACAATTGATACATGTACACATCACATATGCACACAAATTTTGCACTTTGAAGATGTGACTGTTGATGAGTTACAATCGACACAGCTCGCATCGCATCAGAAATTGCACGTCTGCCACCATGATGTTCCACGCTGAATGCAATCCATCGTACCGACGTAATGGGCATCCGTTCCGCAGCGCTACACACACCGCGTGTGTGCATCACTGCGTGGTGTACGTAGTACCGTACAAGCAGGGAGGAGAGACAATCTGCTCAGTGGTTTCTCCCTATTTATACTGCAAAGCACGACATGCAGTCGTCGAGCGTCTGAGTCACTCGGTCCCGTATTGTTACACATGGCCACGAGGCAACAATCAAATCTTAATTTGACAGTGGCATGGCAGAGGCTATTCCTATACATGTAGTGTTGTAATTATGTGTGATGATTGCGGATGATTAAAAAAAAAAAAAATCCATCTCTCTTTCATATATGTAGAAGACTGCACTCGTAGAAGCAATTCACAAGCAATGATGATTGGTAGATGTACATGTATGCATAGACTGTATGCACTTTACACACTCATCTTGGCTACTTTGTAGGCCTACATATCATTTTCCAGTGCTGGCAAATTAACATTAAGTAAAAAAAAAAAAAAAAAGGAGTGGACAAATTCTAGTTCTTATACAATCATTCCCACATGTCACTTCACAGAGAAAAGGTATTTATACCTACTAATATACATGAAGTTTATTTCTTCTTTTTTTAATTCTCATGTATTTTAATGGCAATGTCCTGTACAGAAATATTTTTCTTAATAATCTTCACTTCTTTGGAATGGATGCAAGATTTATCTTTTGGTCTTTTTTTCGCTAAAACAAAGAAGAGATACAAGGGTGCACATATGGATCAAACCCTTTTCAATTACAATCAAGATTTGAACAGATATTGGGGGTTAAATATGAATACATTTATAGAGCAAAATAATCTTCACATGAAATTAATCATGAAATTAATCACAAAATACCACTAAGATAGGCCTATACTGTTCAGTTTGGGTGCTGTTTAACTCATGTGGTCCATTTCACCCATAACTTGAGGCTTCAGTAATCCTAGCTATAGGCCTACTGTAAAACGAGGAATGTTGACGTGAATTTTAATTTTGTGAATTTCATGAGAGCCAAGATTCGTGAATTTAAAATGCAAACGAAAGTTCTTGTCTACACTATAATGCACTGAATGTTTGAGGCAACTCACAAAAATTTCATGCCGTGAAGAAGGTCGTCAGCTCAAATTCACGAAAATTTCATGCCGCCAAAATATCGTGTTTTACAGTAGTTGATTTATGCACTAATTGACATCGCAATGTACCTGACTCATTGCATAATCAATTGAATCATCTTTTCTTCCTATTTTAGAAGCTGCCCAGCTATGGCTAACATAAGTTACAGTGTTTTAAAACCTTCTGAACAGCTCTATACTTTGAAGGTCTGACTTTTAGAGTTGACCCATGACCCTGGAAGGCAAGGAGTCAATCAGAATGTAAACACCTGTTACATTATCTACAGATGGACTCTAGATGCACACTAAACATGAAGGTTTCCAAGGAGGCAGAAAATAAACATATAATGTACAAGATTGTTGCCAATATCCAGGAATGTCGGAATGTGCATAGTTTGGTCTGGACATCAAGGACATTTCCATCACTTGCTGACAGATGTACACTCATTGATTTGTTGCTTTCCATACAAGACAGACACACATGCTTGCACATACAATACCGGTACGCTTTGTACAGGGGCCTATGCATTAAAAACAGTCTCGGTAGAGCTGTCAAGGCATGTAATCATGTGTACAGTATAATGTGTATATGTCATAGCGGTCATTAGCACTGAACCAGAATTCTTGAGAACAGGCCAAATGAAAGTGCCTTCATTACAGTCTATTGGCCGGCTTTATGGGGATTATGTCATCAATAAAAGATGACCTGTACATGGGTGCTTACTGCTGAATGGGTTCCACGGAATTGCACGACTGAACAGTCACCACCAAAATGGATTTTATCCGCACGCAGAGTTCAACCCAAGTTGATAGCAACATACAGTGTACCATATCAGCCATGGGTCCTGTATATATTATGCTAATTCATCCCTACCATGCTGTTATGAGTTTTGCATGTACTCTTAAGCATTAGAATTGTCAATGCATCTTTTCTCTTTCACATACATAATGCTGTAATAAATGCTAGATACATATACGACAAGTACGTCCTACACAACTTCTCTAACATTTCACATTGTTAAACTCATAAACTAGGATAGAAAGTGCCTGGAATTACATCAGGCACAAATAAATTAGGCAAATAAGCAGAAGATAAGCAGGATGACTCATGTAGGCTTAGCGATACATTGCAATTAACTCCATGATAAGACACAATTGTTACGCTTTTGAATTCATAATGGTCACCGCAGCACTGTGCGAAGCGAAGGACAAATACTCTTAAAAGTTCACCTACATGTAGCTGCATATTTTACCACCAAGTCCCTTGAAACTTTAATATGGATATCTCATCTTCCATATAAATTTTTGGCGAAAATCCCAATCTGTATCTTTCAAGATATTTGTATTTTTCTGTTAGAGTCGATCGTGGGAAAGGGTTACGATTATTTCCCGACACAAGTCTGCTCTAGCATGTATGCAAATAATTTACTGTAAAACGAGAAATGTTCGCGTGCATTTTAATTTCGCGAATTTTGCGAGCGCGAAGATTCGCGAAATTAAAATGCACGCGAAAGTTCTTTTCTACACTATATGCATTGAATACCAGTTCCAGTTCGCGAAAATTTCATGCCGCTAAAAAGGCCGTCGGCTCCAATTCGTGAAAAATTCATGCCGCGAATATATCATGTTTTACAGTACTGCTAGTCTGTATGTACTCTAGACTCACTACCTGAGAACTTTCGTGTTTGCACAATTTATAGTAGTTACATTAAAATCAGGACAAATAGACAACCAAATTCATGAGAAAATACTGGACATGCACAACTAGATCTTCGATCTAAGCATGCGTTCCCTGTTGGTCAGCTGCTTCATCGTGCTTGTGCACATGCTTCAGCAGATCAGCTGTGTCAGGTTCAGCGATAGGTTTTGAGAGAAACCCATGCCTGTGCTTCAAATGTTGCATGCAGCACGGAAACCAATATATCGGACTGCATAACTTTTATGCTATGGATTTTGCCTGTGCATGGCACAAAGATTTAATGGGTTAGGAATGACAATGATCTAAATGTTTCTCTACATAACCATGCAACATAAATTACGTAAAAGATATTTGGAACAGAGTATGAATATATACGATAACAGGGTCATACACTGAAGCTTCATTTCTTGGGCAACAAACGATAATGCAAAAAAAATACCTGGGTTTTTTTAAAGACCAAAATCTTCTTTTTTAACTTAAGCCAAGTTTCCATGTTATTTTCATAGGTTTACTTCTAATGAAACCCAAATTAACTAGCATTGTGTAAGTTTGAGAATATTTTTCTATTTAATATGCTGTGAAGATTGATTCATTTGGTGGTTTCTTAAAGACAAGATATAGTGATTGTCCTGCAACACCTCTCACGCGGTTTGGTGTAAGCAAGTTGTTTACTTTAATGCAAATTAGGCAGGGCTGGTGAAAGCTTTCGGGGAGTTAATCGCATCATATCGCCAAGCCTGCATGAGTGAAAGCTCTGTCCTGATTCAGTGATCGTTCATTAAAAAGGGATCAGAGATCAGTATCTGAATACTACACAAAGTTTGATAAATATATTACTATACACACATGTTCCATTGTATGCCTACACATCACACTGTAAATATTGCACACACTTGAATACTATTAACAAGCTCAAACTACCGGTACTGGTATTTGCAATGTACAGGACTACTTGTATGCATTCACAGAAGACAAGTTTTTATGCTACAATGTACATTTTGTTTTTATCAATTCATATCGGGGCTTGAAGTACACATTTACGATATGAAGTATTATTCATTTGCAAAACTGATAGCTGAATTTTCTTACGTCAGTGTAACGAATTGTATTTTATATGATCAAATGGCAAAGTTTCTACTTCGTCCTATCAAACTGACGTCTCATCCAATTTAACAGCAGATTAATATTCCTTCTAACTGTTGCCAAAATATTCTTGTGTTAAAGTGGTATTTACAAAAATGTACATCAATGTAAAAATCCCAACTGACTGGTAGCAAGTGCATTTTTTTTATCATTATTTTTTATTACCATAAACAAATACATTGAATTTGCTGGTCTTAAAGACTCATAATGTGTCAATCCATCACACAATATATTCATCCTGATACTGTACTTGTGAAGTATAAAATAGACAGTTTCTTACGGATCAAAAAGGTGTTGCTTCTCCCGTGCAACTCATCTTTTGCGACGAATCGATCATTAGCTCCAAATTATCTTTGCACTGTCACCTTTCCTAATCACATAGAAATTATTCATGGAACATTCAGAACAGTTGAACCAGTACTGTGTGAAACTTTCAAGGAGCTCCTAAAAGCACACAAGCTCGTAGCTTGTACACGGATGATGCTACTCTCAGTGACAAAGTGACGTGTGTTTAAAGGCCAATAAAACAGTGCAAGTAAATGAGAATGTTGGTTCTAGGTAGAAAGACAGTTCAAATTGATGTATAACAAGGAACACTCTCCATGGATCAATGATAGTCTATGCCTTTTTGGTTTACCAAAATTGAAGAAAGTTGAGTAAATATCAAGAACCCTTAAAATTTACTTCAAATGTGAAATGTTCCAATAATGTTTTCTGAAAATATGAGTGTGAAGCTCTTTACAAGTAGAAATAATGGTACATTGTAAGAAAAATTATTCCAAATTACATTATTTAAAACATGTTTCCATTTGAAATCATACTACTGTAGTCCACAGGCAGTATCAACAGGCGTCGACAGCACAGAGTGGACATTTTCGCATCGATCATTCTCACTCTGCTTTCTCAAACTCTCTACTTTCTGTAAAAGCTGTCATTCTTCGTACAGAAATTTTCACGAAAGAGCTTAGGAGATCACAGATACATGTATTTTCGCAAGATGTTGTTTTCACGATTTGATATCATGGCTATTGTAAGTGCACTAATGCCCGTAAGTAAATTGTAATGCGATCAGGAGCAGGTGGCAATATGTTCGCGTGTTGATAAATTCGTGGCCAAACTGTGATTCGCGTGATTCTTGATACATAAATTGTACTTGTGAAAAAAAGTAACATGTAGTCCATCCAACATCAACCAGACTACCAGCTGACAGTGCAGGCAGCTTCCTTTCCCAGATCTGCGCAGTACAAAAATAATCACATTGTATGACAGTACAATGCTGTATTATACAGATTCAAAAGTCCTATATTTTACTTTTGAGTTTAACTTTTCGCAAATCGGGACTTCCTGAAAATTTCATAAGTGTTTGAATTCGCAATCGTGGAGGACATTAATAAATAGAGAAATGTATGTGTGTACATTGCATTCACATTTCAATCAGAATTATGCTCACGAGTATGTTTATTTGCAAATAGCACTCAACTACCAAAATTTAGGAAAATAAAAATCACACAAAATATATGACATATTCCATAATCAAAAATAGGAAGGCTATATTGTGGTCACTGTGACGATGGACCTTGAGTACTGGCAGTGGCGGATCCATGGGGGCACCAGGTGCCCCCCCCCCCTTTATTTTTTTTTTTATAAGAGAAATAATAAAAAGAAAATGAAAGGGGGTGCGTGCACCACTTTATTCTTTTATTTTGCACCCCCTCCCCCCTTCGGGAATTCCTGGATCCGCCCCTGACTGGATTCAGTAGTTTAAAACTTTGATGAGATTTCTACATGCAGCTTCATTGCTCACACAATCGCAATTCAAGGCCCTCACTTGTGCTGCAAGTCAACCACTGAAAGCAAAATTACCGGTTACAGTGATAATTGGCAATCTCTCTCCTGTCCTGTGTAGGACTATTGTACATTGCATTACATATAAAGTATGCTCTTGTATCACAAGAGAATCTGTTTGTGGATTTTTTTTTTAAACTACAGTACTTGTGACATTTAAACTACAGAAATATAGTAATTATAGGCCATCAAACTTTGTTTGGGTTTATCATAGACCCCTCTTCACTCTGAACAGGTTTCATTTTAAAATCCACGTCTGAATTTTCATTTTGAGTAGTCATTACAATGAACTGGATCTTACTCCTTTTTCTTTTCTTTTGTAATCAAGTGATTCTTCCATCAGGCTAGCCATGAAAAATGACTGTCAAGGGCAAACCGTGAATGATATATTGACATATTTTCCCCTAGCTGTTATTCTATGTTTACCATAAAATACTACACAACCGGATTTAACTGTTGACATTGTGCTAACACTCTGAGCATATGGAAGGAAAAGTATCGCAGAAAACTTATTTGCAATGAATTGTGTTAACAACAACATGAAATATCCTACATCTATAAAAAAGCAGCCTTTAGCTACATGTATTATACCGTATACGCGTACACCAGATCAATTTTCTTGAATGAAATCTGCCTCGATCTCTCAGTAAATTTATATTCCTCAGAATACAATTGTAGATCTATAAATAAATGTTGTCAAGTACACTGGAGTTCCTGATTAAGTCTCAAGGACACGTTGTTCTCTTTGTATACTGTATGTAAGTGCTCCTAGGTGCGTTCTCATGTCATCACCCCAACTCCATGGCACCACAGGACATCACGTCAGATTCCATTGTGCAGTCAGATAGCTCCTGTCAGATGTTTACCAGGTAATCATTGACTACATCCAAATTGATCTTTGAACCTGGTTGGTGTCATCAGGGTACAATGTGCCATCCCTTGCACCAAAATGTGTGTGGATTTACAATGGAGCAATATACAGAATGTGGCAGGCCCAATAGTAATTTAGTGTTGGTCTGTTTTGGGTTTTTTTTTTTTTAAATGACACATATGTCAAAACTAGAAATGTCGTTATGGCGACTGGTATGCCTCCGCCATAATGCATGGTTCTCCCAATAGGTGTATAGTACAATGTCTTCAAAATGTGTGATGACAGTTTCACATAACTGGCAAAATAATGAAATGACAGGTTTGTCAGAAATGTCTAGAATGTTCACTTTCCTTGAACTAGGTTTGCTATTGTCTAAGAGTGCAGGTACTGTATTTGGGGAATCGAGGATTTTTACTTGACTTTAAACTGACCCTTTTATAAGTTTATGCATTGAGTAGACCTACATGTAATTTTCAAGGTATGAAGAAAAAGTGTAATTACAGTACAAAATAGATTTTTTTTTTTTTTTTTTGCATTTTAGCCTGGCCTTTGACCCTTAAAGGGGAAGGCTAGTAACTGATCAGTGGGAATCAGTGGAAATGCTGGGAGATGATTGTTCCAATCCTTATGGGATTCATTCAAGAGTTCATTGTATATCTATTGTTGTGTGAAAATGATTTGCTTCAGAACGGTCTCAAATTCAAGTAATGTGCAGATTGATGCTCCGTCACTGACCAGGGACGCTAACCTGGAAGCATTAAACTGCACATTACTTTAATATGAGACCATTCTGAAGCAAATCATTTTCACACAATAGATATACAATGAACTCTTGAATGAATCCCATAAGGATTGGAACAATCATCTCCCAGCATTTCCACTGATTCCCACTGATCAGTTACTAGCCTTTCCCTTTAAGCTTTGACATTCTGGCTGGAAATTTCCCAGAGAATCTCCATTAGGTAATACATAAAGTTTTAAAAATAATCCTGCAAGCATTGCATTGACACTAGTATCTTATGAGGGAAATAGTGAAATTTTTGAGGAGTTGACCTTGACCTTTGACCCCCTGACTATTGACCCATGACCCCTACATTACCTAGATAATCCCTGCCACTCAGTGCATGCGTATGTAGAAAGTTCCATGAAGACACACTGAACCATTTGCGAGAAAAGTGAAATTGTAACATCTTCACTTGACCTTTGACCTTATGACATGAAATTCTCTCTGGAGAATCTTTACGCAGTAGTACATGTCTACACTAAGTTTCAAGAAAATACCTTCGGGCATTGCATAGATATGGGGGAAATAGCAAAATTTTTAGCATTTTACCTTGACCTTTTGACCTCTTGCCAATTTCTCTAAAAAATTACTCAATTAATTGCCTCATCATACGTCACCCTTGGACCAAGTTTGGTGATAGTTGCTTCATCCAGTTTTGAGTTATCGCGTAAACAGCTAAATTTTAGGATTTGACCTTGATCTTTGACCTTTGACCTCTGTCCGATTTCATTCAAAAACTAATCAAGTAATTGCCCCATCATACTTTATACTTGAACCAAGTTTGGTAAAATTCCAGTCAATATTACTCAAGGTATCGCGTAAATGAATGCGGATGGACGTACGTACAGACGTACGGACGGACGGACGGACAACCTGAAAACATAATGCCTCCGGCACCACTTCGTGGCGGAGGCATAATAAACTTTTCATCTATCTAAGCTAGTATGATATTAAGGCGTATGTTGCAGATTGTCATTTGACTTCATAAAAGTTGCAAAAAATAGAATGCTAAAACTACTATTGCTAGCATGAGCTTAGCAGTAATGAGTTTACTGTTGTTACACATGAAATATTTTAGAGTAGTGCCTCAGTCATTGCAAAAATTTCGGGAAATTTGGGTCATAATCAGGGTTGTGTCCTTTTGATTCTGTGCTCTCACTGTAAAAAATTTTGAAACTGTTTGGGTTATGATTATTTGCAAAGAGCTGACCTGCGCATGCACACTGTGTACATGAATGATATGCTCATTACATCACAATGCCAATTCAATATACCATGGTGTGCGCCACAGCTGGTAAAAATAGCAGGGAGTAACCTGTGGTGCATTGTGGAATTTAAAATTTCTTGCAGATTTTTTGCAGTCACTGTTCTCGCTGTAGAACTTTGCATTTATTTGCAAAAAATTGCACAAAGCATTGCAATTTGGATCACAACCCAAATCTTGTGAAATCTAATGCTATTTTTGTTCATGCTATAAAAATTTTGAAATTTCAATCACAATCCTGATTGTGACCCGAAATAACTTGTTATTTTGAATGCAATGAAAATGGTACCATTGTGGAAATTTCTGGTGGAGTCTGGTGTACAGCATAGTAACATTGCTGGGGAACTTTCAGGACAACTTTGCGATTTTTCTATTCTAATATTGAAAGGCCCTAATTATGAAACAGCAATAGAAATGTCAGGGCAAGTTACCTTCCTCCAAAGTCACAATTGTGCTGCACCTATCACATGTCAGACAAGTCTGAAAACTTCAGCTCATACACTAGGCCAACTTGCAAATGGACAAGTTTGTGTATTGTGTTGGCGCACATACAGTAGCAAGCTGATGATGGACATTTTACAAATTTGCATTTTTTGCAATATTAGCTCCATTCCTTTTAGTCTGAAAGTTGGGTGTAAATACTAAATACTGAAATGAGCAGAATATAATGCAAACGTAAAATCTTTCATAATATTTTAACTCGTACTGTAACAAGTGTCTCCACTTCAGGTAGCTACTCATTCATGTTCTTCAAGCTTTTTTGCCTTCCCATATTTCAATATTTAGAATACACAATACTCAATGTGTTTGTAGTGCTCATCAAGAATGTAGAATCCTCATGTCTGTGTCTTGATTTCATTTGTTTTAAATAGGTCATAGAGTGGTAATCAAATCACTCTAATTATTCAATCAGAACTCCTGTCATTGAATCACTAATTACCTTAACCCGTTGAAGACGAGTCCCGAGTATACTCGGGCAGGTGTCTATGGGAAATGCGTGTTGTAGCAAAATCAGTCTGTCCTCAATGGGTTAGCAGGGTGACAGTGGATTCACATCTGACTGTTGTATTTAAAAAGGCTGTAAAAAGTCTGCTTTAAGACTAACAGTCATAAAGATGGCAATGAAAAGGCTTTCACAGCTGTGATTTCCACTGTATACTGATAAGATATCCTTCATAACATGCTTATTCCAGTTTCATATTCTCACTCACTGTTTATATCTGCTAGAGAGCTATTTCCAGGTATTTACGTCACAAATGTCTTTGTTTTTCTCGGCCTGTGTGCAAATTCTGCACAATATGAATTTCTTTCTGGTAATATCTTATTTCAATGGTCAAAATTTGGCAATGATCCAGAAAAGCCTAGGTTACAAGTACCATTTGTCCAACCAGGAAGATCGTACATTCAATAGGAAATGAACATGCGCATTATCATTTGGATATCCTGCATACCACTACACGTCTTGTGATAACAAGGAACACGCTGGGAACCATGACAACACAGTGAGAATATGTGTGGTATTCGGAGCAGGGGATATGACCTCCCATTGGCTGAGGTCAGACTGATGTCAGGTAATAACAGAGTGTAGACACTCCAGTAATGTAATGGAGTCAATCTAAAACTTTTTCCCTCTCAGTATGAACGTTTTGGTGTTTTGCTCTATTGTATTTCATCTGTGAAGTCAGCATAGTGTTTACTAATACATTATCTTGAGTCTGGTTCAAGACAAGTCTACATTGTATAGACTTTTTAAATATAATGTGACATTACTGACTTTTCATCATACAAAACAAAAGAGTACATACTTTGCAAGTTACATCATAGAGTCATGTACGAAAATGACATTTAATGAAATGGTAATAGGACATCCTGTCAAATGGTACAGTATGCCAACATTACGGTCATGATTTCTTTATTCTTGGGTTTAAGATTACTTGCAGGCTTTAATACTTCATTTGTACAGACAAGCCGATATAAATGAACAGAGACTACCATTCACATGATATCAAGGCATGACATAATTTAGCATTGTTCTAGAGCTTTGAAGTGAACGTAAAAGAAAAAAAAAATGTATGGGAGCCCACCTTGATTTAGTGTGATTCTTTCCACCCACTTTGTTCCCTTGTCTTCACCTTCTTTCTCCATCCCCATCTTCCACTCTCTTCCTATGTCTTTCTCGTACACACCAGTTGCCTGATCATTAAAGTACAAATTGTACATGTATACAGAGGACTGTTGTTGTTGTTTTTGTTTTAATGGTGTGTATCACTCAAAATTGAGTATTTACACCGTTTGTATTTGTAACGAAGTCCTCACGACCAGCAGTTTTCTTTCATTATATCGAAATTTCATTATAACCGAACAAATAAACAATAACAAACTTAGAGGGGATAATGTTGCAGCCTGAATTTTTACTTCGTTGTAACTGGAATTTCGTTATAACCATGTTCGATATAACGGGAGTGCACTGTAAATATCATATAGCTGCGCATATGGCCAAGTGTTTTTACTTTGTGTGACTAAAATATGAAAAATTTCATTCAAACATTTAATAATGTTTTCAAAGATGACCTTACCATAAATCTTGATGTATGATGATTCATCATACCGGTATATCTTAATGCCACAAAATTTGGTGCATAATAGCCACATCAATGTGTGGGCACAAGTTTCATAATATGCCTTTTGCCCGAACACAGGCTTTCCAGACATCATTCTTCCCCGATTCCATACGACTGTGGAACTTGCTGCCCAGTTCAACCATTTGCATCTCCACAAACCAATTTAAAGACGAGGTGCAAAAGATTCAACTCCGTTAGAAGGATGTGCATGATTTTTACTTGCATGTAGTTAGTTTTTATGGAAAAATTGCACAGCACACTGCACATCACTCAAAAGTACGATGATACACTTCATTAGTGGACTGTACTGGAAAGGAAGAAGAAGAAGATGACTAACTGGTTTTGTTTTGTTTTTGTTCCACGGTAATGTCGTCACTGCTAAACAAACTCTACTCAGCCACTGCAGGGAATAATTTTCAAACTCAAATTTGATTAGCAATTTCAGCTCAGGAACAATAAATTTCACATGGTATTCTGTACACTTCTATGGAAGAAAAATGCTATACAAAAGTTGGTTTGTGTAGCAGTGGTGTAAAAATGCATAGCAAATTGAAATGCGATACCAGGAAAATTATTCCCTGCACTGGTAGCAACAAGTGCATAATAAGTCGACCTCTTACTTAGGGTCAACTGGATAAACATCATTACTTGTTTTTTAATACAGCTCATGGATGACAACCATCAACTTTGCAATGATACAGCTACAATAACAATGACTGGACAAATTCACACACGAAGGGACTCGATCTTTTCCTGTTCACTATAGCTGTGTGGTACATGTCTATACAAAACACATACAGTACATTAGAGCGCATATGAGTTGTACAAGAATAGATAGTGAAACCATCACACTTCCCTGTGAATATTTCCATGAGGATGCAACCTTTCACGATTCTGAAATGGTAGTCATATTGTCACAGAATGTCTCATACATTCAGTGCGGCAATCCGTACATATAAATTCCATCATACAGGGACAAACTGGTCACATACTTTTTCATGTAATTTTCTGCTTATCACAGTGAAGTCCAAATTTTATATTAGCATGTCATGTGTACACGCACAATGTAACTTGTATGTCAGCAATGTGTGCATTGTTTACCATACCATTCATATTGTTAATTATAATCATTGTCTCTGACAAAACCTTGTACACAGATAGTAAAAAGTCAGTGGTCAATTGTAAAAGACAAAAGGGATCTAGTACCCGGTACTCAATATTATATAAGAAAATGCTTTTAACAGGAAATGCAACTTCACGTCATACAAATAGTTCCTTCCTTTCAAAATATTTTTATTCACGTGTACACACAATCACTTTCTCTTCTACAAACACATCTTGTTCAATTCTACATGGATCTCTACATTGCAATGCAGGACATGTCATGCAATAGGAAACACTTGGTAAATTGTATGTGTTATTTTTGTCCGACATCCATGCACAAATCCACAATGCAGCATTGTAGATTCAACCCTGAGATCTACGCAGCTATCCTTCCCTCCTGTCGTACAGATGAATTATGATGTAAAGCAAGCTGCCCATGATTTGACCACAATGCCGTCCAAGATTCAACCGCTGGCTGCATGAAGAAACCTGCTATGCTTTTGCAGGCGGTCAAATTTTGGCACAGGAGGTCGAACCTTGGTGTAGGTTTTTTTACTGTGAGTGTTACTGCATACGCTGGATTAACCGCAGCAGCGACCCCAAACAGCACCCCGCGCCGGGGTTAACGCTGGATCAGATACAACACTCCTTTTTCCCTACAAAATGATTTTTAGACGGTAAAAATACACCAAATAAACATAATTCACTCACTCAGTTACCTAACCAAAATGTAAGTAAAGATTACATGACAAAAGAAAAAAATGGCTTCCTCACCTGGTTTTCTTCAACTGCTACCCGACACTGCTCTTTCAGTGACTGGATTTTGCTCGCCTCCTCCTTCCGAAGAGCACGTTCCTTTTTCAGTTCCGGACTCCAGAAGGTCTTGATGCTGTTCATGCTAGAATTCAATTTGGCTTCCCTGCCCTCCAATTCCTGGCGAAGGCCTTCATTTTCTCTCTGATATTCCCTCAACTGCGTGTGTATATCCATGTGTAGATCCCTGTTTGAAAGAGCATGTCGCATGTCGTCTGGGTGAGCCTGCTGCCCTGCCATGACTGCAGCTTGCATCGCCGCCTGAGCTTGCGGGGAGCTATTCGTCATGCCGTGGCTAGAGCCGAGGCTGCTAGATCTACTGTGCGTCGGCGAATTGGACTTACCACTGGAGCTAGAATTCGGCGATCCTCTACCATGAATTGGACTTCCCAACCCTTCGCTTATGTACACAGGACCGGCATTGTACGCTGCATTGAATGACTGAATTGTTTCCATCGGAAGATGGCCCGAAAGTTCGGGTCTCTGGGGTCTAATTTTCGATGATTTTGATGGAGAGCGCGGGTCGGACGAGCTGGAAGATGCGGCGGAAGTGGAGCTACCACCGGAGCTGGAATCACCTTGGTCCGTAAGAGGAGAACGGCGCGTTGTATACATTCTGATTCACTCGAAATTTCCCCTCAAATGGTCCAGTAGTTTCCACCTCGGTGACCCGAGCACCATAGTCGGTTAACCTTCGGATGGTGTTGATTTACGGGGGATGACAACAAAGGGATTGCTTTTTGCCGATGACTAGCAGTACGCTTCAGTACCCTCAACCTACTACGATCTACGGGGATGAAGATGAGATGCACAGCTCATCCCCACACACAACCGAACGACGGATGCAATGGTATCTGCGCATCTGCTCCAGCACACGCACGCAATCGGAAGAGAAAAAGCATCCATTTATTAGGTGTGTGAGCGACTTGCCCGTTGTACCACCACCAGGCAACGATGATGCGGAGCGCAAGTGAATCTGTGCGTTGCTGATAGCCTATCGTATCTTCCATTGTCATCCCATCAGCGAACACAGTTTACGACTATAAAACATCTACGATGTTCCTTCTGGATGGGTCATGTTTGATCAAGGAGGTACTCGCCTAGTACCTCCTTGACCTTGGTCTGATCAAGCCAAGGAAGGTGGGAGAATGAGACGAACAGGCCGTGGTATAATCTCTCCCCCTCTTTCTCCAGTCAAATTCGTTCGTAACTCCCTGATTTTGCATATCCAAACGAGATGGAAAATTTTCTTTTCAGAAGAATTTAGTTACCTTGTGGTCGTTGATATACAGTAATGTAGACCTAGACAGTTTCATATATTCATTGTTTGTTTGTTGTTGTTGTTTTGTTTTTGTTTTTTCGTTGTTGAAAAACATTCCAGTGTAGCCTCCGATGTTAATTTCCGGTGAAAGAAATTGCACAATATGTGAAGATTATACATTATATAAGCGGCGTATGGTGTTTATGAAGTAGGTATAAATGACCGAGTAGTCCATAGATATACTGGCATTTATTCATCCCTTTATTTTCTAGTTACAGACTTCTTCGGGATTCTATTTGCTGTTTCTTGTTTTTGTATGTGGTATAACTATAGTATTAATGACAGCTAAGAACAATGACAGTATATTGACATTCACTCATAATGTTTGATTGTATTCTCTATTTTTTAAATTCTTCATGATATCTTTTTGTCCCCCCCCCCCCCCCCCCAGTGCTGCTCGACCGTGGTTTGATTGATAAACAAAGTAGGCCTACAGCCATTAGAAGGATGAAACCAATCGACATTCTCATATTGAATGTGTGGTCACTCTATCCTGTGCATCGTTACGACAGTGTGCCGAGAAGCTGAGAAAAGCAAATATTTGCATCATTGGACATTTTATGATAAATGAGTCGCGATCAAAGGGAGGGCCTACTTGGCGTGAAAGTGAAAGGAAGGCGGTGGTACCCCCATTAAGGTAAAAGGGATGGCCCAGTTCGGCTGAGATGGGGTTTCAGGTTTCCAGATAATTTTTTTTTCCAGATAGATTTTTTAGATAATGAGAACCACTTATGAAATATGAAAAAACATATAATTTAGAGAGGAAAATTGGTTTTGAAATGGCTGCAAAACAAAGTGATCCTAGTAAAAGGTGGAACCCACCTTTTATTAGGATCAATTTGTTTTACTTTGTTTTTGGATATCTCAGTCATTTCAAAACCGATTTTCATCAAATAAAAACTTTTAATTCATCTTGGAATTGTATGCTTCTTAATATTTCATAAAGTGGTTTCTATAAGCATCTCGCAAAAAAAAAAAGAGTAAAAGCTGAATCCTCACTTCAACCAGTACTATACTATCCCTTTAATGGCCTGCGTCCATTTGACACCATTAAGAGGGAGCGGTTAAAATCATATCTCTCCTTCTCTCTTTCATTTCAAACACATGCAACTCATATGGGGCAGTTTTTATTTGTCGAACTCAAGAGAAAATTCAAACTTCGAAAACAAGATTAATGAACACGAACAAGGCAGCATTCACAAATAAGGCAGTTATGCTTATCATGATGATATTTGCATATCGAAATTATTTTAAAATACATTATAATGATGTCAGTTATTTCATTTGCCGTGGACATCGTCCGAATTCATGCTTCGCGCAAGTTATGGCTGGTATAGCTCACTTCCTTTCGCATAAGTTTGACTTCAAATGTTTTAAACAAAATAATTCGGGGCTTTTAAGCTACATTTCTGCTCCTTGTTTCACATTGTGTTATTGTCAAAATAACCTTAACGGCTTCAGGAGTATTTCTCACGTAACTTTCGCGCGTAATTTTGATCTTATTTTCTGATGTATAATTCATGACAATGAATTTAAGTATGATTTTTGCTTTGTTTTGTTTTGTTTTGTTTTGTTTTGCTTCTTTTATGTTTGCTTTTTTGCTTGAAATGCAGGAAAACATTTTTAAACACACACACAAATTTCACCATACGAGTGTATGATGACACACACATTGGACAAATTTTCCATCAGAGTAGAAGACAAACGCCATTACAGAACACTTTTAAGTGCAATATACATCATCATTCAGGGGAGCATGCTTACGCTAAATTTATTTGCGCAACTTGACAGTAATTGGAAAGCACGCCATAATGCTGGTTAGCGTTACCGATCTTAAATACTCTCGAAATTGTTGCCCTCCCCCCCCCCCCCCCACTACACACACACGCACACATACACACATATTATATGCACACTCACGCTCAACCCACCAAAGTCGGGCTACAATAAGTCACTGTGTGAAAGAGGGGGAAAACAGAAAAGCGGACGATAATTGTATGATTGTGCTCTAGGATGTGCATAAAGTCTTACAAGCATTTTGTAGAGGAGAAATCTTGTGAATTGAAAAGATGCCCTGGCATGTTTCATAAAGAGTTACGATCGATCTTACTCTCGATTTATTGAGCATAACTCAGCGAATCGAGCATAATGTTATAAGATCAGTCCTGATGTAAGTATGTTTCACTAAGATGCCTACGCTTGATGTCAAGCATCGATTTAATAGCAGATCGAGAGTAATTTTTTTTTTAATCGCATCAATCGTAAGATCAATCTTACGATCAATCCTTATGAAACAGGCCCTAGGAATTGTATAGTATACAAATATACTTTGCCTTGAGAATTTCTGGTTAAAACTATATGGGCAGAGGAGACAATAGAAAATAGCACCATTCACTGATGAGGGGAGCAGCCCAGAAGTAAACATTGCTTTTAGAGGCACCGAGACCCGTAGTTTTAACCAGAAACTTAAAATTAGGCAGAAAATATTTTTCATATGTTTGGAATCAAAAGTATAAACAAAAGAAGGTGAAATGTGGGTTTAGAAGTAGCGTGGTGGATGCAGTGATCATACAAAGCAGGGCGCGATGTCAGAATTGCTTTGTGATGTCACAATTGCTTTGTTACATTTTCACAAAGTGACTGTATGAAGTAGTGCGCGATGTCAGAATTGCTTTGTGATGTCACAGTCGCTTTGTTACATCACAAAGCACTTGTGATTCATCGCGCGTTGCGTCGTGCGTGACACCGCTTCCTGCTTCGCACGGACAGATCCCTCCACAACATCGCATTCATCATGCACACGATTTTTTGCCTCACTTTCCCCTTCTTTTATCTAAATTATAAATCCACGATATAAAACAGATTATACTCTGTCTAATTCCGAGTGTCTGGTGAAAACCATGGGCCTCTTTGCCTCTAATAATATATATATAGTACATGTATTCAATTCGGGGCTGTGCTCCTCAAGTGAACCGTGATGTTTTGAAATCACCTTTGCCTACAGTAATTTAACCAGAAATTCTCAAGGCAAAGTACTGTATATTTGTATAATATTGATAATGATGACGGTGATGATAATGATGATGACGACGACGACGACGATGATGATGATGATGAAGTTGATACTACTACTACTAATAATAATACAGTGTAATATAAAAATGCCAGGTATGTTCGACTCAGCGCTGCTAGTCATGAACAATAGATGGCGCTCTCAATGATTTGTCATCTGATTGTCCTCTAGTCATTCTTGGAAATGTACACAGAAAAGTCTCATTCACTCATCAAGGTCACTTTTGCAAGCATTATATCTACACTGTATATCAAAGTTGATTATAGCAGAATGTGACAAACACTATGTTAGTGATTCTTTACATATCTTATTTAAGTAAAATCAAATAAAAAGAGGTTCTAAGGGTTATTCGAAAGTAGTTCTCTTGGTTACGATATGAACTACGTATCCTGATTGTATGGCGTTTCTGTAGGAACTTCTGACACATTGCATTACCGCCAATCAGTGAAAAATAACAAATATAATTGTCTACTATAAACATGAATAATGGAATAGATGTATTTTGGTAGGGCCTCTGTGCTGGAATTTTCTGTATCAAAAGTGCATGAATGGAAAGCAGTCACTGATGTAGTTGGAGAGAAAAGCTCTTGAAGGAAAAGTTAAGTCAATAAACGTTTACAACAAAAATGTAAACAATTTGGGATTGCTTATAAAATGATGATAAAAATTGGTGCGAGCTGGTGGGCATGGGGGAGATTACCCCCAAATTGTTGATTCAAACAAGTGGACTATGGATATGTATCGGACAGCCAGTATTATATTGGAGAAATAAATAGTAGCCCTACATGCGATACAGGAAAGTAATGAGAAGCAAAATTTACAGTAGTTGATTTTAAGGATTAACATAATTTCTAAGCATTTCGCTATAGCCTAGTGTCGCTTTTCATTCAAAGTGTATGTAGAAATGTATCATTACCAAAGGCTAGAGTGAAAACTCTCCTCAACTATATGCAGTACGACCTCTTCGGTAAAAATATAATCACGCAGCCATGCACAATGCAGACCATAATCGCACATCGTGGCATGAAGTCGCCATGAAGATGCCCAAATTAGGTAGATGACATTCACTGTCATGCACACATACAAAAAAAGGCTGATAATAATAAAAGGTATTATTCTTTTTGTGTGCCTGTATCTTTCTAAATAAAAAAATATTGACACAGTTTGGATCTCTCCGCTACATAAAAAGGACAACACATCAAGATAATTATATTCGAGAATGTCAATGCACTGTATACAAAAGATAAACTTGTTATAACTGTAGTTATATTATGTAAATTATTGCCGTATCATGTACTATAGTAACTTAGCATTCTCTTCTTTCGTTTATTGCGTTCTTTTTCTTTGTAATGATATGCATCATAAGGTAAATGCGGTCATGTTAAAAATGACTTAAGAAAGAGACGTGGGCTAATATTGATTAAGATGTCCGATATCCTTTGATAATGATTACTCAAAAGATTTGCATTTTACATCACCAGTCCACAAACAAGCAAACAAGGAAAACGGGACTCCTATCATACATCCCTGTTTTTCTTTTTCCCCCTTTTTAGACCTTTGGTAAACGGATGGTTAACGATTCGTAAGGTCGATCCTACCTCATTATCACCGATCGATACGATTATAGTCCACTTACACACTCCTTTAAGTGTGTATAATCAACCTTTCGAAATCCCTTTTGCTTGTTATCTTTTTATTCATTTCAACAGTGTTCTTGGAATTTGCTAGCTCCCGTTTCCTTTTCTTTTTACTTTGCCTATCTCATTTAAGTTTATTATCCATACCACATTAAGCATTTCATGTCTGTGTTTTATTAATCGGTTGATGTCAGCAGAATGTCAAATAGGGGTCACTACAAAATTAATGTTGGGCTGTAATTGAGTCTAATCAAGTCGAGACCCTTGTATTGATGTCATAAAAATTAAGACTATTACCGTATAATGGCAGCATTCCTCATGATTGAAGAAGACCCAGTGGCGAGAGAGATAAACGTTGGATAGATAGAGATGGATGGATATATATATATATATATATATATAGATAGATAGATAGATAGATAGATAGATAGATAGATCAATGGATGGATAGCTTGATAGATAAGTAAATAGATAGATAGATAGATGGATACATAGCTCGACAGATGGATATTCAAATAGATATAGAGAGGGGAAGAACGGAGAAAGTAGCTACTAGTCGGTGGATGAGTGGGTGAAATGTAGTTCTTGAATGAGCGTATGTGAAAGAAGCTCAGTGATTGTCTTTTCTCTCTGTGGGCCATATTCCATCTTTGACCTGCAGGTGCGTACGTTACAGTGCCGTATAATACGCCAGGAGATTTTAAATCTCTGATACAGTATCAGTAATATACGACAATAGTATGTTGTATAGAATCCCTGCATTAGGGTCTCTGGTGTTACGGCTCGTGGAGGCTCTGGTGCGCTGTCTTTTATACCGCCCTCTCAGCTGAATAATTGCCAGCATTCAACACAACCACCTCACCGATCCCTAAACCTAAGAAAGAGATTAGTGGGCCACCTCCATTGTACCACAAGTGAAACCATGAGCTCCCTTTTCTCTGCCGATACTGCGGTGATTTTGGGTAGTGGCTTTATTTCCTCCTTGGTGAATGGCAAGATTATCGGCTAATTGCAGGGATTCCTACAAGATTCCCATTCACTGGATTCTAATCTCTCCTTGGGTCCTTTTCCCTGCGTGGTTCGCTGGACCTTTGCGTTCGTAGGAGCAACGTGTCATTGAAATTGAAGTAAAGAGGGAATCCACATCGAATTTAAGTTATAAATTATGAACTAAATAGACCTCAAAACTCGTCAGATTATACTAAACTTCAAAGGCATTTTCCTTTCAGTGACTGTAAAAAATTATATAACTTCTCTCCAGTGTTTAAAAGATCTCGCAACGAAAACTGACTTATTACATGCAGAACAACCAATAAAATGACGTTGCATTGAATTAAGTAATGATTGAAACATTTCCATTTTGTTCTTATAATCCTGAATAATGCTATAGTTGACGATAAATCTCATTTGTTCCCCTCATAGACCTTTGTTTGATTATGTAATGTTGATGGATGGGTCAATACAAATCACAATCAACTAATTATAACTCGGCGAAATCATCATTATTGCCCGCGATTATTGCTAAACATGATTATCCTTGGTTGTTGTTTTCTGTATATAGACTCTAATTAGTACGATGTTCGATCAATATAACACTATTCCAAAACATTAATCCATCAAACAAAAATTAAGATATGCATATATCCAGTGCTTTCTTGGCACAGAACTGATACACCAGGCTCCAGTGGTCAATGGACGATGGTTCAAAGAACGAGTCTACCCTGTGGATTGGGTGAATGCAGCAATTTAGTAGAACACATCAGTGAAAGTTTGGGAAAATCGGAGAATTCGTTCAAAAGTTATGAATTTTTGAATTATCCTCACAGCCACTGCTGGATGAGAAGACTACTACAGTGTATATGATGTCGCCTACGTAACCGGTAGAACGATAAATGGAAAATATAAAGAGAATTTCACAAAATAAAATGTGTGTGTGTGTTTTAAGTGCACATTTTCCTCACTTGTCACTGACGTATATATTTAAAGGGTAATATTATTCCCCCTGCCCTCTGAAAGAGGCAAGTCAAGTGTTCTTTTATTATGGGAGAAAAGTGAAAATATGTTTAATTGTCTTTGTATTTTCTTTATAACAAAGAGAAAAGTGCACATGTGAAACGATATTATCGTTTTACGCTTGTGACATCACAATCTGTAGTATAGTCTTCCCATCCAGCAGTGACTGAGCAGAAACTTTAAAAATTAATAACTTTTGAATGGTTTGTCCAATTTTCTTCAAACTTTCACAAATAACTGTATTCTACTCATATTGCTGCATTTACTCAATCCTCATGTCTATGAAGGTGAAATTGTCCTTTACTAGTAACTTATAGGCAAAATTAACTGCTATTTTGAATCCGAAATGTGACGCAACAGTTTAAAGGGATGGTATACTAGTATAGTATTGGTGGAGATGAGGATTGAGCTTTTAACTTTTTTTTTGTTGCGAGATACCAAAAACAACTTATGAAATACTACCATTGTTAGAGGAGTTCAAAGTTTATTTGATGAAAATCGGTTTTGAAATGGCTGAGGTATCCAAAAACAAAATAAAACAAATCCTAAAGTAAAGGTGCGTCCCATTTTTTATTTTAAAAATTGCACCATGCTTTGTTTGGACATCTCAGCCATTTCAAAACCAATTTTCATCAAACAAACATTGAGTTCCTCTTGGAGTTACATGCTCTTTCATATTTCATTTGAGGTTTCTCGTTATTTCACCATCAAAAGTAAGAAACCTGAAGGCAAGTCTCAACCATGACTATACCATTCCTTTAAGAAACTTGAAGCAAGAACCTTGCTCAATTAATAATTGCTATTTTTCTGTAGAAAGTAACATCAATGTGCAACGATTATGTGGATGTGTTCTTTCCCCACAATATTGCATCAAACATATTTAGAATTTACGTACTCGTTATAATAAGGGGAAACTAAACAGTACAAGATATATTATTGGCACAGAATACACTTGAGCCATAATTGGCTGAAAACTCGCTGCCCGGCAGCCGAGCAGGCTGACTTTGGGGGTTGTGACCGTATCCTTATATAGGACCTACATCATCTTGGCTTTTAAAACAGTCTTGACATTATTTTAACCGTGTGATTTACGGAGGGAAATCATCTTTATTTTCAAAACATTTTATTCATGGATGTCTGCTTTATGAAAGCAAGGTAATTATTTTCTCAGATAACTGTTTTACATGGTGATTCGCTTTGCTTAAACAATGATATATCACATAAACAAGCATTTTAATGCATTCTAATCTTTACGATTACATGTTGAAAAACGAAGAAAAAAACAGAGCAAAAATTCATTGACACTAAACTCCAGAGAGGATCCTGTGTTATGGTGATTTTTTTACAATTTTTTTTCCTTTTTACGTGGGATGAAGGATCAATGATGAACAAAAAGTATATACATTTAAAAAAATGATAACTATTATCATGAAAATGAGATTGCGTGGACATTTTACAGGAGTCTGAGAAAATTATCAACTCGACAGATTAGTTTGAAGTCCTAGGCTTCCATATGCTGCTTATGATCGCGGTCTCCTGCTTTTCTGTTATCATAATAACCAAAATGTTTAATTTCTAATATCAATTTATTCAAATCCCCTCTGTTATATTCTTCTCTTTGAAATTCGTTTAATGAAACGACGTGATCATATGCTCTGAATGAATATTTCATTATTATTCATATAATCTACAAGTGTTGATTTGATGATTCTCCCCCGAACTTTCTTTTTTGTGAGTGATATGCTACATGTTTTATACATCGAATACTGTCATGTTCATAGTGCGTATGTGTATATGTACCTTGAATGAATTTGTAAGACAGTATATGCTTGCTTAAATGTCGTGTAACGTGATTTCCAAATATGTGTATTCTTTTGTTATGTGTGATTTGGAAAAAAGGCAGAAATAAATGAATCAATCAATCAATCAATCAAAATATAGCTTGACGAATATTACGCAACATTGAACCTACCCAGTGTATGTAATGAATGCTCATAAGATTTTCTTGACTTGAAAAGACCAGAGCACGCATCATTCAGGCAGGTCCTGTATATCTAGACAAGACATCAGAGTTGATTTTGTAACATGCATGACCTTATTATAGTTAGAAGGAAACCATAATATCAATACGATAGTGATTTTGATTCAAAATATAGGCCAACGTTTAAAAACTTGGTATATATGACGAGATGCAGTTGCTGAATGTTCCACCTCATGCAATCGATTCTTAGATAAAATGTGAATGTCTAATTCATCAGGATTTAAACCCCATTCCGCTCCTCATAACTATAGGTTTCTTCCTTCATAACATTATGGCATCGTGTAATACGAAATTGAATGCGCAGTTGTGAGAAAACGATCGCTTAACACAACTAAATTGAAAGTGTTTTGAAATGCTTACACAGCCCATTGCACTAATCATTGAATGCACACATTTCTAAATTCATGCCCAAACACGAAATTGCATGGATGGTTACAGCAGAATCATAATCGTTCACCGCTTCAAACATACGAATTTGAATGCACACAAAATGGATGGCACTTTTACGAAACTGGTCTTAATTTTTGAAGTTCAACCCAGGCTAGCCTCTCCTGTGTTGCCACTGCTCTGCCAGAGGGCCCTGTGCCATTCTAAGTTTTCCCGCCCAATTTCATGACATCAGATTTGCATTCATAATGAGAAGGCGTTCAAATTCAAGCGATTTTCGTTAACACTCTGCTCTCACGATTCATCTTGATTCTTTTACCTTTCAAGTTTGTTTCATGTCATTCCTTTCATATTCTATTCATTCAATTTAGAGAGAAATTCATTAATACCAACTCAAAGTTGGCATTCAATTTTGCGTCAGTTGGATAGACGTTAAATTTTGCCCAAAATATTCATTTTCTATAGGCACACAATTTCGAATTCAATCAACATAAACAAGGTCTGTTATATGTGATTCATACCGCATTTACACGTCAAATTTTAAAGTTTCATTCAATCAGTTGATTTCAATTATATATGCCCATTTGATGTATTTTCTTATGCAGTTTCTCTTTATTTATTATCAACAATATGGATATAACACTTACGGAATGGTCATAGAATATCTCTCAATTATGGTCCCCTCCGCATGGTATTTTTTTACCTTCCTCGTATATCTAAATGTTGGTCGACCCAGCCGTAGACCTGTTTTAATTTTTGTTTTTCAATGAGTATATTGACAGATTGTATAGTTCTAGGCCTATAGGCCCTAATCTTGCATCTTGCTTAGTGGCGGATCCAGAGGGGGCACACCTGGCGCGCCCCCTCTTTATTTTTAGTTGAAACAAAAGAAATAAAGAGAAAAAACGGGGGAGGGGGGGGGGGGCGTGCGCCCCCTTTATTTTGTAAAGGCCCCTCCCCTTCACGGAATTCTTGGATCCGCTCCTGTTGCTGGCTGTCAAATGCTTCAGCTATCCGGTAGGCCTACAGTTCTGTCCATATTCAAGATATTTATGTAATCCGATGGGCCCTGTTGCATAAAAAGTTGCAATCAAACATAAATCATAAAGTCAAACATAAGTAAGGCATCAGCCAATCAGAACTGAGTATTCAGAGACTTTTAATGTTTGATTTTTTTGACTTATGTTTGATCTCAACTTTGACAGGGCCCTGATTATTAGGCCAACACTCGAGCAGCCGCCTAAGTCGTGTATGAATGAATGTGTAGGCCTATTTTCATTTTAAGCCCGATATGCTTGCATGCACATGCGTATTTTTTTTTCGAAAAAATAATGTTATACATAATTACTCAACAAGGTATGCGAATGATTATCATCTTCCTAAAAATAGAACTAGTTTTGGTAACAGAAATTTCATGTTTACTGGTCCTAAGCTTTGGAATTCCTTTGATCGTTCACTAAAACAAGCTCAGAGCTTGAATAGCTTTAAGTATAAGGTGGTAATAAAACGTATGTATATTTCAATCAAGGTTTCTAGAAGTACTTTCATTAAGTATACTCGGAAGGTTATCTTCTGTTTCATTCATTATTCTAATGGTATATAATGTATACACTGTAAACACTTTATACATAAACCTGTGATTTGTAAGATATGCATGACTTGTTGTATATCCATAGTACGGTTCACAATTGTGCCCTTGTAAATAGTGTATACATGGTGTTTTTGTTATTCCACTCAGCCTTATCTTTGATATTATTTTGTCTATAATCTATAGGGGGACTACATTAACAAGCAGTGCTTCTAAGTAGTCCCCTCCACATATTTGTACATGGTGTAATTTTATCTCAGAATATCACGATATTTTGTATATACATGCAATATACTCTGTATATAGTTTTGATATAATGTCCACTATGTGTTATACCCTGTATTTTTAAAAATCATTTTATCATATGTCCACTATGTGGAATATGAATATGAATAAATTTCATTTCATTTCATGAAAGTTTTTGCGTCATGCTATAGGTAAACCTAAATTGCACACAACATGAAAGTTGTTGCTTCGGATGACAACTTTGTCGGAGGAATGAGAAATTTCAGTATACTGCAGTAAGTCAAAGGTACAATTTAACAGATGGTTTACTACAAAGGACACAGGCAGTAATGAAAACCACTTCCCAAACGCTGAAATTGCTTGCCTTTTCATGAGTTTGAATTCCTTAAAGGGAGTATCTCACTGAGCGGCGAACGTTTGCGAATGTAGCGAATTTGGGATTTCGCCAGGGTTCGTAAGGGTTGCAAAAGGTTCGTTAACAGTTGCAAGAAAGTTCGCAAACGGTTTTTATTGTCGCAAACAGTTTTTCTTGTCGCAAAGAAATTTTGAACATGTTCAAAATTTCTTTGCGAACCTTTGCGAATTTCTATTTTCGCTAACAGTTGCAAACATTCGCAAAACACTCGTAAGAATTCGCAAACGGTCGTAATACGGTGTCGCTAACATTTTTATTTGATTCGCCACTGCTAGCGAACAAGTAACCATGGTTCCTATATAAAAGCTCCTGAAACAGGCAAGGTTCCACTCTAAGAAAGTTCTTGAAGCTCTTGACATCTCCATCATGTAATTGCTGCAAAAGCTTTTCATATTGACCAAAGTCTGTCCTCTGTAACAGCCACTCTCTGACCTAAACAGTTTTTCTTTTCTTCTTCCTCTCTTGTTTTTCTTTATATCTTCTTTCTCTTATGCTGCACAATAGCTGTAGCAGCAGCCTGGCAAAGCAGCTCTTCAAGGATAACAGTACGTTGAGCCTCTTCTTGGCAGAAATGTATTTCCATATACTGGAAATCCATCTTGAACGGTTGTCACAAGAGATCTGAATTCAGAGGAAGGTTGTACGTTCGTTTTATGGGTCTGACTATACATAATCGCCTGGTACTTTTCAAGGTCCCAGAACATTCGCAAATTGTCGCAAAGGATTTGCAAACAGTTGCTAATATTTGCAAATCTGTCGCTAACATTTGCAAAATTGTCGCTAACATTTGCTAACAGTCGCTAATAGTCGCCACCTGTGTTTCGCAAACACTTTCGTTAACATTCGCTGAAGTGTTGCTAATTGTCGCTAAACATCGCTAAAAGTCGCTAACTGTTGCTAATGGTAGAAGCGAACTTTGATTTTTCGCAAACATTCGTCAGAAAAGTTGGCGATTCTCAAATTCGCTACGTTCGCAAACGTTCGCCGCTCAGTGAGATAACAGCTTAACGGCGGTGCTGATGCGGATTTGAATGCGCTTCGCGTGCAATTTTAATTTGAACGCGCTTTTTACACGTTCATGTGAAAAATTATTATGAAATAGAATGCTGATGAAATGAAATTGAATGAACTATAATAGTTAGCTTTTTGAATGTTGATCTCGGTGATCATTCAAAATCTCTCGAGCTTGATTGATAGCATCGTTATACACCGAATGCAAATCTGATGAAATTAGGCTGGAAAACCTACATTATCAACCTAGCATGGCGTTGCCAGATAGCCATTTATGCACCTGGGTCGAGAACGAAGAACTTATATGAGTAGGTATAAACATAGTGAGGAAAATCTCTTTCACGGTCGAGTGGGACATGGTGGGTAAAACATCTTGTCCAAGGACGTAAACTCTACTGGGCACCGTTTCATGAAAGCTGTCAGCCCTGAAAAGTTGTCAGTCTCTGACAATTTCAGTAAAGTCCTCGTTTTTGATTGGCTGAGAAGCTCTGGTCACTGACTGTTACTATGGTGATTGCCAGACTGACAACTTGTCAGGGATGACAACTTTCATGAAACGGTGCCCAGGTCCTCCTATATATTGAAAGACGCGAGTCTTATCCACAATACCGCTATGCCACCCCCCCCCCAAATAATAATAATAAAAAAAAATAATAATGGTAAAGGGGTAAAATGGGGTAAGTGGAACACTGGGGCAAGTGGAACACTTGAAGGATTACGTTCATTGTTTGGGAGTAGGCATTAGTGGAGTAAAAGATTTGTACGAACAAACAATTATGTAGAAACAAAATGGATGCATTCGCTGTGATGAAAATTAGAATTATCAGAGCTATACAATCATCAAAAATCCTAATCATCCTACAGCCTCACCCCAGGGTTTTGCGTCGTAACTATTTTATGAACAACAGTGGATAAGACGTGGTAGTGTTTGGTGTCCTATCTGGTTAAAAAGCGTATTTTAGTGTCGTGATTAAAAGACTGTACAATTATTGATTACTAGACGTTCAACAAAACGTAAGTAGATTTCTACTTTGTTTATCTATTAGTTTAATTTCAGGCATTTTCTCCTCAGATGAAATATTGATCGACGGCATGTTGAGAGCGACGTCATCATCGAGATGATATAGAGCTTCCTGTCAGTGCCTTGTTTTATTCAGACTCATTTTAGGCCTATTTTTCTTCAAAATATTTCAGTGACAAGTTCACAGGTCCGAAAACTCCTGAAAAGACTCGTTTTAGTCTTTTGAAAATTATTTTTTTAAGTACAAAATGATGATTTTGTGGACTAAATTACGCATAGAAATGGCATCTTGTTGGCCTGTATGAGACCATGACGTTAGAGCGGTAAATTTGAAAATCTAAATGATGCACACGCAAATGAAAATTGGTTTTAAAATTAGTTATGGTGCTAGTTCTTTCGCCATAATTTCTTGTAAGGATCTATCTATTCAATTAACTATCGAAATAGGGGAGAAAATGTTACATTCCATCAATTTCGGCATTAAAGCATTTCCTGTCCCACTCAGCCCACGTAAATTGAATGGACATTGGTGACTTTATCAGTTCCGCCTATATACTTTCACCTTTCTCATTTTGTGTAGACAATCCTATGCGTACAATGCTGTTCCACTTACCCCAGTACGTCGGGGTATATAAGTGGGACAATGGAGTAGTCATGACTAAGTAGTCATGACTAAAGTGTAATCTTGAACTTAATTATGAATAATATTTACCCAAAACAATATCACATATTTGTGTTGAGTTAATGGTCAAACTATGATGCTTGAATATTTCTTGGCGCGTTTTATTTTTTCGTGATTTATAAATAAAGGCATAAGTGTTCCATTTACCCCACTTTACCCTAAAGAAAGAAAGAACGAAAAAAAGGGAAATACCCAAGAAAAACTAGGCTTACTGTGTATTCATCAAAATACTAAGAAAATAGTTTTGAAAAATGATAGCGCGCTGTGACCCATATATACTGATACAAAACGAGTAGATAGGCCCTATCGAATGTAAACAGAGACTGGACTGACCAAGGAGCTCCATAAAAATTGGACTGACAGTTGGGAGTAGCTTTGCACGGGTGGGGTTTCACCAAGCCAAACAGCGGTACCCATGAGCGGACCACGCATGCGCTGCACTGCTGTTATGCTCCTACTGTTGTATGAACGCGATACGCTGCGAGTCCAGCCAGTGCGTGTGTACGTGTATGTGATATGTACACTAAATATATAACGAACGTAGCCGATAATGACGAATGGCCATCGACTGCATATTTTGAACGTGAGGTGTTCTGTGAAACTTACACTACGGCTACATTCAGAAAATAAAGGCGGTGCGATTCGTACAGTACTTCGAAGGTAAGCATTTATGCATTCAAACGACTGATCGGGTAAATTTTGTTGACAAATCAAGATTGGCGTGTGTGACAAGTTACTTCTTACCACCTATTTCAGATACGGAGCGCAAGGATCACAGAACGAGCTGGGGTCGGTGTGATAGCGCGTGCGTGTACGGTGGGCCGTGGGTACGGTGTTGGCACTGTTGCGAGTGAACTTCGCCAAACAAGTGCAATTAATCTTTGTGCCTACACAAATAACTTAGTAGAAAACTCTGTATATAGATTTTTAATGACAACATTGCGTAGAAATCAACAGAAGCCAGAAACGGTTCTCTATAAAGT
This sequence comes from Diadema antillarum, assembly GCF_040938485.1. Taxonomy (NCBI): domain Eukaryota; kingdom Metazoa; phylum Echinodermata; class Echinoidea; order Diadematoida; family Diadematidae; genus Diadema; species Diadema antillarum. Next base: position 4,764,287 of record NW_027270963.1, on the reverse strand, counting down.
AACCTGACATTGCTAAGGGTAAGTGTTGTGGACTGACTGCCATGAACCATATGAATTGTGTTGGCATGGATGGTTGGTTGGGTATGTATTCCCAACTGTTTCTGTTACTGAGTGTTAGACACTAACAGTAGTCAGTACAAATACACATAATGTAGGCCTTCAGCTTAGTAACATCATAGTAGTCTGTGCCTATATCATGCCTGTGGGATGGAGAGTCTGACTGACACCACACAGCAGAAAGGATTACGATTGTGTAGAGTTCTAGACACTGCAGTTTGAGTTGTAGAACTTGCGTAGTTGTCTACAGGCATGTTACAGCTGAGCTGTAGGCCGTAGTAAAGTCTTGACCTGTTGAGGACGGTTTGATTTTGCTACAACATAACACGCATTTCCCATAGACTCCTGCCCGAGTGTACTCGGGACTCGTCCTCAACTGGCTGAGATAATCATGTGCTTTACGGCCCTATTAGTATTTGTATATTTAGGTGCGAGATTTTACCCTAATCGAGCAGTGCATGCAAATTTGAGGGTATACTCGTGAAAGGCCCCACCACTGTGTGTGTGTCCGTACTATACGGCGGCTTGCCTGTTTATACTCGTGAATTCAGCCCCACCGTGTGGCGTTCACCAGTACATAAGCACGGCAGTGGGCTTCCTTCCACAGTATAATACTTGTGAATGCGGCCCCACCAAACAGCATTTGCGCGATATTGATACAGCGGCGGGGCCGATTTCCACAGCATAGCATCTTTCGTCCTCCCTTTCTCCCGTTTTTTCTTTGTTCTTCAACCTTTTATTCTCGGAAGGACTTTCTAATGACTCAACTAATTTAACAGCCAATTTAACTGTGAATACAACCCTAACCTAAACTTAACCCTAACCCTAACCTAACTTTGCTTGCTAACGCACGGATGCAGTGCACGCGCACTGCGGTGGGGCCAATTTCACAATTTTGCCAATTTGAGTACCCATCAGGCACCTGTAGGTTGACAGCTTGTGTTCCGGTACTATGTGTCCATGTGCAGGTGTGTTGGATCTCGCTTGGATGTGTGTGCATTTACTGTATAGTTGCGTGTGGGCAATTCCGCGGTAAACTTGTACCATTAAAACTGTTGACACTATGGCTGCGTTCATGCGAAACTAGAATTGCGTTTCTAAACACGGTTAGTCACTAAACGTGTTTAGTTGCATTGCGTTCATGCGATTTTTCCATTTAAACACGTTTCAAAACGCCGATCTGAAATGCGGAAAAAGGGCGTTTTGAATCGTGATTCTGCCAGAATCACGATCGCAGAAGCCGCATGAACGCAACCATGATTTCAATCATGATTCTATGACGTCATTGTGCGCTGTGCGCATGCGTGTCTCATGGGGTATCCCACAGCTTCTTGTTTACGTCTTATGAATCGTGTGTTTCGGTACCATACTTGCATTTGTTGGTTTACATCAACGCCATACACCGATTCTATGCTAGTATCTAGCTGTTTAATATAATAATACATGTAATTACTCTCCGATTGAGTTGATAATAGTAATGGCTGCAGCGCTGTGTCTACCAAGGGAAACAATTGGAGAGACAAAGAATTAAGATTTTTCGATCTATGGGCAGAGCCTGAATGCCACAGCTTATTGGAAAGTATTCACCGAAATATAAAAGTAAAGGCCTATAATAAACTGACTAATCAGTTGGCATAAGGTGGTATGGCTCGAGTTGCAAAGACAAGGTCAAACTGCGTAGCAATGGCAAAGAATGGGCAGAGCCAGAATCAGCGTTGCGAAAGCCCGCATGAAAGCTCTTCCGTTAAGACCGTGATTTGAAACGCCGTTTTGAATCATGATTCATGTTTGTGATTCTGGCTACGAAATTCGCATGAACGCGGCCTATGACCGCCGTTTTTATGTTGAAACTTAACCGCAGTGGCGACCCCAACACGTTCGTGTCGGGGGTTGCGGGACAACCCTATCGCTTTGATGTTTCTCCTGATGTGGCTTAGTATTGATATTTAGGAGGACCAGAGACGAAAATATAGGGTTTTGCACTAAAATTCATAGCTGATCTGTTAGATTTAAGTAACTTTAATACAATTATTTGTGGGGATCTACAATATAATCTACTGTAAGAGACCAGTGAAAGATCTGAGCTTTTAGTCCTGCACTTCTTATCACCATGCAGCTTACACTTCGATCATTAAGTTCCACAATTGAAACTGAGGGCACTATATGGTGACACACAATTGTACATTTTGTCAAGTGATTTTTTTTTTCTCTTATCATTGCTCACAAGGTGACGTTGGGAATACAGATCACAGTATGATGGAATAAACATGGAACAGCTCTGAGACCAATGAAGTCCCAAAGCATCCAGTGTTGCGAGTTCACGCATAGATGGCTCTGATCTCGTCTGTAGCAGCCACCATGAAGGACAAGAAGGGGTCAAAACCTCCCAAACACTGGTCCCAAAACATCAATGAATGCGTCATCTCACGAGCGTCTGATGGCGCCCTTCACTTCGCAGTCAGTGGAGGGGCGGAGAATGGGCAGTTCCCCTACGTGTTGGACATACGCACCGACAAGATCATACTCGAAAAGGGAAAATTGCATGCAGATGAAATCATACTTGAACTAAATGGCTACAAGTTGTCAGGATACACCTTATGGGACTTGAAATCTCTCATCAATAACCCTCTGACAGAACCGCTTCATTTGAAAACAGTCAAATCAGGTGAGTCTATAGGTGGGTCTTCATCAGCTCAAGCTTGAAGAATAGTGAGCTTATGGGGGATCAGAGAAATAAACCTGAAGTCAGCTGAAATGTGCAATCGCGTCTTCACCAGCTCGAGCTTCAGGCATGGCACAGTCGGATTATTAAGATCGATGCTGGCACAAACACACTCCGACCCGACTTCCCACATTCCCGTGTGGTGCGAAACACATGCACTGCCGATGTTTAAGCTCGAGCTGATGAAGACGTGTTAAAATTAGCTGGCTATTCTGCAAATAAGTCAAAGATTTCTTTGGCTTATTTTCCGATCGGAATAGCTTTAGCGGGCTGTTTTCTGATCAGGCTAATTCTTTGGATCAGAAATAGCTGGCTATTCTTCGAGCTCGAGCTGATGAAGACCCACGGTATTAGTCACCAACGTGGAATTCCCAAGTTACCTTGTTTAGTGAATAATACTTCTCTTTTCCAGACATGAGTTAAATGTTCATTGTTCAACTATTTTAAAGGGATCTAGTATGCAGGTGAGTGCACTTAAAACATATTAGCTTTTGAAATAAATGTGAAAGTTGATCACAACGATGGGTTTAGCAATGGAGTAAATAAAGCTTACAGCTGGGAAAATTGGTTCAGATTTACTTGAAATTGGTTCAGGTTTACTTGAAATTAGTTCAGGTTTACTGTAGCTGAATTATGCAGTACAAAATTTTGCCATCATCTGACAAGCAATCAACTGAGCAAAAGTAAGAGTAATTGGTGTTTTAGACAGTAGATATTGTGAGGTACCTGTTAATCAATTTTAGTGTATAACAATTTTGTAGAATTTATTTGGGGCATTTCATTGGTAATTACACAAACTTTACATTCATTCTGTTTATGTTGGGTTTTGAGATGGGGGAAATTCTGTGACGTGTGTGTGTGTGTGTTAGCTTATGTGTATGTGTACAATGTGTTGTGTTTTGTGTGTTGTGCGTGCCCCCCCCCCCCCCCCTTGATATGTAGGGGTCAAAAAACGTACAACCAGCTGATTTGTAAGTGTACTTTGATTCTCACACAATGATCCGAGTGATCACAGGTGGTATGAGTTGAATACACAGTGCGTACTGTATAAATATGAATGTCCTCCTCCGCCATACACGCCACTACCACTCAGCAGGGTCTGTCATTGCTCAAAGGGAAAGAATGCCGAACTTAATGAGATACAACAGTGGCTGTGCGCATGGTGAATCACCTTTCTCATTTTGTTCTTTTGATACCAGTACCTTGCACCTGATTTGGGCTGTGTGGGCGAACCAGTGGACGTTAGATGTAAACAATGCATAAGATTTTTTTTTTTTTAATCACTCTCACACACACTAGTTTTGATTGCATTCCCACGACTTTAGTACTGATCTCTTTGTTGGGCTTTGTGTGTTCATGCATATAGTGTGTTTATGCGTGACTTTTGTGTGTGCCCACATGCTTGAAGTTACTTCTGATATTGAAAGCTGCCTAGAAATTCTGAGTAACAGCTTCCAGTACCAAGCTTGTACTGACCATGACGTGTACAAAGACTACTCATTCTTAATCACACACTGGAAGATATCCCTTCATTTCATTTAAGGGAAAATATGAGTCTCTGTTGCTTTGCATTCTTCCACATGTGCATGTACATGAAAATTGTATGTACGATTACATTGTTAATTACCCCAGACTTTGTATTCATGATACATGCAGTTGCTGTAATGAATCGGAAACGTTGAGTGTACAACATAGGTTTGTTGACATGAGGATGCGTGATTTTCTATGTTCTTTTCATTTAGCACTTCACTGCCATCAATTGTAACTACCATATGAACAGTTGTGTATGTCACAGAAACTCTTTGTGTGGTAAAAACTACATGTATAATTTTTTTTTCGAAAGTGACACACGACATTCACTCACGAACATCATGGGTAAAAATATGTAAAAGACCATGTGAATGGTCAGGAAATCTGTATCATCACTCAATTCTTTCTAGTGTATCTCATCAATGCCATGGCAATCAAGGTTTACTGTGACATACACAGTTCTGCGTAGAATGGCTCTTCTTTTCAGTGATGTGCTCCTAATTTGATTCCGTGGATTATTTATTCATTTATGACTTCGCACATGTAAGAATACTTTAATAGTAAGATAATTTATGACTTTGCACAAGATACAGCACAAGGCTGTTCAATGTTGAAGCATCATTTTCTTATAAATGTTTTCCAGGAAAGAAGTCATATATTTACTCCCCATCCTCCCGAAAAGAAAAGAAAGAAAGAAAGAAAAAAGAAATTTTGTCTTGAAATTGCTAAGATTAGTTTTCGACAGTATTTGAAGAAATTTATGTTGAATCAGTCACATGACAGAGACAGATGATTAGAGGCATCTACAATTTTATAACTCAGTGTAAAAGATGTTATTGAGACAGACTATTGACCTTAGAACTTTGTAGGAGGTTTCTAGCTTTGAGATTGTCTTTTGTAGAGACGGTTTGATTTGCTCAAAGTTTCTGAGATGTGTTGATTTTATGCCACTGTCCCAATAAGTTGTTTTCCACCAAAAGCTACTCGTAATAGTGCAAACAGTACTTTGACCTAAAACACTTTATAGAGGTGCTGTAATTGCTGATTCTAAAATTCAGCTGTTGTAGGAGCCAATGCACATTGTAAAAATTTCCATCGGCAAAGTAGGTTCAAGTCACCCCCCCCCCCAAAAAAAAAAGAAAAGAGAGAAAAATATATATAGAATGTGATAAACAGAGATGACAAAGTCATTGTCAACATTTGATTCTGACTTGTGTTGCAAGATACATTTCTCCAAGTGAATGAGCCTGTAAAGTCTTTCAAAATCCATCCCAGTTGTTATAACTCTACAATTTTTTGTACGTTGTGGGTTTTTCCTTTTGATCTGGCCTTGTTGTGTACCATGCATGTAGGCCCCCTGCGTGTATTCAATAGCAGGGATTGCTGTGGAGCTGCAAGAGGCCACTGTCCCATGAGAGTGGCTGTGTGGGGCTACCTCTTTCTCCTGATCTTAACCTTCTAAATTTGCCTTCATAACTTGCTTTTTTACCTTAGCCAAGAGCTCTCCAGCCATAGGATTAAGGTACTGGAATAGTGTTAACCTTTTGCTGATCAAGAAGCAATGGTAACAGCTTATCAAATAAAATAAAAAAATGGAAGAAAAGTCCTATGAAATTAATGTCAGTTTTCATGCAAAGCTAATTTCATTCCTGGAATTCAGGTTTTGTGATGTCAACCCAACATTGTAGCAAGTTTTGTTTCTGTGCACCAAGTTGCATGGCTTGGAATTATATCACAAAAATGAATAAGAAACTTTTTGTTGTTGTTGTTGTTGTTGCTGTTGCATGGAATGCATTTCAGTTGCCTACTGAGTACCAAACTCTTGACACAGTTTACGTTGCGTCCTACACAAACTGCAGACAGTCTTCTCGTGAGTGTTTCAAATCGTTAGATTCTTAAGTCTTCCTAGTGCGTTGGCACTAATGCTGTTGCACGGATCCAGACGAGAAGGCAGCTGCGAGCCTCAGACAAGATGAATGCGGAAACCAGGGCTGCTGCGAAGGAGGATGCCTGGGCTCGGTCTGCTGAAAGAGGAAGTCATTAGGTGTCAAGAGCTGGGAGGAGGAAATTTAATTTGGGCCAATCGTTTTCAGCGCCTTTGATCGGGAGCGGTGTGCATTGACGCGCAGAAAGTCTAATGTCAGGGAGTGATGCAACGAAGAGATAAATAATGAGATTTTGAATGAAATAGTTTTGAGTAAGTACCGCAATGTCATCCATGTCATGTTCACTTCATGATTTTTTTGAATGTGAGCAGCTGATGATCTTGAAAATGTTGACGAAATAAAATTGTTTTGAAAAATCAGGTACCATTTTCAGTATCTTTACCCTTGAGAAAATGTATTGTATCTGAGATGCATTAATTCAGGATATTATCCTAGGCTTATTTCACTGGAATGTACATGTATGCTATATATGCTTTCCATGACAGAGATTCGCTATGCATGGAGCAATTAGTAGGCTCAGCAGTGTGGAGAAAATTGACTGAAGGAAGTTAATATACTTAGTAGACCTACACTAAACACACTGATACAAATATGACGGCATGGAGCAATGTTAGAACCTCACAGTTGGAATAAATAGACTAGAGGAAGGGAAGTTTGATGATGCTGCACTTTGATACATGTACACGGTTGTACCTTTCCCGTCCCAGTAGACTGGTTACCAAAACATTCACATGCTTGACTTACAGTATGTGTAGGACACGGTTGCTCTTGACAACAAGAAACTTGTGCTTTAGGCATGCATGACGCAGGAACAACTGATAGGACACTGTGCACACTGGATTACAGGTATTGACGTGTTGTATATGAACAGGTGTATTGAATACACTGTACGGTACAGATGTGCTGAAAATGTTACTGTACGAGCTGAAATTTTCACGGTGGTTTTATTTTCGCGAATTTCGCGAATCGCCTTTGAAGCGTGAAAATAACAACACGCGAAAATAATAGCGCGTGAATAAGTAAGTTCAGTTAGACCCTCGCAACCGCGAAATTAACAACACGCGAAAATGCCCTCCAAGTAGCAATTCGCGAAAATTTCAGCTCGTACAGTATTACTTCAAGAAATCAGCTTCCCATTATAGTTTCTCAATCTGTTATGGGGGAAAGTGCTTTGTATTTTTGTACTGTAACTTCTGTGTATGGTTTTTATGGCACACAATATCGGATAGACTTGAATAATGGCATTTTTGAGAAATTAAATCTCAGCTAAATGTCAGTACAATGTACAACTGTAGGTACAATGTAGAGCAGCAAGGAGTGAATTCTTGATGTGAAAAAACATTCTCTCAATTGTTTTAAATACATGTATTAAGCATATAAAATTGGATTATACATTTATTTACAGTTGTGTATTTTCCTATTTGTTGAGAATTGCCCACATTGGCATGTTGTATCTTCAAATCATAGACTACCATTTGTCATGTAAGCCTACATAGGCCCTACATAGTATGTGTGCACCTTTGAATGGTAATGCCTGTATGTAAAACTGCTGATAAAAAGTTTTTTTTTTGTTCTTTCCCCTGGTACACATACACGTACATTACAATGTATATCCCTGATGTTTAAATACCACTATACGAAGTACTGGATATTGTAAACCACCTGCTACTGAAAAATGCCAGTTGGAACAGATGGTTAAATAAAAAAAGATACAGATCCTACATGTACAAAGTTGTTGTACATTGTATATGATGATCTGGTCTAATATTTAGAATATAACTTTCACACACACTATGTGAGAACATGATGACAGTAGGACTAGGAACAGACCTTTTCCCATAAGACTGTTGAGGAAGTTTTAAGTGCTTGGAATGTCTGAAAAACTGTCACTTTCAGGAGGAATTAAAATTCCAAGGTGTCTGCAGCACAATGCTGCCCTGCTTTCACTTTTGAACCTGGCTAGGAATGCAAAGGAAAATGAGCGTGCATGAGGGATTTTGCTAGTTTAGATGGGAGTATCCCATGGAAAGCTTTTGTATATCATTGCCATATGTGGTGTAGTCGTCAACTTCAGTGTTAATGCCAGTGGGGCCATCTCTATACAGATGTGTTGTAAGTTTTGTGTATTTTACAAGCATCAGTAGCTCTTTGAGTGTCATTTTTGAGCAGTGCATAAATTTCATTTATGCACATAATTGAAAAACAGATTGTTTTCTTTGTGCTGATTTTTGCCATATGTGGCGTAGTCGTCAACTTCAGTGTTAATGCCAGTGGGGCCATCTCATAAATATGTTGTAAGTTTTGTGTATTTTACAAACATTAGGAGCTTTGAGTGTCATTTTTGAGCAGTGCATAAATTTCATTTACGTGCATAGATTTCATTTATGCACGTAATTGAAAACCAGATATGTTTGGTTTGTGCTGATTTTTGTTTGGTCTAGACAGACCCTCATCTAAGTCCGTACTGTATTGCAGATTTGCGTTCTCCAACACTACTGTACCCTACAAACCCCTGTATGAAAAGTCTGGTTGGAAAGGCTAGGTTATCCTTCACCCAATATGCTCTCTCAGTACAAGTATCCCCCCCCCCCCCCCCAAATCATGTGTGTTGAATGACCTCAGCTGACCCCTGTATGCCACTCCTTCAACCACTGGCAGTTTACAGACTGGTATGATTTATGGCCCTGTGTGTCAGTCCAGGGCATATGTCCCCCAAGATACTCCTTACTCATTCATAACATGCAGGGCAGTAAAGGTGGTGTTTACTGCAATGTTTGTTTGTTGTAGTAACTGACATGGGTCATAAATAAGTTCCTGAGAGCAAAATTAAGGAGAGAGCATTCCAGTGTCATATTTTTATGGTGGGACAGACTTGAATACTCTTACATTCACCTGTATTTAGAGGTCATCCTTCATTTCATTGTATGTCCCCCTAGTAAAAAAAAATAATTGAATGAACAAGGGGCATTGCTACAGTATTAACTCCTTCAACCTGAAATGACATTGAGAAAAATGCAGAATGATGTGGTTACTGAAAGCAGAATCTCACTTAACTTGAGGAATGTAATCTCTGAGAAGATTGAAATGGATGAGAATTTGCCTTGATAATCTTTGTATACTTTTTTTTTAGCAGTTTAAAATCTATGAGCATCATTTGAAATAGAACTGTGTATAGGTCAGTGCTTGGTGCAACTGTACAAGTACCGTATATGGTGTAAGGCAGCTGTATTGTTTACGATTGTAATGGGAATTATTTGAAATGTACTTGAAACTAATCTGCACATCTACTTATGTGTAGTTCATCACAAGTGTTGAAAAACAAACAAAAAATGTAGTAGTCCCACATATAGTTTCACATGTTTGTCATGGTGAACGTTTTCCAAAATCTCAGTGAAGCCCTCCATGCATGGTAGATTCCATTCATGGCAGTAGTGGTAGTAGTTTAGGGATAAAAGAGAAAAAAACTGGCCAGTTCCAGCCATGCAACAGCAAGTGACACACTCTGGTGACATGTACACATGAAGGGGAACAATGGGAACTTTTTTTTTAAAACCTTCTCTCTTTCTCCTGCCCACGCAGCCATAGCCAAAAAACGAATTCTGCGTCATGAATGGGGGTGGAGCAGACCTGTGAGAGTAGGTACAAACAATGGACCAGGTCCAGAGTAGAGTGCCTATTCAGGGAAATTTGCCTTGTTGGCTCAAAAAAAGATTACTATCATGGAAGGCTGGGTCTGTGAGGGAGTAAACAGAAGTGATGTATGAGGGCATGTTGTGGTTCCTGTATCAAAACTGAAATCGAATGTGTATAGTACACCGTTAAAGGTCTTATATCCCTTTTGCAGATGTCACAAACTTTTCCCTCGTTGAAAAATACTGTATTGTCTCCCAACATCAAGCATGAAATCTTATGGTAATATACCTCAGAGTTTGTTTTTGTTTTTAAAGAAATAAAAAAATAAACCCATGTGACACAAAAATATAGGCTACTCCCCATGTGTACCGATGATAGCAGTTGGAATCTTTTTTGGGATCCAAATAAATGCACAGGAAATGGATACGTGCAGTCTTCATTCCCCTTCCATCAGTTTCATTTTTGTCATTTGAAGGAAAGGTCAGAATAACCTACCTTTACAATACACGTATGCCAGCTTTGATATGAAAGGGATGTAATTTCCAGGATTGCAAAAGGGACACATAAACTGTAGGTCTTCTACTGCAATTTAATGCATGATTGATGCTGAGCAAAGTGCAGGTTGTACCGGTATGTCTCTGCAAAGTGCTGAAAAGTTCTGATATCCTGATGCGTTCAGTTATGATACTCTTGTGTAAAATTGCTTTTTATTTTCTCACAATTTATTGAAGCCCAAGCTTGATTACTCCTAGCCGTTCTGGGCAGAGAAGGAATGCATGCAAATCATTGTAGTTGTTGTTTTTCATTGCTGACTATGGTCTACCAATTTTTCCTGATAGAATAAAGACAGATGTGCAGTGAGAAATGTTTCCCTAAAATCATTGGTGCATTGTGTATAGTGTGCTACATGGTAGGGCAGTGCATTTCTTAATCATTGTGTTCCCGTTAATATTAAAAGCTTATTCCTGTCAAATGGAATCATAAAAATTACAGTGAATTACTTTGTATGTTATGACAAGAAGTTTTATCTCGGTAGAAATAAACCAATGTAGGATTTTATTCTAGCTTTAACTTGAGATACCTCTGTAATTTGTTCTTTGAACTCTTTAGTGCTTTTTGACAGCAATGTTTGCAAGATGTTAATCATATACTTACATTAATTCATTGCATTTAAGTATCTCTCTCTTTTTTTTTTTTTTTTTGTCCTTTTTACCTTTCCTCCATCTAGGCCTACATATTGTAAAACATGTATGATGAATAATGTTTGGTATACACTGTACATACAACAATGTATACAACGGGAAACAAAAATACTATCTTCACCCCTAAAAATGAAATGTATCAAGAGAGTTTTATGCTCTTGCTAGTTATGTTCTTCTATAAAAGTTGATACAACAGGGAAAAAAAGAAAACTTACAAGACTGTAGGCCCACATGTATTACCACCAGCACTCTTTGTCTGTCTCGGTATAGTGTTAAACAATTAACAAGAAGGTGTGGTCCCTATCAAGTCATCACAGATGAAGACTAAGCTATGGCCACCAGTGCAAACCCCAAGTGTCTGTGTTTGTAAAGGCCTGTGATATTTGCATGAGTCATTAGGAGTGCCTACCAGTGCTGCAAGCATTGTATGCACACTACCAGTACCACTATAAATGCACTGCAAGGGTGCTGCCCAAAGGCACTAGGTCTTTGCTTTGTTTTGAAGGAATGAGTCAAATTCATATCATTTTCTCTTCCAAACATGGCATTGCTTACACCTTTTAAGATTAGCTTTTAAATACTGTTGTGAATGTGAATTTAGATGATTTTTCGTGGTTTATTGAATGAAGGGCCTAGATTCTATTAAAACAAGACAAAATAGAACCAAAACAAAACCAGCACTTGTCATTGATGTACTAGCCACTGAAGGTATGAGGATAGTAGTTTTGAAGGTACAACTATATTTTTCACGAAAGTGATGAAATCAGTATGATTGAGGTCATGATATACATGTATGTAAAAAAAAAAAAATAATATTAATAACGTGTGCTATCAAACATCATTTGTATCTAACAGTGTCAATCTTGCAACTTCTTTCATATCCTTGTAGTGCTCGGATTTTCAGAAGTTGGGGATTTGATACGAAAAAATGACAGATACCCTGGTGTCTATACTGTTTATACACGTAGTGACAGTATTTGGGTGGTGTTTATGGCATGTTCTCATCATCTGTGAAAGATGCCATGGTGGCTTGAGAGTACTACTATTGCCCTGTGATCTTCCAACATATTCGAATAGAATCACGTCATACTGTTTATCTTAGGATACTAATTTACATCAATGTTTGGTGGTAGAAGGCTTACTGGTGCACCACATATTCTTTCTTGGGTATGTATGTGGCCCTTAACAGGCGTACCCACTCTGGACGTTTCTACCCACTCTTGACTTTTCAGGGCCACATATGTACCCAAAAAAGAATATGTGGTGCACCGTTAAGCCTTCTACCACCCAACCTTCTATAAACGCCATGGAAGCCTTCAAAGATTACGTCACTGTTATGCAACTCATTGTCTCCTTAATTCCTGTACATGTTACTTCTCCATTGCACTGTGCTCGAGGAAGGAATGTTTTATTTATAAAGAGTTATATTAGTAAGGGTGAATTAGGTCTTTTCTCAATAACTGAATCAATTTTCTTGTAATAATGGCAGCACATGTCCACTTTTTCCAAGTACTGTATGTTTGATAGACAGACTTTAAAGTGTAAATTATATCAAACCATTGTGACAGAGATGTACAATGTATGCACGTACTTGCTTGCTCAACATCAATATTTCAGGCAACTTTTCTTCTCAATTTTGATTGTTGTCTTCAGAGTTTCATATCCTAAATGCATCCCAAAGGCTTCCCAAATTGATTTCACATTACTTGGGTATAATGTAGGTGTTGTTTTGTTTTGTTTTGTTATGTTTTTTAAGTGGGTTTGAAATTGATATGTGGATAAAATCCCACAGAAGATATGAGAAGTAGTGTTGGGAATGCAAATTCTGGGATTGCACATTCATTTAGCCAGGAGTGTTTTGCCATGCATGACCTTCTGACTGGTTTCCATGGTGATACAACCAACATTAATCTTAAATACCTGCGGCAAGATTAGGACAGCCCAGCAAACTTCTGCAAAAAATAATATGTATCACTGTGTCAGCATTTATACCGGTTGTGTTTATCTTTCTCCTCTTTCCTCTCATACACACACGCACACACACACACACACACACACACACACACACACACACACACACACACACACATACTGTCTGTCTGTCTGTCTGTGTGTATAGCATGTCTGTCTATTTCTTAGGAAGTCTCAGCAAGCAGTTGGGGAGATATAGCATTCCGTGCCCTCAGAGTGTCATTCCACCCTATGTTCAAGTGAACATTGTAATAAATAGAGTACTGAAGTGGTGATGTCACAGTATTTTGTCATAGCCTGGGTTGGAACCAGGTGTACATGTAGATGCATAAACATGCAGCAGGCCAGGTGAGGTTATTTATAACCAGTTTCCATGGCGATGAATGACAATGACATCACACCCTGAGTAAAATTAGACAAACATAATGATAGAGATACTATCATCACTAGGCCTGAAGTAGGAAGGTTCTAACATTTCATGTTTTCATGAACCTATACCACACAGTAAGTTAAAACCACACTTTCAAATCTACAGAGGCGGTGATGTCATCACCCCACAGGTTTCCCATTTTAGCTATTAATTGCACAAATCTTCATGAAGTATCCATATTTGCCGGAAGTCAATAAAAATAAGCTTCACATCAAATTATTGTTGTCTCCATGGGGAAAAGAATAATGGAGAGTTGCTGATCACTCACCAAATACATGATATTTATAACATTCTTTGTGCACATGTCACTGTTATGTGATGACATTTCAGCCTCCTCCAATTTCTGTACATGATGTAGGCCTACATGTATATTCAGTGTAGACACGTTTAACCTTCAAATTTGGTTACTTTCTCATTTTGTGGCCGATTCTCATGAAATTGCTTCAGTTCTGTTTGTCTGATTTTATTCTACAGTTGTAGTTATTTATGCAACCTTGATCACAATACAAAATTGCTCTTTTTTTTCAAAGCCCTGGTAATTTCTGTGACAGGGGAATGCTGAGGGGCAAGTCCAAGATAATGCGCGCGTTACGTATGGGACATTCAGAGACTTTTATGACCTGAAAAATAGTGTTAATGGCCTTTGATCATATTGAACTTCATCATGGTGATTGATATCTAGGAGAAGTATAAACGTGTAAAAAATTGAGAAAAATGACCTTGACAATTATACTCTAGAAGAGAAAATATGTGCCGTTACGTATGGGACCAGAAAACTTTTGTTTTTTTGAACATTTTTTTCAACCTCAAAACTCTCTGAAAGTATTTCATTCTACAACTTGTAACTCTCTGTGATGAAAGTCACAACACTCAAGATTATCACAGGTAATTTTCATGTCATTAGGCAAAAAGCTCTAATTACAGGTTCTAATTAAAGACAGACATGACGTGTTACGTATGGGACAGTTGCGTATGGGACAGTTTGTCCCCCATTCATTTAGTGTGTGAAGAACCATGTTTATGGGTATTTTGCATAATTATTGTAGTAAAATCAGTTGAAACTACTCAAATACTGATCCAGATTGTCAAGGAAACATTATTCCCCAAATATTCACCATCATAATCATATTCAATCATATTTTTATATTTTTATGACCAACCTGAGTATGCATGCCCTTTGTCCCCCATTCGTTTAGTGTGTGGAGAACCAAGTTTATATGGGTATTTTGCAAAATAAACAAAAATACCCATAAACAAATTTTTTCATAATCATTGAGGTAGAATCAGTTGAAATTACTCAAATACTGTTCCAGATTGACAAGGGAACAATATTCCCCATACATTTACCATCACAATCATATTTAATCATATTCTATATTTTTTATGACCAACCTGAGTATGTATGCCCTATTTTTATCAGGATAGTTACTACTGAAAAATTGAATAGTTTAAAGTGTTTACTTCCATTGACGAAGAGCAGTTTGCCATTTAGTTTCAATAAAAAATGACTTGACACAAGAAATATCAATTTTTATAAATAAGCAATACCTGCTGCGTGGAACCCCAGTGATCGAGTAGATATATGATGTCTGTCTAGAAGTCAGGTCATTGATTTGAGTCACACCTCAGTATGTACAGCTTGTATACCCATGAATTTTGTTGTGGCTACTATTGAAACTGAATAAGGACAATTTGTGTATCACTTGCAACAAAAAGGAATCATTTTACTTTCTATATTTTTTTTGTACATATTACAACTACTTCAAATTGGATCTCCGTCACATAAACTTTGAATTCCTCTAGTCTTAGGATTGTATGCTCTTTGGTAATTCATATGATTGGTTTCCAATCATCTCATTAAATGTTGAAAACTGAATCCCCATTTCTACAAAAACTATACCATCCCTTTAATGCTGATTTTTCATTTTGTATTTTGCCATTTTCCCCTCCCCCTTTCTGAAAATTGTTCAGTCAAGTGCATGCATTGTTTCAAGTGTCTAAAACTCAAAAAGTAGCTACAATGTTGGGATGCTTTCTTCAGGATGATTTACCATTTGTGTACTGAGAGACCTCCCAGCTAGCTACATGCATTCACATGCAATATGTATGAGGATGTCCCATACGTAACGCATTTGTCCCATACGCAACATTATTTCAATGCCTAATAGAATATATTTCTTTTACTGTTTTTTCTTTTTTCTATGGTATTTAATTTCTCTAAACAATAAATTAGAACTTTCCTAAAGGGCATTGAAATATCCTTAGCAATTTCAGAAAAAACCTAAAAAAATGACCTCAATTTGTTATGTATGGGACATCTCATGATAGGACACGAGCTAATTTGCATAGTCATCTGCATAATCCCTAAATTTTTATACCAAGTTAAACTATTTGATGAACTTCTTATGTCCACATATTAATCAGATATCATTTGCTTTCCTTTGAATTAATATGAATTTCTATAAATGTCCCATACGTAACACTATGTTTCACATTTATGCAAATGAAGCCCTTGAAATTTGCATAAACTTACATAATATTATTTTTTCCTCCATGGAAATCAAAACTTCAACTCATAAGCTTCAAAATGATACCAAACATGTCAATATTGAGCAAAGATGAAATTTTGCCTTCTGAGGGGACCTTATCTTGGACTTGCCCTGAGATGTCATTTGGCTCTTAGCAATTATATTTTTAGGACTGCCAAATATCAGCTTTATCAGAGCCAACCAGAAAATAGTATTAGATTTGGACTTGAGTTCCATCGCATTTGATCCGTACCTTACATTGATTAAAAAAAAAAAGATATTAATGTGCACACTGTACATATGATTGTAAAGTCATCCGCAGGAGCTTTTTATGCCATAGGACATGGTCACAATGTATGATTAGACTAAAGACCATATGTGGGGCTCTGATTGTAGTGGTCATCATAATTTCTCCTACTACTAGCACCACGTACAAAGTCATGAGTTAATTATCAGTTCCATCCTCTGTCCTCAGACAGGACTGAGTGTGGAAATATTTGATATGAAAATTTCTTACCAATGGATAAGAAAATGAGATCACTTGTCTTGTGACTCGCTCTCATCAGCAGAATCCAGTACATGACAAGATCATGAAATACCTACACTATGTTAGCAGTACAGATAATCTGTTTGCAGAGTGCAGGCAAGTGATAGGATTGGCATTTCTGCATCCTTCGGGTAAAGCCACGGCGTATTTTACATGTAAATTAAAGCGATTTACGGCATCTCTAGGGGTCGCATGGTGATTTGACATTTTCAAACCCATTATACTTCAGTCTCTTGCTGACACTCGTTTAATAGGCTTGTATGTGTTGTCGTGCAAATTTTGTGTGGTGATTTTTAAACTGGAATGCTCATACACATATGATGGTTATGTGCGTGCAAGAAAATAGGCACGTCTCACGTTGGAGATGTCTCTGTCAATTTTTTTCTTTTTCCTTGTCTGTCATTCTATGTTTGTTTGTTTGTCCCTACCATTCTTCCACACCATTCTTTTCTTTCATCTGTACTGCCAGCATCCATCTCTAACTTTCTAGAATACTCCCCCCGCCCCCACCCTCTTGTTTCCCTTTTCCCATCCCCTTTCTCCTCTTTTCTTGATTCCACCAAACTCAACACCTCTTTCTCTCTTTCTGCATGTTTCCCCGTCCTCGCGCCTCATCTCCTCTTCCCGTTTGAGTGTTGATCTCCGGTCTTAGAAGAAATACATATATTCTTGGCTGACCATAATCGTGGCAAAAAATCCCATAGTCTGCCCGAGATATCCCACCTTAGTGGCAGCTTTACGCAGTGATGGATGCTACTCGGTGAGAAAGATCCTCGCAGGATTTTGACCACAAGTATCCGATGTCTAACTCAACCTGTTAGATATTATTGCAAGACTAGTAGCCTTGATCACTTGAAAGTGTATACCGTGAAATCAGAAATGTTCACGTGCATTATAATATCGTGAATTTTGCAAGAGCCAACATTCGCGAAATTAAAATGCCCGTGAAAGTTCTTGTGTACACTATTATGCATTGGATGCCTGTGGCAATTTGCAAAAATTTCATCCTGCGAATATTTCTTGCTTAACTGTATGGTGAATATTTAGTTGTATTGATCAGCACATCATTGGTCAGTTTTGGAGTTTGTTATTCGTTATGCAAATGCAGGCACTAAAGTAATTCTAGTCTGATTTTTATATTGTAATGTATCGGGCTGATGAAGACACGCCTGCTGGTACTGGCCAAGAGATTTGTCCCAGGTGTGACACTGAACTTCTTGTCAGACTGCCCCCCCCCCCCCCCCCCCCCCCAGTTGGTCTACTTAAAAGTGGAAATTTGCATGCATTTCACAGGATATTAAATTAGCACGAAAAAATAAGAGTTCGAATTTCATGCTTGTTGCTTTCCCTGTATTTGAAGTTTTCTTCATGTTCACTAGTCCTGTAGTGTGAGTGAATCCACTGTCGTAGCGTGGATCAGTAACCTTTCACAGGACATACATTACATGTATGCTGCCAAAGCCCTTAACTGCGGTGACAGTGATGAGCTGTTTGAAGTGTTCACTCAATTGTTGTGACTGTCCGCAAAATTCAAAACACTCAAAATTCATCTTACCCTGCCAAGGGTAAAAATTACTCGCCCGAAGATTTCCACTTTTACAGTATTTAACTCTTCTTGAGCATTTTTGTCTGGTGATTTGGAAGTGACTAGTGTGTGAGTGTTGGGTGCATGTCTGTCAGTTTGTATACATGTTTGTTTGCATGTATGTGTGTATGCTGTATGTGTTTATGTAGAAAGTGGTTTATTTTTTTAGGTCAGACAGAATGTGTTAGGCTTAAGAGCTAGGGCTTGTGACGCTCATTTCTTCAACTTGATGAAGCTTACCGCATTTTGTATCTCTTGGGTTCTCAGCTTTGTTTCTTCTCTCTCTCTCTCTCTCTCTATCTGCTGCTCAACTCTTTGATAACAATCATCTAGCAGACAGCTTTTTAAATAAAACATTGTGGATGCTTTTTTTTTACCTCCAGGGCAAAATCTTCCAAAGGACTTACGACGTTACCTGAGCTTGCGCATGCCAAAGGGATCCCCAGATCATGAGCTGCAACAGACAATCAGGGAAAATCTCTATGTCCGCACAGTGCCTTGTAAGTGTGCCCCGTTTCATTGTCCAGGGTTGATGGATTTCAGTCTGAAAGAATGCAGAAATCTTCACATTTGGGTTGAAAAAAAAATTGTTTTTCAAGCTAGAAGTTTATACTGAATAAGTTCAGAGGAAGACATTTATCCCAAAATGGAACTTTCCTTATAAATGGCAAGGAATCCTCTCAGAAAGTAAGAAATGAATATGAACTTAAATTGACATTGATTTCTATTGTCACATATACCAAGGTAAATGTGACACAAAATGAATATATTCAAGTTTGGAACATAACTTATAATCTTGGAAGAGGTTCATCTGATTGGTAACAAGGTAAATAGTTTTCTCTGGTTGTGAACAAACAAAATTTTGCCTTGATTAATAACTTATAATGATTACACATATTGGTAATACTGTTTTAAACAAACCAGAAGTAAAAATTATTGGTCTTGAAGTAAAGCAAATAACAACATTTAAATGCAATTAACTGCATTGTACTATTTTGTTTTTTGCTTTGTTTTGGAGAATCCTACTGAAAACCTTTTAAACTTGTATAAAATAGGTCCCTTAGAAAGAAAGAGTGCTACAATCCTTGCTGGGCAGTAGCTTCTTTTCGCTGTACGGTGCTAAAGTCAGCATAGGAATTGATATATATGCAAATGTACAGTATACTGTCGTATATGATTTCATGATGAGACCAGTGGTAACTCCTAGCCCTCCCCCCCCCCCATAAACAAACAAACAAACAATAAAATGAAATAAATAACTTTGCCTTTGATAGAACATGACACAAGAGTGGTTTCCTTGCAGGGAGTTATCTGTATAGATTTGTGGTAAAGTTTCTATAGCTACATTTGGTGCATTTCTATTTTTTCAATTATGTGCATCCTTTCTGATCATTATATTAACAATCAAGAGTGAGGTTTTATTGGGTACTTTTTTAGATTATACAACTACTAGCAAGTTAAGGTAAAATGATGCCTTAGAATAAGTTCTTCATTGATAGCAAGTATCCCTTTCTTTTTTGTGATTTCAGAATAATAAGTGTGCGCATTAAGCCAATCAAGATTTCAGTAATGCACTTGCAAATATTTAGTCTTTTTTTATCATAAATTTGCCAATTTACAATATTAAAATCACTGCATACACAATGAGTCTGTTCTACTTGTACAATTTCAATAATGCCACTACTGTAATCATCGTTCTGCCTCTTTTGCAAACGGATGTCAGTTTTTAACAGATGAGTAAACTCTAAAAGTATCCATCTGCAAACTGGATAGCCCCAGGCAAGACAGAGTATTGTCACCCTCATCTATACCCCGAGTAATGCAATTTAGTGTCGTCTGCTCTTGATAGAAAACGTGCAGCAAGAAATACCTGCGTATAGCATCTGCATAAGTGGAGTAATCAAATTTCAGCCACATGCTGCAAGCTGCACTGCAATATGCGTGTTTTATAATACCATGTATTTTGCAGTGGAAATTGTATTTACGGCCGAAACAGACCTGTCTACAATATCTGTGAGTGCCGCCTGAAGGTCAGGATTAGAAAAGTGCGCGCTGTCGTTGTTATCAGCGGTATGCCAAGTATTTGGGCGATTGCCGTTAGGAGCTGCACCGGTGAGCCAATTTTGTTGTGATGCAGCGCACAATAGGTGGCGCTTTGAATGGCTAACCCGTGTGGCAGCTATCAATCACGTACAAATTAATAATGGGCTCAGTAAGCAGATGAAGAACTTGGGAACTGTATTCAAAGTTCATGAGTTGTTCTAGAGAGTCATCTTTCTGAATGTGCTATGGACAGAAATTGTATTTCAGGGGAAGAAGAGAAGATAAAGCACATTGTTATAGCTTCGTGAGGGGGGAGGGGGAAGTTCCTAAAAAATGTATGTGGATTAAATAAATACAGAGAGTTTTACGAGTGAAACACTCAGCGAAACTGTTTGATAAAAATATGACTCTTCCTTCAAATGTTATGAATTGTTCAAAAGGTTTTTTTTTTTTCATTTTTAGTCTTTTCTAAATGATAACTTTTCTCTCCCAATATCATTTAGATAAGGATATAATTGTTTTTTCTTCAGGAATTCTAACCTTTAAAATCAGTCTTTTGGAAAACAAAGATACTGTATCTGTGTATGAAACTTTCAACGCATTATAAGGCAAGGTGTATTAAACTCTCATACACACCTGCCTGGGGCGACCAAAACTTAAGATTGGGCATTTGAGATGTAAGCTCACTTTGACACATGGAAATATATTGGACACTTGACTCTTAAAATAGTGTGCACTCAGGCAAATAAATATGATATTCTCTAGCAGTTCTTCATGAGTCTATGTAGTTAGTACAGCTGGATGCTGGCTTCGTTTCATACAAGGAGGCTCCCTATCCCCCCCCCCCCCCAGCTTTCAACATGTCTTCCCCATCCCCTCCCCCATCCCTACCATCCCGCTCCACCACAAAGCAAGCCCATTGCTAGAGCCAAGGGCGGGCACGAGGCTGCCTGGATCAAAACGTCCTGCTGTGTGTCAAAGGGGAATCAGAGAATGGTAGTTTCTACCAAAACTCAAGAACTGGTATTCTTTGCAATCATTGTAGTTGTTGTTTTGATATGATGATAGTAATAAAAAGAAATAATAGCAATGATAGTAATACAAGTAATTGTGATAATAATCATAATATTGATATCATAATGGTAATAATTTTTTCTAAGTCTTTTTTTCATGGAAATGAAAGTTCTGCAGCTATTATGAACAGTACTTTTTTTAATCACAAATGCTCATTGAAGATGTATAAAACTGGTAATTTTAAGCCATTTGGAGACCTTGAAGAGAAACATTACCAGATACCCAAGTACACTGAAATCTGTATTGATCATTGGTGTATCCTGCATTTTCAGTGTACCGTATTCGCCGGCGATAAGGCCACAACGCAGGATGAGCCACATCCCAACACTTTGGTGATAAAAAACAAAAAACAAAAAAAATCAGAGGGATTTTGTTCTGATCAAAACTTCGTTATTTTCTATGTTATTTTTTATAAGAAACTTTGTTATATCTATGTGTTTCCACCTGTTTCCTAACAATAACAATCGGCACATTACATAGTCCCATACATGATTATGTGTATCGGTAAGGCAGGTGATTCTTTGAGTTGGAAAGACAATACAGTAATTTGCTTGTGCTGGCGTAATGTAGGCCTCACCCCGACTTTACTGCTTTATTTTTGTTAAAAATAGTACGGCCTTATCGCCGGTGAATACAGTATGTTCTCTTTGGGAAGTATTACAGCATTCATATTTCTTAAAGGACTTACACTTAATGCTGTACAGGCTTTGCATAATTTAGGAAAGCGAACGCAAACCAATATCATCCAAGGAATGTACAATATTTTGGCAGAGACTTGTAATCCTACTGTAGAAAGATATAACTGGGTTTGCCAGAAAATGAGAGGGTGTGGGGTAGTAGTGCAGTTCTAATTTTAGCCACCAACAGTACATGCCGTGTAGAATGCCGAAGTACCGTATCATTAATGTCAGCTGCACGAAGATTTTCTCAGTGTTTACATTGCCATAGCAACCACAGCTGGCACGTGCCTGGTGCTTGCTGGGTGCAGGAAAAATTATGGAAGCAAAACAGCACAACGTATCCCTTAATTTGCATTCTGATTTACCTGATTTGCTACATGGGAAGCATAAAAGAGAATCAAAAGTTCTACGCTGTATACTGAGAAATCTCTTTCAGGTACTCCACCTGACTCTGCAACTCCAGAGAACAGTTCCATGTGGAAAAGGTTACAATTCCCCCCCCCCCCCCAAATGCTACAAAGCTCTTGCCTTATTTCTTTTTACTACACTGGTTACATTCATACTTTGGGAGGTGATGTACATTGTACATGTGGCCAAATGTCTTCAAGGGCTGGAGTTTAGATTTGCATATTCTGCGGATTTCCGATGTCATATATGCATGGATGTCTTTCCACTTTATTCCATGTTCTCTAGGTACAACCAGACCAGCGCGCAAGGGCGAGGTAGATGGAGTTGACTACAAATTCCTGACAGTCGATGAATTCCTCGCCTTGGAGAAAAGTGGTCACCTCTTGGAGAGTGGCATATTTGAAGGTAGGTCTTGAAGCTTTCTTTCGGGGTTTTATTTTAGTTTTATTCAGATTTGTATAATCGAAGACCAGTAGAACATCATGTTAACATCATCAGCTCTTTATCTTTTTGTTTTTGTGTTTTGTTGGCATGTGTGCCTGTGTGTGTGAGTGTGTTAGCTTTTGTTGTAGCATGTTTATTTGATGGTAATCTTTAAAGTATGGTACATAGACAGCAGAGATGTGTGTACAGCATTGTAAGGAGAAAGAGTAAATAAATCACTCTCTAGTTACATTCACACAATGCTCCTTACCTTCAAGTTAACTTTGATGATCAGTTCATAGATGAGTACCATGTAGATGCACTGGAAAGTTGGCTAACTCAAAGATAACTCAATAATGATAAACCACAATATTTCTCCACAAGCTGTAATTAAGCAACGTGGGGACGGGGTAATCAACGAACTTGCAGTCAGCGTGACCCCTCCGTGAAACCCTCATTCTCCTGTGGTATTGAGTCAACCTCCTGAATGTAAATACAGTGCCCCTCATACTGGGGTCCATGCAAAACTTCTGGATCTGTGGTCTAATCATTGATTGGGACTCTCACTTGTACCGTAAAGTTCCGTGTATAAGACGCACTATTTTTTTGTCGGAAAACGTTGAAAATCGGGGGTGCGTCGTATACACGGGTACAGTCAAATCACGGAAAAAAAATCCGTCATGTACACCCAATTTCATAAGGCCAACTTGGGGCCATGTATGCCCATCGACGTTTGGAAGGTAAGCAATCACCAAAACTTACGAATAATTGAGCGATCTTTCAATCTGGACACACACAAAAGCTGCAAATACGAGATAAACTTACATCGGCCTTGTGCAGTAACGATGTATCAATCTGGCCATAGACAACAGCTGTAACAGCACTGCTGTATGCTACCAATGTCAGTCTACCAAGCTACCAACAGCCAACCTAGTAGCTGGAATACGCGATGTACAGGTATCATTACTAAATTACCGATACCGTAAAACTTATCAATGTACTAGTATCAATATGGCCATAGGATCGGCACTATGTCACCGTAAATATGAACGATGTGTGAAGCATGCATGCATATCCATGTCGTTCGTTTGCTCTTCATTTCACGAGGCCAGCTAGGATAGCATAGCTACACTGAAGTAGCTAGCTAGCAAGCCTTTGGCAAAGGCAGCAGCTGCAGAGAGCTAGAGGCTTTTGCAATGGACTAGCGTGCACACAGCGATCGGATAGAAGCGCGCTTGCCCGTTGCGCGCTGTGTGTGCAAGTCCATTGCTCTCTGTGTGCGTGTGCTGAAATTATAGCGAGCTGCCTTTTGCAAAAGGCTAGCACTGTGCATACAAGCATGGTACAAGCAGGGAGGGCCACCTCCCTGGTACAAGAGACACGCGTTACTGGTAGTGCATGAGTGTACCGTACTACCGTACGCACCGTGCGTCTTGCCGTATGATCCCTCTGCTACACTTGTTGATGTTTTTCTTATTTTTCGTAATGAACCTTCCAGTCTGACATGCGTCAATATGCGAGACACCCTCTGCTATCATGACAGCAAAGATCGTACTGTACACTCATGAGTACGATATGCATGACACATGTACCACGCTTGAAAGGCGAAACAATAGCAAGTGAGTACCGAGACAAGTCTCGCATTTTGCGACTTCCATATTTTGCCGATGTCCGATGAATACCGTTAAAAGAAAATATAAAAGGAAACGAAAAATAGAGCAAATACATGCTGCATTCTAGGGAAATTTTGAGCTGAAATAATATGTATGACACACGCAATATTTGCGTGGACATTTTCGTTTTTTTTTTTTTTTTTTAAATTGTAGGTCCGAAAGTAGGGGTGCGTCTTATACACGGGTGCGTCTTATACACGGAACTTTACGGTAGTTATTGGGGCAAGAGCTTATCGTCAAAGTTAGCTTAAATTGAAGTGAAGGAACACCGTGTGAATGTAACTGTTGCAACATAAAAGATAAACCAGGACAACTTGTGTTACCGCAAAACATTACTAGCTGCATTTCTTGCTCGGGTTGGAACACATGCTTGTCACTGGTCAGTGCCCACTGCTTTCTGGAGTCATGAGTGTTAGGTCTTCCGGATGTGGACATGTGTAATCACTGAACAAAAGAAATTCCCATGTCTTTGTGCTTGCAGGAATTTACCTGTTGATTGCACTTTTTTTTTTCTCTCGTCAACATTTTTATTGACTTATTGTTGTTGACAGTTCCTGTTGACATTGCACTGTACTGCATTCCAAGCCTCCTCTGTGTACTGTATCAGAAAGGCAAGGTAACTATCAGCAATTGTTGCCGAACACATTTTTTTTTTTTTACTGGGGATAACCACATCTAGCCATCGACAATGAACAAAGTTCATGTAATAACATGAGTGCACACTTCGTATGCAGTTGCGTGTAGGTTCTTCGTTGATGAGGTCTTGTGATGATGGTCCCAGTGTTCATGCTCACCCCCCTTTTTCTTGACAAACAAAAGACACAAGTACTCAGTGTTCATCAAAAAGAGTTAGTGTTTACTAACATTGGATGAATAGACAGTCATCAAAAGAAATCGGGCCATGCTGGCTCTGTGTGTGTCACAGTCCTTGATGCATTTAGGCTACCAGAACAACCAAACACTAAGCATTTATCAAAACTTTTTGAGAAACCCATGCATTGTTTCGTGTACCAATAAGGAAGTCCATTTCATTTAGGAAGGTGTTGTCACAATAGGTATTCTTCAAGAGTTTATTTTGTTGAATTCCCTGAGAATGCCACTATCACCTTTCCATTGAGGGACATTAATGAATAATAGTGGTGCGTATGTCTGTTTTATTTGCTTCAAACCGCAACTGCCTGCATTGTTGTTGTTGTAGTTGTAAGAGATATTGCAATCATAATATGATATGGCCTTCACCAGAGAGGTTCGCCAGTGGCTGCGTGTATAGAATGCTCCTCGCTCCAAGAGTTCCATTGTGACGGAAGCCAAAAGCAGCCACACCGAGGCAGTATTATAGGGTAGGAAGGTGTCAGAACTAGCGTAGCACCTTCCACAGTCTGCCCCGAGTCTACAGATCACCCTGTAGCTTTCTCTGCTTCGCTGTACGCTGTCGTAGCATGCTTTGGATTGATATATCTGGATATACCACCAGCACTGGTGTCGTCCGCTTCGTATGGTGAGTCCGTTAGCAACATTCTGCGCAAAATGTGCATTCTGCAGTCAGTAGAGAAAGACGTGAAAGTGGGTGTCACTGGTATATGAGCCGATTCGTAGTAGGATATACCGGGGAATGAATTTGCAGTCTGTATGAATCTCAGCAGTGTTCAAACGATAAACAGGTGTACCCCCCCCCCCCCCCCCATACACACACACACACAAAGAAAAGAAAAGAAGTAATCAGCATATTACTGTAAAAACAAAAATTTTCATGTGCATGAAACTTCAGCAAATTTTGCATGGAGCCAGGATTCGCCAAAGCTTTCTCCACACAAGGCATTGAATGCCAATGGCAAGTCGTGAAAGTTTCATGCACTGTGAAAAAGGCTGTCGGCACCAATTCAGAAAAGTTTCATGCTGCGAATTTTTCTGGCATTACAGTAATTAAGTTGTTTTGTGAAGTGTGCTTGTATTAAAGTTGTTGAAACTTATTAATAAAGTCAGTTGGAGTCACTATCTTTTTAATTTTACTTTTTTGTACAGTTTTTACGACACATTATATTCTATATTTTGTTAAAAGAATTGATAGATGATTGAATTGAATTGAATTGAATTGAATTGAAGTTGGTCTTTGAACTGTGGTATCACAAATCTTTACCTTCTCTTGTAATGGAGAATACTTGTAGGAAAATCTTCATGTACTCTTCAAACACACAGACACAAACATACACACACATCAGTTATGAAATCAATGTAGTAAGAATAGTTATTAAAGCATGAATAGTCATTAACAAGTGCCATTATATCTTCCGCTGGCTCTGTACACTAGCATTTCTGCGTTTGATGAAGTGATGCAGAGATCTCTAGTATGGTACAAATATAAATTGTATCATATCACACATGTATGTCATACATGTATGTGATGTAATTGTATCATATACCGTAATTTTTCAACAACTTAGGATAATACAAGGATGTAAATCGGCAACAGCGAGGCTTGATGGAATATCTACTGTATGCTGTTTTCAGTGGCAGGGTGGTCCACAACTTGGTATTTCAGCATAAGACCCCTTTATATTGTACATGAATAAATGGTGAATACGTAAAATGGTACCTGTAAGTCCCTGGAGGTCAGGGGTCCAGGAAGCTCCTAGGGTGCTACATGTACAATGTAGATCTTCTCTGGTTAGGTCAGTTTTCAAACACTTTGGGCCAAAGTGAATAACCTGTCATCTAAGGACAGATACAAATGTATCTTCTGCCAGTTTGCAGATATTCAGTGAGATCACAGACACAATGTCCTCATTTGCAAGTTTTAAAATATCTAAAATATGCTAAATGTGCAGTTTGTATTCTATTTTTTGGTACTAGCGTAAAAGTTGTATATTTGTCCTCAGTGCTGTTATTGTTGTTGTTGTTGATGTTGTTGTTGACAACCCTGAGGAAAAAAAAAAAAGAATTCTTGGCATAAGCTTTTGCTGGTAATCACGGCTTCATACAGTATATTATTCAGTGCTATGGTGTCAAATTATGTAGCCTGCAAAGTTCCAGTACATTGATGGGTGTCCCAGTACTCCGCTTGTTTGTTTCACTCAATTTTGATGTAACTTGAATGGCTTTTATTCACTCTGTATTCAACAAACATTTGTAATGTCTAAAAGATGATAATAGTAAAAGTAAAAAATAAAAAAATATGTGTGCAAACGTGTGCAGTATGAAGGACTATTCAGTGGTTGTACGCAACTTTACAAGTATTGGTGAGATTAAATTATCTTTTATTAAAACTTATGGCTTACGAGTATAAAATGCTGTTAGTTTTTTTTTCTCCCTTTTTGCCACAAGGACAACAAAGTTGCTGGACAGCGCTCATATCGGATGAGTCACAACTCTTTAAATATGTTTACCTATGCCAGGTGATATGATTAATTAGTTACAGCTGTAGTTAATTAAGATAATAATATCAACAAAGCAGAATAAGCGATAGACCAAAGCGGGTCTCATCAGTTGTCAACCTTTCAGAGCAAATTCCAGAGGCAAATGAGTGTATATTTAAATGAATATCATTGCCATGACATAGTGTTTTCGCCGCCGTTCCAGTGCAGCGTCTGCCTGATAATTAGCTCCCCATTCGTATCTAGGAAACCATTTTGGTGAAGTATTTATTAGATTGATGTACACATACCTGGTAAACTTCCAGCCCTAGTGCCAACGGCATAATGAAATGGGATTTTGTGCATGGACTTGTGGCAGCAAAGTTGAACATGTATGATGTGAATGGTACGTTGGTTTTCCTTATTATTGTGCCCTTTAAAATCGTGAAAGCTACAATTACTTGGTGCGATACTTTTCTCGATAGGAGAAAGAGTCTTGTGGGAAAGGTGCCTCGATAATCCAGCAAAAGACCTGCTATATGAGCGTGTTACAGAGCTCAGACATTTCAATTTGTCCAATGATGCGCTGTATCATGAGCTGGGTTTTATAGCGATAATCGTGTAATGTGTGTTGCCGTAGCATTCTTCTCATGTCTCATAGCCTTTTTAGTAAGCTCGACTTGATGCTACAACCTGTTGTTGATGCTGGTTATTAAATGGGGGCTGTTCGCAGTGTGCATCCATGTTTGGAGAGTATCAAAAGAAGAGCAATGGAATGATAGCAATTTTTTAAAGTGATTTTTTTTTTCTCCCGTAAATTCATTTTGTACTGGAAGCCTATCTCAATCATTTGGCTTTTCAAGCGTGCCAGTCGCCCTTTGTGAGCGTGCCCCAGTGCCTGCACTAAATGCTATTCACGAGCTAAATTTGCACGGTCCCTTTCAACTGCGGATTGGCAATGAATGCGGCAATTATTTGCATATCATCATGCTCGCAGGCGCAGTCCCGCACAGACTCCCTTCTCGCTATATTGTCCAGATTATGGGTAAACTATGTCAATAACAGTACCAGGGGTAGCAGTCTACATAGTAGAGCCCTTCACATGTCTCATTTGAACTAAATCTTGAGATTTTTTTTCCCGTTTTTTTTTTTTTCCAAGAGGTCTCGAAAGCAGTTTGGTTTGGTAGTGTGCATCTTTTGAATTATCGCTATTGAGTGTGTGTACTCTAAAGAGACTTTGAAGCTGAATAGCGAATGATGGATTTGAAACCACATTGTTAGCTTGGAAGGTGTACCTGCTATTAACAACTAAAGGGCACAACATGCATGGTTTTTAAAGGGATCACAGATTTTGAGGAAATGCAACCAAATTGTCAATCCCTTGATCTCATGTACTGTAAAACGATGAATGTTCGCGTGCATTTTAATTTCGCGAATTTCACTAGTGCCAACATTCGTGAAATTAAAATGCACGCGAAAGTGCTTGCCTACACAATATGCATTGGACGCTAGTGGCAATTTTTCAAAAATTTCATGCCGCGAGAAAGGTCATCGGCTCCAGGTGGCGAAATTTTCATGCCGCGAATATATCATGTTTTACAGTATGTCTCACCCTGGGAAATTGACATGTAACATGTACAAGTAACTCCCCATGTATAGTACATCGTCCTTTCACATTGCAAGCTGAGGAATACACAGTATGTAACAATCTGTGTCTGTCAAACCAGGTGTGCATTGTAGTGCCAAATCTTTTGAGAGAGTTTTTTTGTTTTTTTGACAGTCATGTACTGTACTTAGAAAATGAACAGAAATGTTTTTCCGTTTTGATTGCTCAATTTTAGAAACTGTCAAGGTCTCCTGACTGCTAATTATGATAGCATGAAAATTCGAGATAAACAACCCCCAATAGCTCAATATTTACACAATATCAGAGATTCTAGTGGCATGTACATTGTAGGACTGTGCATCTTATTTTTTTTTTTTAAATCCTGAATCAGATTAATCCATGCATTTGATAGCAAGTTGTCCTGTCATTCTACATGCCATCAATTTGACTGCAAAAGTTTTGGAAGGTTGTATCTGGTACAATTTTGATATTAATATGCCAGCCATGAAAACTATTTAGATACTATTCAATACTGCTCAAAATGAATTGCTTTGAACACATTTGTGTACAACTTCTTCGTGACACGTACAATGTATACAGTGGATAAGCCGATCTACATGAAATGTTAAAAAAAGAAAAGAAAAGAAAAAAGATGATACTGGATATTGATCACTTTCACATGGAGCACTGTTTAACGATTTCACATTATAGTGTTCATCTGCACAGAATTCAGGCATACAATGTACACAGGTACATTCAGGCATTGCATCTCACGATTTTTGTATTAACTGTGGAATACTGAAGTGTTATGGCAGCTATCGCTATATTTCAGTCCAGTGGCAAACGTCACATTGGGGTTTGATGTATTAATTGTGTTCCATTTTCTCTCTCTTTTTTAACAAAAATATAACATACACTTGTACATTCATATTTGCGGTAAACCTAAGTATGATATTACAGTACCCTCTGTTGCTTGAAAGGAGTAAACAAATAACAACGCAAAAAAAAACCCAAGGCATAGTGCATCACATTCTGTGAGCATCAATATTGTAGTCCCACATTATTGTATCTTTGTGTGCTTGGTTATTTTGCCCTTTTACTTTAAAATCGTTTCCCCATGAGTAATTACAGGCACCACAAATGAAATGTAATGATGAATCAAAGTATTGAGCGTTTGATAGATGAATTTATCATATGGACTTCCTCATATTAGTCGATGATAGTTTTAAATCTTTAAATCATATGCAAGACCTAATGTTAGCGAGACGTACAATTGATAGATTAGTTTACTGCTCAGTGAATTTTCATTACCCACAATGTGCAGTGTATTTTAGTAAGTTTTTGCTTCCTGATAGGGCCAGTGTATTGCTGAGTTTCCAAACCCACCAAAGTTGACAATGTGGGCAGAGGGGAAAAACCCTGCTTCAGTTCAGTAAGCGAATGGATTGTATTGATTTTGAGGTAGCTGTAATAATCTAGATGGCAAACATGGCATGATAAGATGTGAATCTATATAGCTAGCTATGATTGGAGTAAAAAGGACTGCGTGATATTATGTGATGGTTACAAATATGCCAAATACTATTCCTCTCCAATACTTCTGAGCAGAGTATTCTTTAGACTCTACAGTTCACTGCCATTTTTTTTTTAAAGATGGCGTTCTGAATCAGAATGTTATTTTGAGAGAATCTAGCAGCTGATTCTATTTTCTGTAATCTGAAATTAGTTTGATATTTTTTAATTTATTTATTTATTTATTTATTTTTTATTGTTTTTATTTTTGTTTTTATTTTTGTCAGGAAATACAGGGATATGCTAAACAGTGTTTGTGTTAAGTTTATGCTTGAAATGGAAGATTGTTAGTGTGAGTCTGAAGTGCGGATCCTGGCATGTATCGTTTTTCTCTTTTTGTTTGTTCGTTTGAATAAAGCCCATTACATGTAGCGCTACTCTGTGCATTACTTCTGTGTTAGATCTTCTCTGCATTTCCCCAAAGCCGCCTTGGAAAGATACATCATAATTGACAGTGTGCTATTTAGAGACAGACCATTCAATGCTTTAGTAGAGAACACCGACATTCAACCAGAGTCTCAACCATTCATGCATTCTCAGCTTAGAGTTGTAGATATAACCTTCATTCAATTTTCTCAGCTGAGATACATGTACGTGTACATTGTATGTATGATATATTTGACTTTGACTATTATACTCTGTAGCTTTATTTATTCTATCTTTGATCCCAGGAAGCCCATTCTTGGAATATGCCTAAGAGTTTGATTACCTATATCACAACCAGCCTCAAAAGCTGGCCAGTGCCTGAAGGATCCAAAGCAAGAAAGTCATCATATTTTGTCCATGTTGATTCTGTACACGTTTTGTACCATATCAATATCGGACCATGCGTCCTTATATGATATTTATATTTCAAATGTACACATTGTAAGTGATACAAATGTAGGTTTTGTAGTGATTGCATCCCTGTCCATTTCATTCCAATCTTTTATAAACTCTTTTGATTAGCTATTTTTGATTATTTTGTGTGTGTGTGTGTGTGTGTGTGTGTGCATTTGGCAATGACACAAGAACTTTCCCCTCTTTTTCTTCCAGGTAACCACTACGGGACACCCAAGCCTCCCCAGGAACCCCCTCCTGACACCCCTGCGTCCAGCCCAACATCCCCCCAACCGCAACAGAACAACTCTTCAAGCAATCCAGCAGACGCCAAGAAGGACATTCGACCAGGTACAGTGGGCCAGTCTTTCAGTGGCACTTGGTCACTTTGGAAATGTGTTTTACTGAATTGGCCATATTTTTATGGTTTTGTTTTGTTTTGTTTTTGTTTTTGTTTTTGTTTTTGTTTTTGAGGGCAATGCTGGGATTGGGGAAGGGGGGGGGGGGGAGTTGGACTATTTGCCCTTGCAGAGACCTGAACAAACACTTGATAAAAGATTTATTAAAAATGACTATATTTTTAGATGGTTTGTGTGTATATTGATTAGAGACATTTTTTTAAGAATGGAAGTCAATTGATATGTAGTGTGAATTCTCACTCTAAGCGTCTTGTTTCAGTTGCTATGCTGCCTGAGCCTTGTCTTATGCCTTGATACATCTGACTTTGTTATTGGTCTCGAAATGTTTGCGGTGATGCAGAATTGCTTCCTTGTTGATGATACGGAGTATAAATGTCCTCCACCTAGCTTGTGCAGAGAAGGAAATACAAATAGATTTCCCAGCACCAAACAGCCTACCCCTACCACTTCCAGTATCTACATGTAGCACCATACCAAGGGGACACTGCCAGTGCTCATGACTACTTAACATTACTGCTGTCTGATGTTTAACGTTTTCGGCACTCGTTACGAGCTCGACTTGCTTTTGAGTGCCGTAACAGACATCGATTCAAGTCGGTAGTTGGACACTGCAAAAGCTATTAGGTGTCGAGCTGGATTGTGCAGCGAGGGATTTCGATGAAATGTTCGCCATTGTTTGGCCATTCCTTGTGGCATGTAATCCCCCTGGCAGATGGAGAGGGTGTATCTTTTCCTGATTGGTGTCTCTGTGTGGGTCTGTCACACACCCCCTCTGTGATAGAGTAATGTAACTCGGTGATCTCCAGAAATTTGGTGTCAAGAGCAAAGTGGACCTGTTTCTAGTGTGTTGTGCGTGGATTTGTACTCTGCCCAGTGTGACATACGGTGCTGCAGTGTGTCTTGTGTATCTTCATAAAGCTGTCCAATCATCGAGTAAGTTGGTTTTCATATAATGAGTTCCTTTTTGCTTTAATTTATATACGATTTCAGCAAGAGAAAGGCACACTGAGTGTTTTCCCCTTTCTGAGTCCCCAAACATCCCGCTTGAGTGTGTTCAAGAGTTTATCAAAGTAGGACTTGGTGTAAATATTATTTGATGGCATGATCTGGCAGTGTATGACACATTATTGGCAATCTATACTTAACTTGGCTACTCTTTTCTCCCCCCCCCCCCCTTCCAACAATCCTTTCGGTGAATGGACCTGCTTGCAGGTGCCAAGCCATCTGCCCCGGGGAAGCGGCAGCGGAACAAGTCAACGATAGAGGCCACCACACTGAACCAGAAGCCCGTCGTAGAGGATCCCGAGGAGGAGAAGAAGTTGGAAGACATAAGCAAACTGGAGGCAGACCTTGGCCCACTGCCGGATGACTGGGAGATTGCCTTCACGGAGCAGGGAGACATGTACTATATCGAGTGAGTCCCAGGCGTATTACAAAACCCAATTTTTTTTTTAACCCTCTCTTTCTCATCTTATAGAAACTAAGCAGAATTGCCCGTGTCTGTAAACATGTTTACTGTCACGTTGATGGTGTAACAGGGCTCGACACTCACTTTTTTAACTGGTAGCCAGTTCAGGCCACTAAAATCTTTTAATCTGAAATTTTGGTGGCCTGAATAAGACATGTAATGGCCCGAAGTAAACGAAAACATAACAATCCATATTGAATGTTTGTGCCCGATTGGGCCACCAAAAGATAGCCTCTTTGGAAATTTGGTGCCCCAACGTCAACTTTTAGTGGCCCCGGGCCACCACTAATGTCAAGCCTTGCATAAAGTCATTTTCTCTCTGTTCATGGTTTAGTGTGTGTGTGTGTGTGTCTCTGTGTGTCTGTGTGTGTGTGTGTTAGTACACATAATAAGAAAGATTTGCTGGGGGGGGGGGGCATGGAAAGTGGAAAGTGTTTGAAGTGTGAAATGCAAAAAAAAATAAATAAATAAACGCATTCAAATAAACTTTCATTGAAATAAGCATTCAATAAACTTTGATACAGCTTTTTGAATGAAGAAGTCATCTTAGGCACCAATGTACCCATTTTTGGAAGAAATGATGAACGGTAGTGATGACATCAAATGATCTGTAGAGTGTAACGACCAGGCGGATCTGTAATTTAAATAGAGTAGTATTGTGCAATGTAGCTGTGCTTACGTGAAGCAGGGGCCCAAAGTCAGTGGGTAACTCTCATGTCAGTTGCATTTACTACAACCAAACCAGCAGACCTGAAGCACCTGCTTGCGATTATCATGATGGTCTATGATGTTTTTGCAGAACATATGACAATAGAAATTTATGCACATTTGTATTTTCATTTTAGATGTCCATAAACCTGTTTTGATGGACTGGGCAGTCATCCAGAAAAGCAAAGCAAATTATGAGAACTAAGTGAGAACCAGGACACAGCTTCAAAATACCAGTATTTTGAGACAATAGCGACTGGTTATGGCTTTATCGCTTCTTCAACTACTTTGCAAGGTGGAACAAGGTCATTTGAAAATG
Source organism: Diadema antillarum (assembly GCF_040938485.1). Lineage (NCBI taxonomy): Eukaryota > Metazoa > Echinodermata > Echinoidea > Diadematoida > Diadematidae > Diadema > Diadema antillarum. Next base: position 4,729,574 of record NW_027270963.1, on the reverse strand, counting down.
TGACTTCGTCATTGAAATTTTGTGCAGCTAAAAAGTGCAGACAACAGTCCTTGGTCCCATACAGAATTGGTTTTAAAAGTAATACGAGGAGTTTGCTTGTAGCGTACGCTGTCAGTACCGTGATAATGGGAAGAGACACAGAGGATGAGGAAATGATTTAAGGCACAGTCGCAGACATGCATGCACAGGACATAAATGGCACACAATGAAAGGGAATCCTTTGTTGAGGTTCACTGGAGGGTGTAATGATGCGCCCCAGGGTCGCACTTGTGCCCCCCTTTAATGAAGTCCTCAGCCCCGGCAGTATGTCACCGGTGTTTATACCAAAGATGGACCCTCCTTTTGCGGCAATAGGCAATTATGACGAGGATGCTAATATGATGCTGATGATTCCGCCACGTGTGCAGGATTTTGATTGAGACAGTGTTTGGGGAGCCTGCCACCAGGAGGCTTGTGTTCACAGAAGGTGATCTGCATCATTAACTCTCAACCAAATTTAACCCTTACTGTGCTTTGATCCCCAATTGACTCTCATGCCCAAAGTGCTTTCTTCACAAATTGGCACAAGTGCCTGGAAACTAATCGTCAGTGAATAATAAATGGGGATTATCTAGTCTCCCTAATCCCTATTGTGTCACCATGGCCTGCCCAGCCCATACATTTCTACACCTTAGGCCTTTTTAGTGGGTATGTTAATCCACAATTAGGTCAAGTTTGGATGGATTTGATACTGAATGCTGATGATAAAAGCTTGGCAAGTTTAAGCCAAGTGCCTGGGAACAAAACCTAGCACTTTTGTTTTTCTCAGTGGTGCTCTGGGCCCCATTTCATAAAAAAAAAGATATTAGGATAGTAACTCTTGGTGGAATGGCAACTTCCCATAGCAACAGCCAATTAGAAAGCTGGATTATTGTTGTTACTGTGACAATTGCCATTCCAGTAAGAGTTGCTATCATACCAGCTTTTTGTGAAATGGGGCCCTGGTCTCACAGACACTTGGGAGATCTGGAGGAGGAATCCTACCCCTGTGTGTTCTGGCACATCCAAGCACTATCACATGATCTGCGCATTGCCGAGTGTCTTGAATTTGATATTGGTGTTCTCAGCACTTCTCCCTTTTCTGTCCCGCAGCGATGAGGATTTTTTTTTTTTTTTCTGCAAGTTTATGGCAGTGATGATGCAAGTTGGAAAATCAGTTTGCAGTGACATCAGGAGTTTGTTTGGATATATTTGAATATATGACCTTTTCAAATAAGGATTATGAATTGGTGTGGAAAGGAATGGCGTATGCTTGTGTGTGTGTGTGTTTGTTGGTGGTATGAGTGTGTGTGTGTTTTGTGTTCACAGGAAGCTGTCATATTGGCTTGAAAGGAGTCAAGTGTGATGATGAATGCATACCATAATGGCTTGATGGCAAACAATCTGGGAACTACTGAGAACAACTACTGGCGTAGTTTGATTCTGTTTTTGTTTTTGTTTTTGTCATTTTGACAAGGGGAACACCTGGTGACCTTATGGCAGCAGAGTACGAAAGTGTCCATTTAAATCAGTTCAGTGGTGATGGTAAAGAATGAATGTTTGTAGGCCAGATGACAAACTGAATGGGCCTGTCCTCAGCTGCTGAGAGAATTTTGCTCCTGGATTTTGGAATAACATGAGAGGATCTCTCTTTCACCAACTGATGGGTGTATACTATAGGCGCAGTGTACATGTACATACCAATGGCTGTGGTGGTACGGGTCAAATTCTTTGACAATCCCGTCATTAATCATCATTGATTGGGGGGGGGGGGGGAGGACACCAGCTATTGTGGGAGGGAGCAAAATGGAAGGATTTGGAACAAAGTGTTGGGTATGTAGGCTACCCTTTGTGGCAAGTATCTAGGCACTGCTCACTGTAAACAGGCACTGCTTGCATATATATACATACTAGCATAAGCTGACAATAACATAGTCCCATAACAAAGATGGGGGGGGGGGGGGGAGGAGGGAGAAAACATAAAAAAAGAATATCATTGTTCTCAAGCCTCAGATTGCAGAAATTATGTAGCATGCAAAGTGACACATCCCCCACCCACATTTGTGTGTGTGTGTGGGGGGGGGGGGGGGGGGACTTTGATGAAAGAGTGTCTTGGAGCTCTCACGGGCCCTGGACTGACAGTAACAGGTTTTACCGTCTGTTTTTAAATGTACACACGTCAAGAAGGGGAAAAAATGAGTGATCTTCTTTTTTTTTTTAATTTGCTACTGTACCAGTGGAGGATAGTGCATGACTGGTGGTTGTAAAGTCAAAATAGTAATGATCTTTCCGAGACCCTGATAGAGGACTGCGATTTGCTTCTTTCTTTTTTTTTCCCCCCTTCTCCCATTGATGGCTTGGGGTCATGTGACCAGGGCTGGAATTCAACACCTCAATGGTGCCGTGACCCCAGTACTAGACAGAAAGAGAGAATACAAGTTCAGTATGGGAGTGGGGTCAGACAAAAATCATGGGGGTTCACTGAAAGTTGAGCCCTGTCTTCTCTCTGCTTGATGGCTTATTTTGACGATTGCAAAAAATAGAAATAAAAAAAAAAGAGAGAGGAAAAAAGTGTATGGTGCGTGTGCACACACACACACACAAGAGAGGCTTTAGGCACACGCCAAGCCACCATCACCACTGCTGCGGCTGTAGACAGGGAGTGGTGTGTATATCATATTTTACACAGTGCAGGGCTGGGCGAGCAGGTCAAAGTCTAATGTGGGCTTATAGTAAACAGCACACAATTTTTTTTTTCTTTTTATAATCAAGAACAGCGAAGGGTATAGATGTGGGACATGTCAGGCTTGACAACGCTTCCTCCTGGAAAAAATGTTAATGTGAGACCACATAATGTAAATACAGCTGAAGTTACAGTTATGTATCACCACCAAGAACAACACTAACAATAGCTACAGAAATAGAATATGAAAAAAACAAAATGAAATTGATGGATGAGAGTTGTTTTTGTTGGGCCATGCACAATTTTGGGAGTTCAGCTGTAGAGCATACGACGTGCATGTTTTTCTGTAGAGATGCATGACCAGTCTATACTGTGCAGTTTGTTGTTGTTCCCGGGAGCAGCATTCCCTGCCCATTGATATGGTTCTTCTCTTGATTTGATGTGACTGTACTCCTTTCCCCCGGCGTATGCAGACCTGGCAACTATTGTATGGTACATTAGCAATAAACCACTGACAATATGCAAGCAAATGCTGTCGCTCAGCGTAGGGTCAAATGATACAACGTGATATAAACAGGTATAGAATGATAATAGTAATCTGTTCTTAGAGAGCATTTAGTCTCTGCGTGTACACATGGAAATAAAATCATCCAAACATTTCAATATCCACATACACATGTATTGTCTTATCAACAATTATCAAAAGATGAGTTTTCAACACAGATTTGAATTTATCGAAATCTGTAATATACCTAATACTGAGGGGGAGATTATTTTGTAATGATGGTGCCATTTTTCCAAAAGCCCTGTCACCAAATGCGTATGTGTGAGTGCCATTTATGATGGTCAATATTTCATGAATTAAAAGACAGCTTCAGCTGTAAATGCATAAGGTCAGCATTTTGAAATAGTTGAAAAAGAGACGCCACCATATCGAAGGATGTTTGTGAGGCTCCTTGTATGTTTTGAGCATTAATACACGTGTGGATAAATCTGAGCGGTGGCTGTGCTACAAATTTGCCCTTTCGCTGCCCTTTCATTGCCCTCTTGTTGCCCTCTGCGCTGTAGTTTTTGCTTTTTGTTTGTCTTTGTCGTCGCACAACTTTACATCTGCAACAAATGCGCAAATGGCCACACTTGACAGGAAGCATGTTTACCTTGACAAATTGAGCAAAGTTCATCATTCCAGCACAAAGGAACATTATATCTCTAAGTCTTCACTGGACCGGCAAACCGGCACGTACAAGTAAGTTGTAAACAATGCCAAGACCTTCATAAAAAAGATACACAGTTTATTTTTGTACCATAGCATTTCATTATATATATATATTTCTTTTTATGCCATCAGTATTAGCGTGAAGCATTCATGGTTCCCCATTACCGATGTTAATCAACATCAGTTAATTGTATCCACTTAAGACTTCTGGGTCATTGTGTATTATTTTGCGGTTGTTGTTGTTTTTTTCCTCTGCAGTCATAAGAATGAGCGGACACAGTGGCTTGATCCCAGACTGGAGAAGAAGAAGAAGCACGCGACGTCAGAGTCTGGTGGAGAAGGTAATGTAGCATGCTTCCCACACTTCCACTCCTCCTCCTCAGTTGACCCCAATTATTACGCTGGAGACGGGATCAAAATCTCTCTCTTATCTGTAACCCCCCACAAAGACCTTTTGGCGGGGTTGGTCGATTACATACTATTTTGGGGAGAAACATGAATGGTTGGCAATTTGGGCGTGCATTCACGAGCGATGGAAAATTGCGTATATAATGTAATTTGAGGGAGACCTATATCAGACGTCAGAACTCTGATCCATTTTGCCACCAGTATATTAAACTGTGCCTCCGTCATTGACAATATATCTATATATATCCATACCTGTGTCGGTTCATAAATAATTAGATTTCATAACCATGTGTACATGCATATAAACATGAGAATGTTTTAATATGTTGATATATATATATATATGCAAACAAAGAGGGATAACATGCACTCTCCTATTTTCCATATACAATTTTATCCATGGATGTCTGTTTTTTTCCATAATGAATTATAAAAGTAAGATGTATGTGTCATCTTTATGTTATAATTTTGATTATTTAGTTATGTTGATGTATACTTCTCTAATGAGAGTAAAAATAATGCATATTCTGTGGTTTCTTTCTTGTTTTTAGAGCTTCCGTATGGATGGGAAAAAATTGATGACCCACAGTATGGCGTATACTACATTGAGTAAGTAGATGACTTTATTACTTCAGAATGGCTTTCTGAAAATTACAATGTATTGAAAACCTGTGAAATTTTTTATAGCTCACCAAGCACATAAACTTAGTCCTGTACTCCTGCAAAAATTTTGGCTTTTACAGTATTCCATTCCGGCTTCTGCGGAGAGCGACCACTTTAAACTGTGACAGACTGAATCTGTGTACATCTCTCGTATGTTTATCTCTTCTGCCATTCTTTTAATTACTCTTAATGTGACTTCAGCAATGTCTAGGCTGAGAAATCCATTTTTGTGCACTTCTTTTAGCACATATGCTGCATCAGTAGTTAGTTACCTGGAATTGAGAGAACAATTATTGTGGATGGAAGTTGTCAGGAGAAAAGTCATATTCTTTCAATCTTTATGTGTATTGCATCGTGAGTCTGTATACATTTATTATCTATGGTGCATTAAAGGGTGTGTACAGTTCTGGTTGAGGTGAGGATTTGGCTTTTAACGTTTTGCGAGATATTCAGAAACCAATCTATGAGATGTCAAAGAGCATGCAATTCTAAGGGGTATCAAAAGTTTATTTGATGAAAATCGGTTTTGAAATGGCTGAGATATCCAAAAACAAGGTGAAACAAAGAGATCCTAATAAAAGGTGTGGCCTGTCGCCTTTTATTATTATCATTTTTTTGGATATCTCAGCCATTTGAAAACCAATTTTCATCAAATAAATGTTGAATCCTTCTTGAAATTACATGCTCTTTCATATTTCATAAGAGGTTTCTCATTATCTCACTTAGGAATGTTCAAAACATGAATCCCCACCTCAACCAGTACTGTACAGTCCCTTTAACACTAGTATACTCTGCTCCCAGTTTGAGCAGAGTTGTCTTGGCTGTCAGTCTAAGGGTGCGTTTATAAGATTTTTCTTCTGGCCAGAAACAGTGTTTTGAAACACTGTTTCTGGCCAAACAGTGATTCTAGCTCGAAAAAAATTCTTATAAACGCTCGCCGTGATTTGAAACAGTGTTTTGAAACACTGTTTGTAAACGCACAAAATAGTGCGTTTACAAACAGTGTTTCTGTAGAATCAGTGTTTCAAAAATCTTATAAACGCAACCGCGATCGCAAACACTGTTTATAATGACGTCACAATGCCTTGCGCGCACCCTGTTTGAGCTTTTGCCGAGGAAAAACTGCGCAGAATGAGTTGCGCAATGGCACAGTCTGAGCGAGAGCCCCAACACGCTCGGAGAAAAAAATCTTATAAACGCTCTCCGGACGAAAGTGTGATTTGAATCAGTGTTTCAAAACAGTGTTTCAAAACAGTGATTCTAGGCCCGCAAAATCTTATAAACGCACCCTAATAAGAGAAACACACAAAGGTTATCAATGTCCATCTGGGGAAGTTAATGAGGTTTTCCTCGATGGGCTTTGATGTGTTTTGATATCCCACAATAAGTGTCATGCCACTTGGAAATGTTGTGTGTGCCATTATTTGGGCTGTCTTGGAACAGGTCCTAACATCCCCTGTGTTGCAGTGCAGAAGTGATAGCGTATCATTACATAAGCCTGTCTGTACAATGGTTTGTTTTTAAACATGTATTACTTTAGTACTTTCTAGACCTTGCTCCACAAGAGTGGTGAGAGGGTGCTTTTGCCTGAGATCTGGATGATACATCGGGGGGATAAAACTCATCTAATTCTAGCCAAAATGTAGTTTTCTCAAACAAAGCCTGAATGAAAATGTACTAAAATGATACATTTGACCCCCAAAATGGCAGACCTTGTGATTTAAGTGGTGGTGTGATGGATTATCAGAAGTCAGTGATCTATTTGCGAGAAAAATCATGATAAGATTTTCCCATTTTTAGAGCATGAAGGTCATGGCACAAAATTATCAGAATTACACCATTATATAGGTACATTGTGTTTGAAAGCACAGACCTTTACCAAGCATTTTGTAGCTGATTAGAGGCTCAATACCAGAGTCATATGATTCCCTTGTGTGTCTTGACCATTTGCCAAGCACTTTTGTACAAAATGTAGATTAAGGGGGGGGGGGGGGAATGGGAATGGGCTTGTTTGTTGGATTATACCAGAATAACATTTGGCCATCAAGCATTATAATTGTGATGGATTTTAGTGAGGGTTACAAAAGTGAATGGAAAAGGTATGTTCAAATGTGAATGTGTATGTCTATTTTACAAGCTTATCTGAATAAACCTTAAGCTTTGAAATATAAACAGCAGAAAGAGTAAGTTTGTGAACAGGATTTGCTTTGAAGGGACCCTGTAGAAACAAAAGATGGGTATGCTCTGCTGGCTGCACACAGAAGTATCGTCCATCTTACTCCGAACAAGCAATCTTGCAGCATCTACTCCAAAAGCCAGCTAATCTTGGGACACGGGCGCTCTCCTTCACACCTCTCTTCCCTACATCATCTCATCAGATCTGTCTAGTTTCACCTAATTAGTTCCCCGGTTAATATCGTCTCTCGGCACTTCCCCATTAGAGCACAACTCTCGGGTAACGTAACCAAAATCGTGAGTCACCGTGGTCCTGGCGGCAGGACTGTCTTCGGCTGCCTCTGCTCACGACAAGCTTGGGTGTTCATACTGTCCGTACCTTGTGCAATTTCACTCACGCTGGCGTGTCTTTCTTGCACCCACTTTGCGAGGCATCATGCAGATTTCTCGCGCAGATATGGGTTTGCGGTGACATCAATGATTCGCTAAATGGCAACATCGCAGCTGTCAATCTTTATCGTATTACGTTTGCGTTCTTGTTTGAGGAGATTGATATTTTCCAGCTGATGAGACAGAAGGTGATATGAGCACACCTCAGTGCTCTATACAATGCAAAAAAGAAAAAAGAAAAAGAGTAAGAAACTATCAGCATTTTTATATTTGTCATTGCTAATCTGGAATACTGCACTTGAAAATTCATTTTCGGTCACATTTTGATATGGAGGCATTTTTTCTTGAGGAGGTTAACAAGGAATGCAGTTCCTGTGAGAATTGTACACCTTTGTGCTGTTAGTGTTATGAATATCATTGAATGCGATGATTATGAGGGGCCACAAGGCAATGCTAAAGATGCCTTTGTAGGTATTGTTCATTGTCACATCACACACTTATACTGTAAAAGTGGTTTCTTTCACGTACAGATACTTTCGCGGTTTCCATCGGTGCCGACTTTTTCGCGTGTGTTTAAATTTGCGGTCGGCAAAATCTGTGAATTCACAGTTGGCAAATACTGTTTTATTTTGCACATGAAAACCCAAACTATAATCCAATTATTCTTTTATTTATTAGATAGAAATTAAACTTAAATACAGGCTTACCTGAAATCCCATCTCTCGAGTATCTTATAACATGCCTGTACCTACATTGCGCGGTATCGCTGTGTGTGTGTTGACTATCAATACACTCAATGCGCGGAATCTTCGTGTGTGCATGTGCGCAATAGCATTGTAACAAGTGACAGGTTCAAAACATTTTCGCGTGATGTTAAATTCGCGGTTCAACCTCGAAGCGGGAAAAGCGCGAAAATAAAACCACCGCAAAAGAAACCACTTTTACAGTAATCTGAGTACAGATATACACTGTACATGTATAGTCCGTCTGTTTCATTTCCTGCTTGGATGTTTGCCGTGCACAGTAAACTGGCAAGCCCAATGGTGACCATGCCAGCGGCAAGCTAGATCACATGACAAGACATACAAAGAGCTGGCAGCGTAATTATCCTCAATAAATTTCTCCTTTGCTTTGCAACGATGTCCAGGCATCCACTCTTGCTGTAGGAATTGAATGCTTTCACAAAGATAGCTGTAATGAGTTTAGGATTATGGTAGACACATTGTGTGTATACATGTGTGTGTAACCCAGGTGGCTGGATAGACACAGACTAAACTATCATTTTGTGTATTGTAAAAGGGGGAGGGGGGCTGGTTGGATACAGAACCAAATTCTTCAGTGCAGATTTATGTTTGTTTGTTAATTTGTTGTGGTTAAACGAATACATATATGTAAACAAATTATAAATTAGATCAAGCTAGATGAAAGATTGCTTGTCCCAATAGTGGGGAACTACGTGAAAATTTGCTCCATCAACTCGTAGTTCACCAGAGTGAGAGGCATACTACCCATTTATAATGTACTTGTTTACATGGTAATCAAATTGTGAAGGTTTGAATTTCAAGGCTCTCTTCTCTTTCCGTCATGCTCTTATTCTTTCATTTTTTTCTTTGTCATACCTGTACTCCCGTTTTTTTTTTTCAGAATTGGCATTTCTTTTGTTTTTGCTGTCGCAATCCTAGAGTTATGTTGTAGAATTGCACAGATTTTTGTCCATTCTTTTTTCTTTTTTTTTTTAAATCAAGTTTTGTACACATAGAAATTTGTACTGAGCTATTTTTGGTGTTTATTTGTGTCTGATTGCCTTATTTGGGAAGCCTCTAAAGCCCCAATTCTAATTTCCCGGTTACACATTGATCCTTTTCTTTAGAGATGACAGTTCATTATTGATCTTACACCTGTGGCCCTGAGAGCCGGTGTGATTGACACGATTCACCTGACAGCTAAGCCGAAGTCAAAATGAAGACCAAAAAATGCGCACAAAGAAATTTTGAGTGCCCCCGCATCATGTCGTTATTTGTATTCATTTGCATTTGTTGAGGGTTGCACTGCTGTCGAGGGTTTCACTGCTGTCGAGTGTGCATATATCATGTATTGATACAGCCACTCTGTGTAGAGTTGGAGAAATCAAAGCCATCTTACCTTGACCTCTAACGAAAGACAAGTCTGAATGGTAAGTCTCTCTGTCAGCCCAGTTCCAGCTGGTGGAACAAATATCGAGGGGATCGAATGACCCACCTGCCCCCATCCTACAGGTACTGTTAGCATTTCCTCCGTGGTTAACACGCGGGGCCTCGTTTATCCATGTCACAACATCTGTGTGTTTGTGTCGTGGACATGGGCAGTTGAGGTCAGCAAGCTGAGAAATCTGTATTCCCAATCAGTGTGATGTGCGTGTACAATCATAAAACAGGAGAATCTTACAGTTATTGGCGGTTGAGAAGCAGATGGACAGTGATGTAATTATTTTGTAGTGTATGTGGAGTTAATGCCTTTTTGCTTTGCTGTAGATTGGGGATGGTGGAGCAAGGTTGTTCCAGTGTCGCACTATGAAGAAAGATGAAAAAGAGGTGTGAGTAGGGAAGGATTAAAGTCAAGACATGAATAGTGCTGGTACAGGAAAAGTTCTGACACATGCAGGGATAAATGTATGAATAGCAATCAAAGCTCTATGATATGACCTTTAATTTAATTTGTACTGTTCAATGTATACAATGTGACAGGCTTCATTCTTTTCAACAGATTTTCTGAAAGCTTTTAGTAGTCTCGGGGCTAGGTCACGCATGGCCATGATGACAAATGTGTAATTCAGTTTAGTAAGTGTTGTTTTGGTATACAGAGCTACTAACCGGAGGCATCAATCATGTGGTATTTTGCAACTATTTCTTCTCCAAACTGTGATGCACAGGGCAAGGACAAAAGATGTAATTCCTTTCATTGACCCAAAGGGAATTTGGGTAAGGGGTCCCTACATGTTTTAACAGGCAAATGTCCCTTCGTTTTACTTGCCCTGCAAATGCCCTTTTAAATTTTACTTGCCTGAGAGAGTTTAGAGTTAGCCCCAGCAAGCAAACCAGTGGGATTGTAGTGCCCTGTCTGTGATAGCCTTGGTTAGTCACAGAGAGAACTGAGATCATTTTTTTTTCTTATACCAGTTGAGATACAAGGCCTCTTTACCCCAGGGATGTTCTTTTTTTTTTTAATGTATGTGTTGCCATACACCAGCTTCAACCCAAGTCTACTTTTCACATATTTGCAGTGAGTGCCTTTCAAGTTTGCAGTTAGCATCCATGAAAAAAACAACAACAAACAAACAAACAATTAAAAAAAAACTCCAGAAAAATTCATCCAACAGGCGTACCAGAGCTATGCATCAACATCCTGTCATGAGTTAGTGATGGGAATGATAAATGTTTGTTTGTTTTTATTTATTTATTTATTTTTTTCACAGAGAGGGGAAAATGTCTGACATGAAAGGTTTATCTGATAGGAAGAGATAGGCACCTGTCCCAGCCCTCGTTTTATAGTGTGACTGCATTGCCTCGTGTACAGTATCAGTGTTTTCAGTATGGGGTGAATTCTTGCTCGCGACCCTGTGATGTTTTGGGAAACTATCCAGAGAAGATGTCTGCTGCAATAAGTTAGATGTACAGTAAACACTACATTCATTCTGTGAAGATACCCCCCCCCCCCCCCCAAATGTGCAAACCTGGAATTGAGAATAAATCAATAAAGAGAAGAATTTAAAAACTAAGCAAACAGATTACATATTTAGACCTTTCATGTGACATCCTCAGTGCTTGTTTGTGTGGAATGGAGTTGGATGGAAATTCCATGGTGTAGTTGGTGGCACACATGCATACTAGTGTCTAATGGGGTGACATAAAATGAAAGGTGTTAGTGGAGTGATGAAGGCAGTATTAATGAAAAAGAAAACATCCAAGACGTTATTCTTGAAGCATTCAGTTTGAAATTACATTTTTACTTCAAAAAAGAATATATCTCTGTTCCTCTGCTTTTGTGTCCCACTATGCACAGATCCGTAGTACTATGCTGGCGATGAGAGCAAAATTTGTAATATCAACAAAGCCTCTCGATTTTTAATAGAGTTTGGTAGATTTTGACCATTTTGGGCATCTGTGCTTTGTCTTCTCTTTACCACAGCCACGTGAACCGGAAGACACAGTTTGACAGTCCGGTCAAGACGGGCGACGGAGTGGGGTCGTCTTCCCCGCAAGGGTCACGACCTGTCAACTCGTACAATAACCTGAACAGGAACAGTTCCTCGGAGAGCCCTATGTCGCCACATAGGACCTTCAGTCAGCCCGACGTCACCAAGACCAAGACTAATGGATCCATAGGACCAGGTACGGCAGCACCAAAGTCTGCAAACTCCATTAATCCATAGTGATGTAATGAGCATATAATAAACTTGCGCTTAATTTGTACCAAAAGATTGACATTTTATAAAGAAGGCATTTGCTCCACAATGTACCAGAGACAAATTCTTGCACAACTCTGAAGGGGAAAGTAATTGAAAACTTGTGAAGCATAGTATAGTGTTAAAAACAAACAAACAAACAAAACAGAAGCAGGGCTGTAACTTCACAAAGAATCTGGTGTGTAAATGCTCACCTGGATCTCAACAGGTAGTACAGAGCTGCCAAGTCTCCCTGATTCTACAGGAGTCTCCCTGGAAATGTCAAAATCTGTTCATGTCTGAATAAGAGAATATTAAAATCTCCCTGATTTGGGAATTATTTTCACCCACTGAAATGCATGTAACACACAGATATCTCCCTGATTGTAGTGTAGAATCTCCCTGATTTGGATGTGGGAATGTTGGCAGACCTGGTAGTATCTTAAGTGCTTTTTTTTTTGAGTGGTCACTGTGAGTCAGTGTTTCACATATTATCATTACATATGTATCAGCAAAAATAGAATAGTATTTGCCTCAATCTTGCAGCAGCATATTAGTTTATCCTTTGCTTCATTTAATTGCAAATCATTGAAATCAAGTGATGTGTTAGTGTGTTAAACGGAGATTCTCGTTTAGGACACAATAAGAAGAGATGACGTAGAAATTAAAGAGTGGCATAGCCATCTACTGTAGAGGAGAGCATACGAGGGATGTCAAACAATCAAATGTCATCACATCGGGAGTGTAGGAAGCTGTCACAATTTTGAAACCCATATTGAGGTTGGTGGATTCTAAAAAATGTTCCTTGCCTGCTGTTCTGTAATTCTGTAATTTTTTAAGCGCTCTGAGCCTCATGGGAAAACCAGATTGAATAAATTAATTGTGCTGTATTCTCGGTGACCAGATGGAGATCTGTACAAGTTTACCAACAACCCCGACGAGCTTGTCGGCAGGCGCTACACCACACATCTTGTCAAGGGCAAGCGGGGCTTCGGCTTCACCATCATCGGGGGCGACGACCCCAATGAATTCCTCCAGATCAGGAATGTCCTCCCGTCTGGCCCCGCCCACCAAGATGGCATCCTTCAAACAGGTGTGCAAAGTTAGCTGTGTGAATGATGACAGGCTTGAATGGTTATCATACTGTAAAAAGTAGACATTTTTGCAGTGTTGAAATTTTTGCGCATTTCGCGCTACCAGAAACTAGTGCTGAAATAAGAGCATGCAAATATTTGTCCTTGCCTTATTGTACCACTTTATAATGTCATGATTTCACGTAATTACAAACACACAAAATTTATCTAACTCTGCAGAGTATGAAAATATCCACTTTTACAGCACTGGTGACCGTGGGATGGAAAAAGCGATTCCACTGTAAATTAATGATGCAATGAAAGACAGGTGAATTTTAACAGACACAGCTGTATGTATACATTTGTGATTTATATTCTTTGGTCGTATGGGAAACAGAGCTGAAAATTGTTACAAAATAGATATTGACATTGAGGTCTTAATTTGCCCCTCCTTTAGACAACCTCTGCATTCATTAGGCTGCAATTCTCAGGAATTTTTGAAGTATTTGATCGAAATGATATATCATCTTGAGAAATATGTTCATCTACTCTTTTAAAAGATAGGTTAAGTATTTGATAATCCTATGACAAAGTTTTTATCTTGTGTCAGTATGGTTTGATGAACTAATTCTTGTTATTGCAGTGGTGCTGGTTTAGATGAAAAAAAATTAATATATTGACCAGGAAACATTGTCCGTCTCACCATTAGATTTGGTTTCTTAAATACTGCATCTTTTTTGCAACTGATTGACAAAGTGGCTTTCATTGATGTAGATAAGTACAGATTTTTTCAGTATTTTTAGTAGTAGCCATCTCTCTTCCTCTGTTGTCTTCAATTCCAATTCCAATTCCAATTCCAATTCCAATTCCAATTCCAATACCAATTCCATTCCATTCAATTATTTCAATTTATTGTTGTTTAGGTGATGTGCTGGTTTCTGTGAACAAGGAACTGGTGCTGGGCTGCACACACAAGGACGTAGTTACAATCTTCCAGGGAATCAGTCCCAATGAGAAAGTGGAGCTGGAGGTCTGCCGAGGGTATCCCCTGCCCTTTGACCCAGCCGACCCCAACGCTCAAATCGTTACCTCCTATGCCATTGAACCTGCTCGTGTGCCAAATCAAAACGGCTTGGGGACCAAATCAACTTCACTAGGCAGTATACACAAACGAGACATTCCAACCGACAACATTCCCAACCACGTCGGGCCTGGACACGGCTTTGGAGACGACACAGGATCGCGGAGCAGCTACAACAGTAGGGACTTCCCCTACAGTCCGCCGCACACACGGAGGAGCCACGGGCCCTCGGCCCGGCGGACAGACACCAATTTGAGCCGCATGCCCCACGTCAAGTCCCTCCCGGACCTGTCCAACAAGCAGGGCCCAGAGGTGAACAGCCAGCGGGCCAAGACCCCCACACCCTCGATGGGCAGTCACTTCGGTCCAGGATCTCCCATGATCAGCGACAGGACCAGTATCTCCAGTGACATGACGATGGACCAGGGACCAGCCGAGACTCACAGCATATCGTTCATCAAAGGCAGCCAGGGATTTGGCTTTACAGTAGCTGACAGTCCACATGGCCAAAGGGTAGGTTGTCTTGAGTATTTGGTTGTTGATTATATTTTTATTCATCCTTCCGGGCTGCTAAAGTGAAAGTGCTTTTCCTTTGGAAGGGCACCACAACTTGCTGCCATTACGATTGAATATAACTGGTCTAATCCACTGATTCACAACGGTTGCATTGCTTGTCATTTACCATTTGTCATGTAGTATGACTGTTTATATCTATGTGGTAATGTGTTTAAGATATGGTGATCCTCCAAACCTAAGCCATTACCTTTTAATTCAAAGTGACTGTAGACTATCATATTGAGAAAGTTTTATATAAATCTTTTCCTACTTGAGGATTTAACAGGCGTAGGTTTTGACATCGAGGTAGAACACTGTACATGAATGAACTTTGCTTCAAGTGAAGTATCAGTAAGTCATTGTTAGTAATCATTTCATGTGTGATTCAAAATTCTATTAGTGTTGTTTTTTTTTGCAAATCATGTGAAAAAAGATTAAAAGAAAAATATATCTGTTATGTTTTGCTATGGCACTGAAATGTTAAGATGCATGAAATCTCTTAAAAGGAGGAATTACATTCAAAGCCAGAATTGCATGGTGTGTGTGTGTGTGTGTGTGTTTTGTTTGCTTGTTTGTTTTTTACAAGTGAGTGTGTGCTCTGATACTGGATGATGGGAAGCCGAAACTCTAGAAATGACTTGCAGCTGCACCTTTTTAACAAAAGTGTGTCCCTCATTTCTGCAGGTGAAGCAGATCCTGGCACCGCAGCGCTGCAAGACGCTGAGAGAGGGCGACATCCTGATTGAAATCAACCATGAATCCATCGCCGCCCTGCCCCACTCACAGGTCGTCCAGAAACTCAAGGAATGTCCTCAGGGAAAGGAAACCATTATCACAGTCAAGAGAGGAGGTGAGGGAACTCCAGCTTAGCCTTCATTCAAGACTCTCTCTCTCTGTCTTTAGAAAGAATTTTCATCCTTGATGAGGTGGTTACTACAAACTGGTACAAGATGGGGAAAAACATATTTTGTTTTAGCAAACAGTTCTAAGGTACTAGATTTAGGAAAAGCAAAGAAGTTACACTCATTCACACATGCGCGCACACACACACACAACTCCCTGTTCTCCTTCCCCCCCCCCCAAAAAAAAACAAAACAAAACAACAACCCAAAGAGTAGGCCTACAGGTTATGTTACACACCAATCAAATCCGAAGAGTTCACAGGGATACATATCAGGCTTGACAGGTGACTCTCTCCATAAAAACAAATTAAAACAGAAATATTATCCTATGTAGAAGGGATTTTTGCTTGTGATTTTTAGTTTTTGTGCCTTGAATGTTTTTCATTTTCCTTTTTTAGTGTATATATGCTGAGATGTAAAATTTCCTGGGGTATCTTCTGTTACTCCTTCCAAATCCACAGTGAGATATAAGCCTACATCTATGTGCTCATTTAAAATACTCAGAATTGGCAGTAAAACAGTCAGTAAGACATGTTTTCTTTTGATTCTTTCCTTTATCCTTAGTGAAACGTATATAACAAACTAATAATGCATAATATACTCAAAGAATGATCCGGTACATAGCAGTCATTCATTTCTGACATACCATTGTGTTTGCGGCAGGTTGCACTAAAGGAATACAAAACAATAGGAGTGGGGGTACTTTGCTGCCATATTAACAAAACTCCATCCACCTTTTGGTGAGACTACACTCATGTAGTCCCATGTGGGTAACTCCTTGTAGGGAATTTAGATATCTAGGTTTCCAGCACATGAGCGTGCACAAATGTCTCTCCTGTCTTGTTCTAATTGTCATCGACAATATCTTAAAGGGAAACTCCATCACACAGATGAAGTCAGATTAACACAAGTTTTGTTAGACTATATACCAGAAAATTGATGAGAAAGGACGAAAGTTAAGAAATTGTGAGTTTTACTCTCTTTTTTTCCCACCAAACAGTAATGTGAGTAAGAGTCTAAATCACATGCAGATTCACTGAGATGCTGATTTAATTGTCCTATTTTTTTTCTCGGTCAACAATTAAGCATCTATTACTGCCATTGAAAGGAAAAAAGTTATTGCTATTATCAATATAACACTTATTATGATTTGATGTTTTGAACTTCACTTTTTTGTCACCTCAATCCACCTCAAGAAAGGACATTTTGAAGAAAAAAAAAATTTGCATATAAGCCAAGTTGAGACTTGTTAGGCAGTGACATCATCACTTCATGTATTGTAATCAATATGATGAGATTGTACAGATATTACTGTTTCCTGTGAACAGGTAAAACTTCAAAATTGCAATCCTCTATTTTTGGGGGGCTGTTTTTCGGCGTTGTAGTGCCAACTTCGAAAAATGTGACTTTTCTGAAAGTTGATTGAACATGGACTGGAGTTACCCTTTAAAGCTTGCTGTATACATGCAGCCTTGACATGAGTGCATTATTGAATTATGCCCCCAGTAAACTGGAGGGAATACACACTTTTGTTAGGTTGCTATGTGGCCAATTGATGGTATGTTATTGTTAGAAGAGATCTGGTGAGCACTTGTCAGCTTGAAGCACAGAGCTTGTCCCATCTGCATTCAATTCCTGTAACCAAACTTGGTTGTTGGTGGGTATCAGCTCTGGTTTTTAACCACCGCTGTTGTAAAGACACTGAGCAGATATAATCAGCTCTTTCTGTGACAGCCTGCTGCATCTTTCTCGAAACAGGAGCGGAAATGATATCTCCGAGTAGGCGTGAAAGTAATGATTGTGACTACACATGCAGATTCTAGTGTTCTGAAATCTTACTCGTTTTATCTATCAATGTTCTGTTTTAGGGAATTAAAAAAATAGTTTTGGGTTCTTTTGTCAAGTTTGCCTTGTAGCATGGGTAATAACCATGTTTCATGAGAGCTTATATGAAAGCTCAGTGTAATGAGGCATTCATGTGTTCTGGACCTGAAGATTACAAGAAACATTACTCTAAATTCTGAAATGTGTAAGATATATTGTAACCAGGGCTGCACACTAACCCAGTTTTTCTGTTGGTCGGACCTGTCCCTGTCAGACCAGTAGATAACCAGTTTTTGCTGTTTTTACTGGTCTTGGTCTTTTTTTCTTTTCTTTGTTTTGACTTGCCCAGATAATGTTATTTTCATTGTTACCAGTCATATCTGACCATAAAGTTGGCAATTCCAGAAAAGTTACTGGCATGACAGTGATTTTTACCGGTCTGGGACCGTCGGATTAGTGCCAGTGTTAGGCATTGTGGTAACCATTGAACACACGCTGCTATATTTATAGATAGTGGGGTGTGTACTAGTCGCTACTATGTAAATTGACATTCAAATGATTTAGCACAGGAAAGATTTACTCGTGTTTTGAGTGAGACACACGCACAAGTCACGCAGTGTCCCTACCAAGTTATTTTCTTTCAGCGTGACGCTCAAATAACTCCAGATGTTAGGGACAATTCCACTGTCACTGCATCCCATTCCCCCATAAAGAGACCCGAAAAGAGAAACGTGCTGTTGATTTGTGTAAGAGGCTCAAATACCAGTGGGGATGGAGCTCATGTTCCCATCTCATGCCCCAGTCTGCTACAGACTCCGCCACTAATCCAGGCAGAGTCAGCTGACGCACCTGCTGCCCTCTATCTGAACCGGGGAGTAAATCCAAGTGGTCGTTTTCACCTCATGAACAACAGCACTCGTGCCAAAGACGTTTTTCCCTGGCAGAGCTCTTAAAGCAATATTTGTATTTTATGTTATGTTTTGTTGTTCAAAGAAGAAAAATGAAAATGAATTGAAAGCCTCGATATGCAAGTTTGCTTTGTTTTTTGTTTTTTATTCAGCTGGAGGAAAATACATTGGCAGAACTTCCCTTTCAGCTTACAAATAGACCTATAGGCCTACTGAAAAAAGAAAAAATGTTTCATTAACTATCATTAGACAAGACAACACATTAAGACTGTAATTATAGTAGTCTTGTGCCGACGAATGTTTTTTTTTTTCTCATAAAAAAAGAATGCCCATGTAGATGTTCATCTCATTAACTCATTTATATCCTTATAATATGTAGCATACAAGGTGTACATGTACATATTCAGTAAAGACACTTTTCTTTGTTTTAATTCCCCATTTCATGCTCATCCACCGTTGCTAGAAGAGGTATAATAATGATATGATAGACTATCTATTGCAAAATATTGATTATTTCTCCCTTGTCAAAAAAAGAGAAAAAGAAAAAAAAAGATACACCATGAACACTGTGCAGGAGCTTTAAGCTCCCCAGATTTGCATTC
Source organism: Diadema antillarum (assembly GCF_040938485.1). Taxonomy (NCBI): domain Eukaryota; kingdom Metazoa; phylum Echinodermata; class Echinoidea; order Diadematoida; family Diadematidae; genus Diadema; species Diadema antillarum. The sequence continues at coordinate 4,710,656 of NW_027270963.1, read as the reverse complement.
CACTGGGGGGAAGTGGTACCACCTGCTTACTTTTGTAAACCATTCAGCACTCTTTGCATGAACCAAACTGCTTTCACAAGACACTTTTAACCCTCTCCGTACCAGTGGGTCAAACTAATGTGCACAAAATTTACACGTATACCTATGGACAGGAAATAAATGTGGGACACTGAGGGTTAATCTATGTAATGTGCAAGTTATGGCGTGGGTGCAGCCTTGATAGAAACTCTCCCCCTACCTCTTTTCTCTCTCCTTCTCACCCTCCCGCCCCTCCCCCTCCCCCCCCCACCCCCACCCCCTCTCCTTATCCCGTTCTCTTTTTTTCTACTATCTCAAATCCTGCTGCTCTCATGTCCCCCGGGAACTTTTTTTTTCTTTCCCTGTCTTGTAATCAGATTTCTGCAAAATTAGAAAACATGATGCAGGGAGTATCATGATGGATCGTATTTTACTTTCAACTTGATAAGATAAAATGTCTGCCACTGATTGACATGTTGTGATCATCATACAAGAGCCTCACTTTCTGAAATGTTGATGTTTACAGCTGTATGACTTTCCTTAAAGGACAAGTCCACCTTCATATACACGTGGATTGAGTGAATGCAGATATATTAGTAGAACTCATCAGTGAAAGTTTGAGGAAAATCGGACAATCTGTTCAGAAGTTAAGGATTTTTAAAGTATCTGCACAGTCAGTGCTGGAGGAGAAGACTACTAGAGTGTATGATGTCACATACATAGAGGGATATATTGAAATACTGTATAAAGAGAATTTCACAAAAAGTTATTTCTTTTTTTAAGTGCACATTATCTCCACTTGTCACTGACGTATGTTAAGGGTAATATTATTCCCCTGCTCTCTGAAAGAGACAAGTCAAGCGTTCTTTTTTAAATGCGAGAAAAGTAAAAAAATTGTTGAATTTTATTTTATGTTTTCTTTATATCGTTCTACACATGTGATATCACAAGCTGTAGTAGTCTTCTCATCCAGCAGTGATGGAACAGAAACTTATAACTTTTGTTGAATGCATTATCCAATTTTCCTCAAACTCTCACCAATGTGTTCTACTAATATTACTGTATTCACTAAATCCACATGTCTATGATGGTGGACTTACCCTTTAAAGCAGACATCCACTCAAAATATTTTATCAATTTCATAAGAAAGAGGAAAAACGAATCCATGCAGAACAGTGCAAAAATAATCAAAATCGGATAAGAAATAAGGAAGATGCGACATTCTGAAATTTCAAAATATTTCAGAAAACACTTCTTGACCCCAGTTGTCATGAATATTCAAATCAGCAAGTTGATGATGTCATGCTCATACAATTTCTTATTCATTTCAAATACAGAAATGACAAAGAGCTGTTTTATCAGCTGTATCGACCTAAATATAAAACTAGATATACAGTCCTGGGCCTAGTGTATGATATAGGTTGCAAATTTGAAGTTTAGAAAAGAAAATACAATAAATGATCTTGTTCATATCTAAAGGTTGTTTTTTTTTTTCAGAGCAAAGCAGACATTGAAAAAAAAATGGTACATAAAGAAAATGTTGAAGAGATATAGTCATACAGTTCCAAGTACAATCAGCTGTTTCATTTCACCTATTAAAGTTTCCACAACCTTCACCCCATCCATTGCACATACAAGTTATGTAGATTTTTTATATACTGTATGACGTAGGTTTGCAGGGGAGCAAAGGAAAAAAAAAAACACCCCCAAAAAACCCTTGTGTAAGTGTGAAAAATAGGCAACAGCAACAAATAACAGTTTGGCATGAGTCAAGGTTATGTAGACTCTGAGATTTATATCGTCAAGCCTTTTTTTTTTTTTTTTTCTTTTTGTTAGTGTTGTTGGGAAATGTTGGTAATAAAACCTTGCTCTCAAATGCAATGCTCTCCAGTGGTTGGGTTGACTGGTAACATAAAGCTCCCTGAATCCCTGTGGTATGTCCCTGGTAGGGAAGGCGGGGTGTGTTCCAAGCCGGGAGAGAAGTGGGGGCTCGGCTTCGTTTGACCTCGCCTCCTAAACCTTCTCATCGCCTTCAAGGAAAAGTTATGGATGCCGCGCTGGCAGCGACCCTGTTGACCCCCAAGACATGTTTTGGGAATTAGACTGCCAATCCAGGTTTTATCAGTTTTTTTTCCCCCACTTTTTTTTTTTCATGGCAATCTGCATCTCTCAAATGCAAGCTTTCAAGCTTGACATTGGTAGAATGTATTTGTTGCGCAGTACTTTGAAGCTGCATATATTGTATGTACATGCAGTTGTAAAAGAATCTAAAAATCATCTCTATTTTTGTCAAAATTTTGACATGAGGTTTTGTGAATTTTGATGATCATTGTCTCTGTATTGGTGAACTTTAGTCATGATGATCTCTACGTGAGTAACTTGTTCTTTTTTTTTCCAGTGGAAGGGTGCAATACATTGTTAAATTTTCATGCTTTATTATAAAGAAATATCACACTGAAAGTGAAATTAGTTTTGGCATGGATATGTAGTTGTTGAACTAATGGTCAGTTTGCCAAGAGATGAGAAATAAAAAGCCTGTCCGGTGGAGTCTAGCTGGTCTCATTTCCCTCTCTCATCACCGTGGCATTATTATTCCTCCACCCGAGTCTTGACACTGACAGTGTTTTGAGCCAGAATTGGGGGGACTGGTTAAGACTTGGGGAAGAAGGAAAATGTGCCTGTGAGTGTAATTTTGTGAAGAAAAAAAGGAAGGAGGGTAGGCTTGGACTCTATCCTCTCTGTGACATCACGTGGGAGGGATCCCCACCCATTGTTAGCTAGCAGGAGTGAGGGAGAGCCGCCAATTCTGAGCCGAGAGATTTAGGAGAGTCGATTGTTTACGTTATGTCAGGAGCGGGCTGTCACGCCCTCCCTGCCTCCGAGGCTAACATTCTGCTGGATCCTGTCTTCCTTGCAGGTCTGCTGCGTCCAGTCCGTGGGCTCAACAAGCTCAAGGGCCAGAAGTCGGTGAGTAGCGAGCATCTAATAAACGCGTCCTGCGTCATCATCGTATAAACTTGCTTTGTGAGGACGAGTGAATGATGCAGATTCTACTGGGAACAGACAAAAAATCTGTGTGTGGAATGTTGGATGCATATTGTGCTCATACACTGACTGCGCTGATCCTGTGGATTTGATGTGTCTGTGATGTGTGTTGATGCCAAGTCTTGCAGACAGCGTGTTTGTGTATTTTCCATGCATGATTTGTGTCATCTCACCCCTTCACAGGGAGCGGGTGAGGTTGTGCATCGTTGGGAACCATTTAAATGGCTCCTGAAACAGAGCCCTTGTCGGGAATGGGATCTCATTTCAAGATAAACTCCCCAAAATAATTTTTTCTTTTGCAAATTCGTGTAACTTCTACTGCTCTTTTCCCTCTCTTCAATTTGCATGAGTTTTTGAAAGCCACTACTGATCTTGACACAGTAATGGCATTCCACATTCGGCACCGTACAATGTAAGTCTCAGAAAGAGACATACACACCCTATGAAGTAGCATGGACGCAAAAATTGATCTTGATTGCCAATAGTTACACGGTTATCCAGTATAGGAATCCCCTCTACCGCAAATCTCTTTGGTCTTCACAGTTCAGTTCCTCTCTGGATGTGATAATGCCACGGCTCCTCCCGAGTGGAAATCAAATCAGATGTGGCGACATGAAGCAAAAATGATCATAATAATAACAACAATCCAAACAACTGCAGTGGTACAGCATATTTCGATGGAGGCTTAGCAAATTTGAACTTTTCTTTGCGTGAGGTTGCCAGACTGTCAAGAGACTTAGCCCCACAAAAATTGCTTGCAGGCTCGAGAGGGACCAGTTTTTCCTTCCTGGGCCGAGAACCGGAGCCCTGCGATGACAGTCTCGGCTAGGCCAGGTTCACAAAGCTACCACTGCTTCCAATAAAGGACCTAAATCCAATTATATACTACTCGATAGGTACAACGTGTGGTACTTGCTCCTCCCACATTGTCTAAAAAGGAAGAAGAAACAAATATGGGGGGGGGGGGGGTGGGATGATTATGTTGCCATATGGCTAAAGCATCACATACTGTAAAAGTGGATATTTTTGTGCGACTAATTTTTTGCGCTCGGCGCAGTAAGAAGAGTTTCGCGTGTTTTTAATTCCGAGGTATCAAGACATCAAATACAGGAACATATGGCAAGCAAAAATATTTGCGTGCTTTTACTTTCGCGCTTGTTTCTGATTGCGCGAAATGCGCAAAAATTTCAACACCGCGAAAATTTCCACTTTTACAGTATAGGCTTATTCTAAATGGGTTCCACTGGTTGCATTATGAACAGAAAGTAGGCCTTTACTGTGACACACCTACTGAGCACTGTCCGCACTCACTGTCTGGTGCTTTTCAACTTTTATTAAAAATAATCTTTTCATACTTTGTTTCTCTGCAGCGCTCTGCTTACCATTGTGTGCAGTTCAGTCATTTTGTGATTGCTAGATTCCAAATACTGAAAGTTAACTTCAGAGATAAAAATCATGTACGTACACATAACTGTCAAAATCATCAGAGCATACATTGTATCTCCCTGATGGATCAGTGTTGTTATTCAAGTGTCACATTTTTGGTCTTCTTACTGTGTGTGTGATCAATAGAATGATAAATTCACCATGCATTTCGTATTTTGCACAATATGGTCTGCAGTGGTGATGCAGATGCATCTATGGATGTATTTATCTTAAACACGTTTTGAAGCATTTTGGGGTGATAGATAAATGCAATGTCAGTGTTTTCAAACACGTTTGAAATGCCTTTAAAAAGGGTGATTTGAAATGCATGTGAGACCGCAATTGCCTTTCTGCGAGTAGATAAATGCAATGCTGTTTTGAAACGCTTTTATATCTCTGAGCTGCTCCAGCAGTTTCGCAGTTGCATAGAAAAGCATGCACCATTTGTGTTTTGTTTTCGACCCATTGTTTGTGCATGAGTGATGAAGGCATTGTTGGTGGCACACATGATTGAGATTTACTTCCCGGTCGATTGGTGCAAAGCAGCTGCGCAGTGACAACACTCAAATCAGGATGATATGATGGTTAGATAAAGGCGGTACCCGGAGAATCGCGTTCCAAATCACATTCGTAAACGCCATTTGAAACGTGTTTCAAAATGTGATTATCTCTCTCGAGTATAGATAAATGCAGCCTTTGTGAACAGATGTATGCCCACTCTAGGTGTCTTACAAAAATTTAGGCATCTCACTTGAGTTTCCTCACTCTGCCAGTAGTAATTTAGGTGAACTGTCAAGAAATTGAAACAAGAAAGATTCAAATGCAAAGCATGCCTGCTAATATTCTTAAAACTCTTTATAAATAGTGTAATGATTATGCTAATAGTAGTGGGAGCAGTAGTATTAGTATTATCATGAGCATACTTGGCAATGGTAATGAAGATAATAATTATGATAACAATAACAAGAATGGAAATTAATTCTGCAGATGAGGCGTGTAATTCATGACCACTGGATGCATGTGGATGTATCTCCCCCTCTGCATAAAGTTGATATTCAGAACGGCATCTGCTACCAGAGTAGGATGTGATATTCAAACTCATAAGGTTTAATCATCCTAGGACGGGATCTTAGCTTATGAAATGTTATGCAGTTTGTCCAGTGCTATCCAAATGGACACAAACGGGAGCTTTTGCAGTCATAGAAAACCTGGAATAGTCCTGTATTTTAAATAGGAAAGGAAAACTTCAAAGGCCTGGAAAATTAGGGCAAACAAAAAAATGATGATAAAGTCCTGGACAGGTTATTAAAATGGTATGTAGCTGATATTTCACCCATTAAGTGATTTCTGAAATCACTTTTACTCATGTCAGTTTTCATATAATAGTGTTCATTTGTGTGTACAATGTATGTGTGTGTGTTCATAATCCTAGTATAGCTTTGCATGTGAGCTGCATTGAGGGATTATTACATATCAGCAAGTGACTCATGTATGAAGTGTGTGCTAGAATCCCAAGGTTATATGATGTTGCTGAAAAATGGTTACAAAACTTCTAATTTTTTACCATCTTAATCTATGGGAGAAAGTTAATTGAATTCTTTGTTGAAAAAGGTGCAACAACCCTGCCCAAAGCATATATGACACATGTGATGTTAAAGGCATAATTTACCATTTGCAGAAGAAACAAAAACCCAACATTAGTGCTTTAAAATAGTTCTAAAATGTGAGTTAGGGATAGAAACAACCACTGTAAAGATTTGAATCCGTATAATCGATATTAAGTATTGTTAAATACACAAAATGTGAACAATAGTTATAATAAAAAATTTTCCAGACTAAACCATCTACAGTTACGGTTTAATGAGAAAAATACTGATATCTCCTGATATTTTAGGCTTCATTGCAAAAATGTCATATGGTAGGATGTTTTGTGATGCAGCAGACCTACACATATGCATCAAATGTGATATCTTGAACATTTTTTAAATCACTGCTCCCAAAGGTAAGCAGGACCTGTAATAATTTGTCTCTCTTGCTGACTGGAGAGATTTGATGGCAACATTCATAACTGCTAGAGTCTAGACGTTCAACAATTCTCGTCCCATGACAGTGGTCATAAGTATGGATTGTGGTGGGAAGGAAAACAGGGGCTGCCATCTTTTGTGATGATATGTATAAATAGCAAAGAAAGTGAAAGTTCCATTGAAGGCAGTACCTTTTTGTAGGTACTTTTACATTTACATACAGGGCGTATACTTTGATTTGTGAGAGACGTCATCTTTTTTTTCCCCTTGCATGATGCATATTACCACTCAGGATGCCTGTATGATGTTGTTGAATCAAGGTGATGTGAAATTGATAGCGGACTCTGGGTATGAAGATGGTTGCAAGGAGGTTAAATTCCCTGTGACACGGATTAAATTCATCGCTTGGCTCAAACCTAATGTAATGGAACACTGTTTTTCTGTCTGCTGTGTTTATTGGGTCCTGTGTTTTCTGGGATCGAGTTTCCCCCTCTGCCTAAACAAAACATGCAACTCAATCTTCCACCCTCGTGCGTGTAATGGAATAGTCCGGCTCTCTGATCTGTCATCGGGAAGAGATTTTGAGGGGAGCGAGGAGGCAAACTATCATCAGGCAAATGTTGAAGAACAGAAGAGAAGGGCAGAGAGTTTCTGACATCAAAAGTTCTTTCAAACAAAACCACAGATTCACAAGAGCCCAAAGAACTCTTTACTCCGGTAACAGGTTAGGGAGGGCCACAGTTGGTAAATTTGAAAAAGTTCATCCTTTCATCAAATTCTGTCAAAACTTTTTATATTTATTTTTTTAAACCTCTGCCCCAGAGGATGCTGGAGGCATATTTTTGATATCATCAATACAATATTATCATTGTAAAGACATCTGTTTGATATCATTTGGCAGTCTAGTGGAATCATTTCTAGCATGCTCTTCAGAGCTAAAGGTAATTACCAAGAATGAGTATTGAATTTCATACAAATTTGTGCAATCAAATATACTGAAATGCAACTTGAACTTTAGTTATTCCACTTATCATGCAACCTATTGCAGTGATTTAATATTAACTCAATAGTAAAATTTATTAGAGGTAAAAGTTTGAGCATTCATATAAGATATACTTTTTTTCTCTCCAAGGGATTGCCCTTTCATCAATTAAATCTGGCATGTTGGTGAAATTTTTGTTTTATATTCAATTGCAGTTTCAGCCAGATGTTGAGTAAAAATATAAATAAATTTCTTTAACAGGATTTAGAAGTTGATAAGATAATAATGAGCAGATGGTCATTGATTGGCAGTAATTCGTAGATGGTCGTAATTAATCTCAAACCTAATCTTTTCTTCCTATTAGCTAGAGTAGAGTGGGAAGCATCTAGTGAATTCCTGATAGTCTCAGCACTTATCCCATCCCATCCCCCATCTCAATCCACCCTATTAGCCTGCCTCTTTGGCTAGGCGAGAGGGCTTTGACCATTGCAGGTTGATACAGCACTCATCATCTTTAAAGGTAGAATCCCCTTTTGCTCGCTCCACTTTGAATTTCCACAAGTTTTCTTTAGTCAAATTGCTTTTCAGCATCTGTGTAGCCCAGATTTGTCAAATTTTATTTTGAACCACACGTGCAGGATATGCCTGTAAGAAGTGGCAGTAGTCAGATGTAACAGCATTTGTATTTCGTTTAATGTGTCCACACCAAGAATCATAGCAGTGTTGTTTACACTTGTTATGAATGCTGTGGCATCTGTCAAGCACTGAATTCAGAAGTCAATAAAACTGGAGGCCTTACTTTGTAAGATCAAAATCCTTAACATGCTTTTAAAGGGATGTTACAGTATTGGTGGAGATGAAAATTGGGCTTTAACTTTTTTGCGAGATACCAAGAAAACACTTATTAAATAGTACAGAGCATACCATTTTAAGAGGAATTCAAAGTTTATTTGATAAAAATTGGGTTTGGAATAGCTGAAACATCCAAAAACAAAGTAAAACAAAACAATCGTAATAAAATGTGGGTCCCACACTTTATTAGGATTGCTCTGTTTTGGATATCTCGGCCATTTCAAAGCCAATTTTTATTAAATAAACATTGAATCCCTCTTGAAATTACATGCTCTTTCATATTTCATAAGAGGTTTCTCACTATCTCACCAAAAAATGATAAAAACCTGAAGTTAAGTCTCAACCAAAACTATACAATCCCTTTAAGGATTTTAATGTGGGCGGATCTTCATGATGTGAAAGAGTTCCTTGAAAGAATGAATGAAGAAGTTGGTACCCAAGGATCGTAGTTATTACATCATTTTTTGGTGTGGATTGCTTCTTTAAGCATACCCCTCGTCTTTTCCTCCCATCCTCATTAACTCTCCCTGCTGATTTATGTGGTGATCTTCTCTGAGAGGCATGCAGAAATAAACACAACCTAGTTTTATTGATAGGCGCATACACATACACACCGGGTCTGTATAAATAGCCCTTCAATCTCCACAACTGGGCAGATGTTTCTCTGTCCGAGCTAGAGCCCGCATCCACCGCATATCCTGTGGCTTCGCTATATTAGTTTAAGCTGGAATATTTACATGGCTTGGAAGACTTGAAGTGATCATCAAAGGATCTATGGGAGTGTTCAGAACATTTTGGAAATTTATCTCCTATGCTTCAGTACTGTTGGATATTATTATACCATCACCAATTTTGCCAGTGCAGGTGAGATGCAAGATTGTACAAGTGGTGTCTCATTCAACTCTGGAATTTAGAATTTTACTGTATCACCATAATTTCTATTTCCTCCCACTTTTTTCTGTTTGAAGAAATTGAATGTATCATTTTGCATTATTAAAGGTGAATATGTACCACTAAAATACACACTTCTTTGAATCCAGATCATACAATTGTATAGCGACAAGAATTCGAAATGAATTGTTTAAACACTAATAATAGTACCCTGATTTGATTCTCATTACTGGGAGTACTTAGATCTCCCAAGGAATAGATACACCATTGTACATGTACATTATTGTGCGCTAAACTAATGAGAATGGAGATATATGTGTGCTTGTGTCTGCTGTCATGTTCATATGTCTCCATAGATGGCTAATTTGAGGTCCCTGTCATATCCATGTTTGATGAATAAGTGACATTCAATGTTTCACTTACGCGTTCCAGTCATATTGCCCCTTTCGTTTGAAACAGATTGATAAGCTCTCATTTGGTAATTTTACAACCTTGATACAATGGATCATGCATTGTTGTCATCTATTCTGAACTGATGTGCATTTCTTTTCTATTTTTTAAATTGATCTCTTTGTCATAGGTTTCTTATTGCTTGTTTAGGTGGACAATGACTTTGCATTGTCATTTACTGTATACGCTATAATTTTCGTGTACATACATTTTCGCGAATTGCCGCTATCACACATTTTCGCGAGTGGTTAAATTCGCGATTGGGGGACCAGAGAAAATATGAAGTGGCAAAGAAAGTGTGAATTTTCAACTTACTAGCAAATAAGAATGATACTAGTTATACACTGCATGAAAAAAACTACCAAACTCTGCAAACTAGTAAGTTAGAATTCAACATTTTTGAAGTGGTTAAGTCCATCGCGCTAGATTTCAGACGAGTGGTCCCCTTGCGATAATGGAATGGCTCTCTACAGTATTCGTAAGTAGACGTGGACGTGCGTAAACAAGCTTAGCCATTATGGTCTATTCGATAAGCCGTGACATGGTATACTAGTACTGAAATGTTCGTATCATCAAGGCAAGGGATTCATTTTGGAAGGTAATATTTTCGCGTGTTGTTAATTTCGCGAATAGCTCCCGACTCGCGAAATTCGCGAAAATAAAACCCCCGCGAAATATATAGCGTATACAGTATTTGGTCCCCAATCTGACTGACAAGGTCTACATTGGTCTCTGAATGAAATTAATGATCAGAGGATAGTCCCTATCCAATTGTCTGTCTTCTAGATACAGAAGTAAACATTAATAACTTTTTAAAATTCCTTTATTTTTGTGGAGATCATGGTTAAAGTAGTGATGAGAATGAAGATGATGATGACGATAATAATGATGATGATGTTGATGACGATGATGATGATGATGATGGTGGTGGCGGTGGTGGTGGTGATGGTGATGATGATGATGATGATGATGATTGTGGTGGTGATGATGATGATGATGGTGTTGAAGATTTTGGTGACATTTTTTTTCCATGCTTGCACTCTGTAATACCAGAAAAGAGGTTATATGATTCTATTGCATTTTTCAAAGTTGCCAGAAACCAGTATTGCTTGGGTTATGTGAGAGAATGGCAGCCGCAACCTTAACTTATCATGTCAGTACCTGCGCATAATCTGATCTAAGGAATCAGATGTTATGCGGGAGTCTTGCCAGTACCCCCCATCTCAAGTCGGCTTTCATCTTTCAAATCAATCCCTCGGTGTCTTTCTCCTGAGGGGGCTTTGCATCCATAGAGAATCAATCTGATGCAGGTGTTTTGGGTAGTGATGTTATTGTTGAGAATCAGATGGAGTTGTATTAATGCTTGCCCAGGCAACCTAAACTCCAATGAAATGTGTCTGTCTGTTTCATTCATCCCCATCTCATTCACGGGGAGGGCTGAAAATTATTATTATCCCTCGTGGTCGACAAGGAAATGGTGCATTTTTTGACCAGTTTCTGTATCCATTTATCTGTCAAGTAATTAGATGCAGGATTATGTTGTTTCGATGTATGAAATTATGGTTTCTTCCCTGTGTTATCTTTTGTTCATTTTTCATCAGAACAATCATGTAACAGATCTATGCATGTTCTACTTGCTGGTGAAATTTAACCTCAGTTATCCTGAATTGACACAAAACATATATGTCATGCTATTGGATTTGACTAGATATGAGATTACATACATACAACTCGGAGACAAGCTGCTTTATTCTGTAGTGAACACCTAATCATATGATGTAAGTGTATGTGCACTTCTGAACAGAAACTAGATTAAAGTGGAGGATTAAGACAAGGTTTAATGTTGAATTCCATTCTTTTCGCGACATGCACAATGGCTCATGATGTAGCTGACATCATTTCATCAAACAATGTTCTGGCTGATGTTTGGCTTTTAACTCAGAATAACCTGGGCAAATGTGATAAATGTCAAGGATGAATAGCCATGATCAGATCAAATGGTTACAGGAAGAAGACAAAAAAAAAAAGAACTAGAAAAGGACTAGAAATAAGTAAAAAAATTAACCAGAGTAATGTGTATAATCTTTCAAATTGGTGCATGGATTGAAACTTATCAAAGAATCAAACAACATCTTGTGTGCATTAGGGAGGTCTTGGGTCTATGCCCATTTTCTATAATCCGTCTGTTCACCTATCAACTTGAAAAGAAGATGAAAATATTCTATCCCATTTCATCAAACTCAAACTTGCCACATGGATGAAAGATGACAGGGCAATTTGCCTTCAGATTTAGGCCATGATCTGAGAAAGGTCAGAGGTCAATACTTTGGATGAAGTTACCCCATTTCACCATCAATGCACATTGGAAGGTAAATGTTGTAGAAGTGCTAGAGTTATTTGTTACACACAGTACCATGTTACTCAGCGTGTTTTTGGCACTAGGTATTGATTAATCAGTGTAATAGGTATTGTGTATGCACATCAGAATTTATGATGTTCTCACACCATGGTATGTACATGCATATTACGATAGTAACAATAATTTTGTGCACACATACAAGTTGCAAATTCAGTCACAAATTGGTGTCCTTTTGCTCACCATTCAGAGATGTGCGCTAGGGATGCCTCTAGATTTTGAATGGGACAATTGCACAGATCAAATCTTGGCCCGACATTGCAGAGTGATTCTAGTGTAGGATAGGTATCTTTATAGAATTGACTCTGTCTTAGGGCATGTCTCCCTCTACAGGGGATGGCTAGTAACTGATCAGTGGGAATGCAGGGGGATGATTGTTCCAATTCTTGTGGGATTCATTTAAGAGTACATTATATATCTATTGTTGTGTGAAAATTATTTGCTTCAGAACGGTCTCATATTCAAGTAATGTGCAGTTTAATGCCCCGTCACTGTTCAGGCATGCTCACCTGGAAACATTAAACTGCACATTACTTGAATATGAGACCATTCTGAAGCAAATAATTTTCACACAATAGATATATAATGTACTCTTAAATGAATCCCACAAGGATTGGAACAATCATCCTCCAGCATTCCCACTGATTCCCACTGATCAGTTACTAGCCATCCCCTTTAAGGAGGTGACCATGTATTAGATGCTGGATGAGGCAGTGTGAGATGATTGTGCCATACAAGCAAGTTATGTGTGCCTCCCCAATTCTTAGGCAAGCCAAGCTGTACCTGAAGTATTCAGGTGCCCTGTTTCACCCCCATCAGGTGTAAAGTAAGAGAGGAAAGTCAGTGAGAGGCAAAATCCAGGAGGAATTCAAAAGTATTTTCTTTTAATTCCTTCTCTCCCTCTATTTCTTGTTTCTGTTCCTGTTCTTTTTTCACAGCCCCTGTCCCAAGAGGAGAGTAAACGTGAGGAAGGAGGAATCAACGATTTGAATGGCAGCGGGCACAACGGTGAGAGAATATTACCTTGGTGTTTAGGAGACTGGTTACCCCTTTCATGACTATACAGCTCAAACTTTCAGCTAATATCGCATGTGATAAACTTGCAACCAAATGATGACAGGGTTAATTTTGCCTGCTAACCAGGTTATGGACTACTGTCCCACCGACACATGTGCATAGATCTTAAAGCTATAAATCTGGTGGACTTGCTGTAACCCATCATAAATATATGTGGGGAAAAAACCCATCATAAATATTTATATCTTGGGAAAAACACAAAAACAAAATCAGAACAACATCCTTTAAAAGAATGGAAACAGAAATTCATCAAAACAAAAATTAGGTTTGCTGTTTAAATGGCAATTCTTTTGCTTGTGGTTTATGCATTTGAATTTTTCTATGAATTGCGCCCAACAAAGAGAATGATTGAACCCTCCAAATGATTTACAATGTCCCCATTATTGATACATGGAATGTAAGATACATGTACATATTCCTGTATGACAAAGGTAATTAGAGTAACCTTGTACAGGAACATGTGCATGAGGTATAGCAGAAAATATGAAAATTGAACCTAGTGATAGTGATATACTTGAAAACAAAGTAAAAAGGTCAGGAATGCGTAGGAAAAGTTCAAGCTGTGTGTTTTTTGACACTGAAAAACTTGTGTAAAATGAAACACTCCAGCACAGGTTGAATCTTTCCCTTTCTGTCTAATCAGTTGCCCTGTTCAGCTATGTGATGGCATAATTGGAGGAAACATAATGGTCTTTCAGATTTAAAAAAAAGAAAATGCTTGTATCTTCTTCACTTTTGGTTGTGAGTATTTTCCCCCCATCGAAGAAAATCTAAACTCATGCTCTTCCTTTCCCTGCCGGCAGTTGGTTAACAATCTTTTAAAGACATTCCATACTTCTTGGCTGTGGGCGATACAGTCGTTGATGGATTGGCAGTGTTTTGAAGAGATGCCCTGTGCAGAAACGTTCTATAACATATATGCCGTTATCTCATGCCCGTCAGCACAGATAAGAGATCGCTCCATTCTCGGCATTTTCCTCCGAATGCAGCTCCACCCACGGGTGTCAAAGGCTAAGCTGGTGTATGAAAGATTTACGAGGCACAGAAAAGAGAGAGAAGAAAGCACCACAAAGGGATGGCAGGCTTCAGCTATTATCTTGGGCAATAATCGGAGATACTCCCAAGAATCTGTCATTTTGGTGTAATGACGTTCAGTGTAAAGTTTCCATAGTGTTCCAGGGAAAACCATAAATGCCAAGCCTGCAGTGGCTCTGCTATAACGAAATTCTAAGATTTAGTGCTTTGCTCCCCCTTCAAAAAAAATAAGACTAAATAAAAATATTGCCCCTTGTGGTTTATAACAGCAAGATGAACCTGTTACTGATACAGCAGCTATGGTTCATTAAATGTGTATGTGATGTGTCAAAATGATTTGCACACCTGAATGATTTACTTGACTACTGCAGAATGCAGTTATGTTAGGCATAAGCTCAAAAAAGTGTGACAGAGATGGAATAGATGCTTGTAATATTTATCACACTCCTTAATGTTAAAGTGGTGAGGTGTTCGGTAATGCAAGGAGAGAGAGAAAAAAAAAACACATGAATTAGTCCCGTGTCAGGCATGCAGGCAATTTCTAGAATAATATTATTGACTGCATATGCTTGCATAGGAAACTGTTTTTCCCCCTTGTCTTTTAAAAATATTATAATGCGCCTTGAAATACCCACATTGTTTGGTTCCAAAATATGCCACTTTAATTTCAGAATTAAGTTCTGTATTCAGCAAGAATCAGTGAATTGCTACTTTCGGAGATTAATGCTGCTCCCATTTAGGAGTGTTGAATGAGCAAAACTGAAGGTTTCATCGATGTGTTCCACTTTCTTAGTCTTTATTGTGCATGTCATTCCATTCTTTCTTTTGCAGAGGCAGAAGATGACAAAATAAGCGTTGATTCTGACCAGAAGAGGAAAACGGACAATTTGGTTGACGAGATGAAGAATGAACTGAAGCAGCGGAGAGGTACCAAAGGTCATGATAGGCACGGTCATGAGAGGAAACCGATGAATGGAGAAAATGGGAGATTACATAATAATCTGGACTGGGATAACGGGACGGACAAGCATAACGACTGGGACCGATCACACCCTGACTGGGAAGTTGAGAACTATAACAGCACTAAAGGTGGGCCCCGGGGCCGGGACTGGCACGATCCCAGGAGGCCACCCCATCGGACGGACAGGCCCCATAGCCGTGCAGAACTCGACCGCAGGTCAGGCCCTGACCGGCTCTCATCCGAGCCTGTTGTGAGGCCGCAGAGCAGCAGGCCGGACCAGGCAAACAGGTACCTGAACGGGGACTGGTCGGGGTCGCTGGACCGGAGGAGACCGCATGACAACAGGCGGCCCATGGACCCCATGAGGGCCGACCACGACAGGAGGGGCAGGCCCAGTGAGTCTGGCTACAGCAGGGACCCAAGTAGGGAGCCCTCAGAAACTGACTGGAGCCCAGACTTGAGGAGGCCAGGACCGGGAGACAGGGGCCGGAGACCCCCAGATAACATGAGAAGTAAGTGGAGTACGGACCAGGTTTTTATCAGACAGGCTTTCCTTTCTTACTGCATGTATGAGAAAGCAATGATACATAGATAAAACTGTAAATTAAAATGGAAGGAAATTGTGACAAGTACTCGTTGTGGGTGAATGTACTTTCACATATATTGTTTTGACCTTAGACTGGAATGCCTGGATGACACAGAGGCAAAAAGAAGAAAACAGCATCCAAACCTGCTGCATGCAAAAGAGAGAAATTGAATCACTAATTTCTGACGAGGATGGACTGTTGAGTAAATACAGACTCCCCGACTACAGGGTAACTCCACAGTCAGCTATTATAATTATTCTAACCAACAATGATCTTGCCAAATGTGTTAAGACATACATGTAGAACCATGGGAGTATCATATACACTCACAAAGTACTGTTGTAGCATGTAATACCCTTGCCAAGAAGAGAAGATGTCCCATTTTAAAAGCACCTCCCGGGTGAGTTGAGTGCGGCTTTTATTTTACCCTCTACTTTTTCTCCGGACAGGACCCAATGACCTGGATAGGAGAGGCCCTCCCAGGCTGCGCTCTGACGAACGGTTCATCGAGTCCACCGTGTTCCTCAAGACGAGAGACACCGGCGGCTTTGGGTTCAGGATAATCGGAGGCCACGAGGAGGGCTCGCAGGTAGGTGCCAACTTCTGGCCTGGGAGGCATTCATTGCATGATTAGAGACCTTGCAGGTCTGTGGTTCAAATCCCAGTAGGATTTGTTTATACCATGGCTATATCAAAAGACCCCTCACTTCCTCTCTCTCTTTGGTACAGGGTGTTCAGATGCAAAAAAGTTATACCAAAATGGTATAGCTATGTAATGAATTTATATGTCTGAACGCTGACTAACAAAATGACGTATAACAAAACGATGTATAGCCAAACAACGGTCAGAGCATCGTTTCGAACTAGAACTCAATAACGAATCAGCATTCCATCATGCCCATTATGCATTTGAACGCATGGTGTCCATAGAACGGTATAACTTGGCAGGGCTTAATGGGAGCGTCCACGAAATATGACCCTATACCTGTCACTAGTGGCAAAGTCATGACCATACACATCTATACGATGTTTTCCAGAACGGTTGAGATTAGCGTCTGAGCAGTCAGGCGGCTATACGATGATTCTTCATATATCGTTTCTTTATTGAGTTTTGGTATAAACTGGCTTGCGTCTGAACAGGGGGTCTGTCCATCAATGCTGGTGGGGATTTAGTACAGGAGCAGATTTAGTTCAAGGGCATCTCTTTCAGATAGATTTCATAATTGATGGTCGAGGGTGAAGAGAAGTCATTCTTCAGTGTCATGTTCCTTTTGATCGATTGGCATGATTATGCATTGTTGTGCTGCGGCAAAGAGTATCTCTCTGGTAAAGAGTCCCCTGAGAGATATTAGGTATGCTGATATCTTAATGCCCAAAGAATTTTTGGATAGAGGTGTGATAGACATGGGAGTTCAGTTTCAGTTATTTGCTACCTTTCTCACTGGTAAAAATCAAGGGGCATGTCCCACGGTGATGATAAATTTGGTGTAAAGGAGCACCTGTCGCTCCTTTGTGAAGGGACCCGCAAATCATGCCGTAGGAGAAAGACATGCATTTTGTTTGAGGCAAATTTAATAGTCCTCTGCTCTGTCAACGTAAGTCTGATTGCTCCTTTTCCTTCACCGTACTTGCTCTGGAAGGAAAACAAGAAAAGTATGTTTACTTCAGGCATACTCAGTGTATTCCAGAAACATTAACAAATATTCATGGAGTAACACAGAGAATGATATGATCTTCCAGTAGAAATGTGGAAAAAATAAATAGTGCAAATGTAAAAAGTTGTTAATCTTTTGGATTAAAAGTTATCTTTTGGATTAAAAGTTATCTTTTGGATGTGAATTGTCATTAGATGAGATTATGGTTATCAAATGTGTATATATTAGATTGTGAGTTGTCTTTTTGTTGTCCATGTGTGAAGTGAAGTTGATATGAGTTCCATCTCCCATTTCTTTGTGACTCATTTTGTCGTGTTCTGCGCTCACATTAAGCAGGTGTCCATTGGGGCCATCACCGCGGGAGGCGTTGCCGACCAGGACGGCCGCCTGATGACGGGAGACGAGCTACTGTATGTGGACGGCCGATCCGTGCTGGGGGCGTCCCACAAGAAGGTCGTCTCGCTGATGATCACCGCCGGTCAGGCCCGGAGGGTGTCACTGGGCATCCGGCGGAGACTGCCGCCGTCGCATCACGGTGAGTTTCCTCCAGACACACACTGACCAAGCAGTGATAGCTTCTGAAATCACTCGGCATTTCATTTTGAGAGAAAAAAGAACAGAGCTGTGAATTAATTTTAGCCTCTAAATCCTTTGGAAAGTGATGAGGAGAATATAAAAAAATAACAAAAGTTTTTAAATCTTTGGTAAATACTGCCAATATCGTTATTGTGTTCTTGCACAGAATACACTCACAAGAGATTTTCTGCCCTGAAGATTGAGACCATTTATTTTGAGGATTTGAGTGAGTTACATCGGTTTGACAAAAGCAGTGGAGCTGTGAAGGTGTTGAAATGAATGCATTACACACACTGAACCTCTCTTACAGCTCCAGAATTATTTCATTGTCACATCAAGTTGTAAAGACCATGATTGCTGCTAAGCATCTGACAATTTCCTCACTGCATACTTTCGCTACGGTCATCAGAAGATACCAACATATTCATCGTATAACATGGTATTACCATAGTGTGAAAGAAGCTGTGTCAGTGGCATCCTACGTGAGTTCTGAAAGGCTCCAACCATACATCATACTCAAGTGTGAGCATCTCTTAACAAGTCCTCAGAGAGTACTAGAGTAGAACATTGTACTTTAACCAGATGATAATGGTGTGTGTTTGTCGGTTTGTACATTGATTATATTTCTGTGCACACTTCCTACTGACACACAGATCCCAAAGGAGGCCCTGGCCAGCCCAGAGCGGGTGGCTCACGGCCCGCCTCCCGACCCCTCAGCCCTTCCTCCCCTTCAGCCAA
This sequence comes from Diadema antillarum, assembly GCF_040938485.1. Classification (NCBI taxonomy): domain Eukaryota; kingdom Metazoa; phylum Echinodermata; class Echinoidea; order Diadematoida; family Diadematidae; genus Diadema; species Diadema antillarum. The sequence goes on along the minus strand of NW_027270963.1, from coordinate 4,691,924 downwards.
GAAGTACCCCTACGATGTCAAGCTCCATCGCCGCGGCAACGAAGGATTCGGATTTGTGGTGCTGTCCTCCACGCTTAAGTCGGGTTCAAACATCGGTGAGTGGATTATCTGTCTTATGTTGTTGTTTTTTATCCTTATCCTGCCTCTTTTTCTTCTCAAACCTTGCACATTCTTTTGCACTGGCTACATAATACTGTAACATTTATTTGACACTGGCACCAAAATGCCAAAGTTAATGAAAAGATGTGAACATAACTTTGAATTAACAAAGGATATCAAAATCAGGACTCATTCACAATGGTATTAAGGTTCTTGTAATTACCTGTTAATCAGCAAGTTAATGGCCATTAATAATCAAATGGAAATGTAAACAAGTAATTTAACATTTTCCTATCAAACGACAATTATTTGATTTTCCTCTCAAATAACTTTAACAATATGATTGTTTGCACATTAAAATGTTATTTGCTTGATAAGAGTGACAAGAATATACAGCTTTACTCAGATATACAATGCAAGGGATATATGTATCCAACAATTTGTTATCTCTCTTTTGAATAAATAGTAAATTAATGATTGTCGTGAATATTCTGTGAGGACTGGTCATCTTTACTTTTGCCATGACCTTTAAATCATATATCTCCTGACATGAATACATCTGCATATTGTAGATTAACGCGCATATATGTGATCTATGCAATAAAGTGTTATGTACAGGTATAGAAAATGAGGCAAAAACTGAGATACTAATGTGTACGATAAGAACAAAATTATTTCATATACAGTGTATGTATCGTGTGTGATATGCCTTCTTACAATGAAATTATCTGACTGTATTCAGTTGTATTTTTGTTTACAGTGATATTGTGCTTTAATTTCATTAAAATTAACTTTAGTATCAGCCATAGTTTATAGACTGAATAGTATTAGCAGAGATACCAACAAGCATATTTTACCATTAAGTTTGTTTGTATTTTTTTCATATAGAATGTGATTTGTTTTTAAATAACTTTAAAAAGTATGTATTCTTGGATATGTTACTTAGTGTGCATATTATAGTGCACTTTTTCCATTATAAACCAATGTATGATTTTGCCTACAAAATATGTTGCATATGGTATGATGCATCAGTGTATTTTTAGGTCTTCAGAAGTTTGCAGCCCATTTTAAGGTTTTAGCATTGATTTTTCTTTTTTTTTTCTTTTAAATCGGATCTCTGTCTTCTTACCATTTTCTAACCTCTTCGTATGAGATATCTCTCTCTATATGGGGTTTTCCAGTCAACCTATGTGTGGATTGCATGCTCAGATGAATTTAATTTTCAGTATCCCTTTTAACATTTCTGACTTACTTCATTGATCTTAACATGTTTTACTTGCCATTCATTTGTAGATCATTTCAGTTTCAAAACATTTAGTAGAGGGAGAAAAAGGTATATCATTTGAACATACCATTGCTTGTCATGAAGAAGAAACTCCCAAACACAAAGTCCTTAATTTTCTGTATGCAAGTTCATTGTGGAAACAAAAGGATTTGTTCCAATTGTAAGGCAATTATGTAAGATCAAACATATTTGCCGGCAAACCTCAAGAAAAGTTGGGCTGTTGTCAAATGTGGTATGAGGAACTTGCATAATTATTCAATAATCAGAAGAGAGGGCTCGTACAAATTCTTACTGGAGAAGGTTACCACAATTGTACCTCTTAACCTGCCATTTATGTTTGTGTCATTTATTCCTGTTAATGTCAGGCAGCATTAGATAGTATTTTGGTATTGGTATATGGCTGAGGAGTCCCACACATTCACTTTCATGTGTGGCAGTCCCTAACGGCCAAACTAGAGCATCTTGTCCAATTGTCTACCGCCCCCTCTCTAGGCCAAATCATAGAGGGCAGCCCAGCCGACAGGTGTCGCGACCTCGAGGTCGGCGACCGCATCATCTCGATCAATGGCGTCGACATCCGAAGTATGCAACACAAAGACATCGTGAACATGATCAAAGATACGGGCACCTCTGTCACACTAACCATCGGGTCTAGAGGTAGGGGGTGCTCCGCATTCCGTTGTCATCGTATTCAATTCCCATCGTATACTCAGTCAGTACGATAACCTAATCTGACATCTGTCTGCACAAATAAAAACAAATGACATTCAATACTACTTTCTCTACCACATGTGTCCCTTATGTTAATTCATATATATTCAGTTGCATGAGATTTAGTGGTAACATGAGTGTCTGTCCTGTGTTTTGTGTCTAACTGTCTGTTTACATGTAAGTTATTCAAGTTGTGAGGTTTAGAAATCCTTTTCCCTTTCGTGTGTTCCTTCTGTTCATTGCATGTTTATGTCTAGTTCAAGAGTTAAATGTGTCATACTTTTGTCCTGTATTGTATTTGTGTCAATCCAATTAAGGTGGATATACATGTAGATAATGGGGGGAAAAAAGAGAGAAGAAAGCCATTATGTTTAATTTCTCTCTGTGCTTGCTACAGAGAAGACACAAGATTATGAATCATTTGAATGTTGTTTTTGTTTTTGTTTTAGTGTAGAACATTTCCAGCATACTGACACTTTCTCTATGTAAAATTATATAGAATTTAGAGTATTTATTCCTGCTATGTAGAATAATAGACTTGCTTTCCATTTTACAGACCTGGGTAATAAGAAAAAAAAAGAAAGAGCTGTGTACTGTTTGATATGCGCTCTTATAAATATGAAACCTGAAAGATGATCCCTATTTGAAAGGAAAAAATTTCATCAAAAAAGCACTACTTGCTGCTTTTATCATACAAACAAAATGTGAATCAATTTGATTTTAACTGGATCATTGATGTTCTCATATTATAAGGGTGACTCTCTGTTGATTTGCTATGATTTTGTAATAGAATGTCTCAGATGTAAAGGATATTTTGTCTAGTCATCTGTTTGCTTGTTCATTCTGACACCATCTTGATTTTTTTTTTGTACACAGGTGGTGACGAGCCTGCTGCCAGACCAACAGCGCCAAAGGTTTGTATCTCAGCAGTTTCTTCACTCATGAAAATGGGAGATAAGATTACTTCTGCTATAGACAACGTTGAATGACAAAACTTTTTGAATATCTCTCTCATTTGAGATAACTTTGCTCACAATTTAACTAAAAAAAAAAAGATTTTGCAGGATTAGCACAGTTTGTGTGTGAAGTGTGTGAGTGTGTGAAGCTTTGAAGATTTGTGATGATCTGGAACGATTGTCTTATTTGTCTCGAATTTGCTCCCCTCAGAATGCGGGACACATGCAGAATGCTCTCGCCATGCCGGCCCAGATCAAGGGTAGCGACAGCAGCTTCCGGGCCACGCCTGGCAATGTGCCAAATCACCAGCTGCCTCCCGGTGCTGACCAGTAAGCTCCCACACTCTCTCCACCACACCTCTGCTCTCTCGCTATTAACCTGTTGAGGACAAGTCCAGAGTGTACTCGGGCAGGTGTCTGGGAAATGCAAGCAGAAAAAATCAATCCATCCTCAATGGGTTAATGACTCAAACGTGTTTAAAACTTTTTCTTTTTCCACACTTGCGTTTTGCTGCATAGATATCAGCAGTGAATAGCAATTGGCAGTTAAACTTTGCAAGGATGGGATGACAATTGTAAATGTGCCCGTACATCAAAAGTCCTGTTTGTATTGAACTCCTTGTTTGTTTGTTTTTTTAGTTTGTTTTTAAGTTTCATGCTGCATGACTTCAAAGTCTTCAGATACATAGGGAAGGCTCATGCTGAGAAAAACAAACAAACTATGTCGATGCTAATTGTCATATCACTGTTCTGCAGCAAAGATATGATGTGGAAGTGTTTGATATTCCAGGAGTTCATTGTGGTTCATATTGTGTGTGTAAGTTTCTGATATTCATCTTAAAGATTTCTGGACAACGATATTAGTTGTACTGCTTCATGTTGTAGTCATCTCACTGTATTCCATCCACTTGCTGTCCCAGCTTCTTATTTTCATATTTTGATTGCTGTCTCTCCACGAACAGCAAGCTGCCTGAACCAATCTATGCCAAGTCCTCCAAGTGGAAGATGGACACCGACAGGATCCGCAACCAGCCCGCCAGGCCCCCCTCGGCCCCGCCCCAGAGCATGACCTACGCTGACGGCCCGGCCCGCCCGGGCTCCCCGCCCATGGGCAAGCCGCTGAGGGGAATCCCCAGGCAGTCGGAGAGGGGAGAAAGCGGCTGGGGCCAGTCCCCTCCCAGGAACCCCAAGTCACCGGGCATGGGCCGCCGGAGCTACGACCCACCCCGCCCCCACCAAATGTCCCCGCCCCAGAACCGGCGCATAAAATCGGCGGTGGCAATTGGGTATCAGATGGACCGGAAGGGTTACAATGATCCCCCAAGGCAGGGTCCTCCAGCCAAGCAACTCATGTATCCTCCGAAGGTTGGTCAAGTTGAACAATACTCTTTTTTTTTTCCCTTTTGATCGTTAATCCTTTTTCTTACTTGAGCACATTGCGTATGTGGTGTAAGAGTGTTATCAAGTCCAAGTCCAGTGAGCTTATATCCATTATTGGAGTCATATTCTGCTCTCGGTTCATTTCACATATCCAGTTGGAAGATGTATATAGTCTTCTATCATCTTGCATTCCAAGTTCCAGGGGTTCTTTTGTCTCTTCCCAGAGAATCACATAAAAGAAAAGTGATGATATGGATGAGGACCTAAAGAGAGATAATACAGAATGGAAAGTTTTGTTATGGTTGCACATTGCTTGTAGTATGTGTTGTGCCTTGTTGAAGACTGACGGATTGTACCAGAAGTTAACATTTCTTCCCTGCTTGTCTTGTCCTTAGCCAAATCAGCTGCAGGCCGGTGACTACTACAACGTTGACCTCCAGAAGGGAAGCACAGGATTCGGCTTCAGCATCCGTGGTGGCAGGGAGTATGACAACACCCCACTCTTTGTCCTCAGGATGGCTGATAATGGTCCCGCAGCCAACAGTAGCCTCATGAGGGTGAGTTGTGACACCGTGTTTGGGCGTAGTGTGAGTGTAAGGGTATTCTAAGTGTGTTTTTGTGTATGCTGGGTGTGAGTGTTTATCCAGAGTGTGTTTGTGTATGCCCGGTGTAATATTGTAAACTAGGTGTTTCTGTGAATCCTGGCATGCTTTTGGTTGATGTGTGCACGCACAACTCGTACCTAGTGCTTGTGTGCATGCTGAGTGTGTTTGTGTGTATATCATTCTTATTGTGTATTCTTGATCAGAGTGTGTGTGCTAGGTGTTTGTGTGTGCAAGATGTGTGTATGTGTACATGCCTGTTGTCATTCTAAAGGGTGTGTGACCTACAGACTTACATGTGCATCAAATGTGACTGTTTGACTGCCCCTTTACACCATGGGCTTAATCAGCATATGCGATATGTAGAATAGTAATAAAGGTTGATATCAAAGAATAAAGCCTGCAATTTCATTATTATTCCACTCAACCTGAACAGAAGCAAATAACAAATTCCTGTTGAAGTGAAAGAGTTGATATGATTAAAGATTTCATGCAGTTACAATTTTGTTTAAAATCTTTGTTTCAGAAAAACTATTTGGATTTTAGTGTATAGAGCATCCATGGTAAAGCCACAGAGTAATGTGCTGAACACAAAAACGAATCATAAAAAAATCTATTACAAGCTGTACTCCAGAAGTGGACTCCTTTAGATAGTGAAAGCTTATGTTCATAATCATAACATAGATTTTTGACAGGACATGAGCTCTGTGTAACACAAGAATTACTGGTAGTGTTGCAGAGAATTTACAGAATCTTGCTAAACAGTTCATTGTACTTTCCTATTCAATTTATTCCTATTTCCTATCCAATAACGTAACTTAAAAAGAGTTAGTGAAAATGACATAATTCTCTGATGGTGATGGTGGTTTATGTTTGATGACATGAGGTTTACCAGTGTAATACCTTCCCACTCCTCCCCTGAAAATATTAGGTGGGCGACCAGCTGATTGAGATCAACGGACGAACTACAGAGGGCATGCTTCACAGTGATGCAATCGAGGCTATCCGTGGTGGTGGAGACCATATCACTCTTGTGCTTCGCAGGGCATACAAAACGCCCTCTATGGGTAAGCGCATGTCATTGGTGCCATTTGTTGAATGTTTGCAGTAACCATTGATTCGTTGTCAATTTTATATAATTTTCATAGTTTAATGTAAGCATACATTACAATACAAAAAGAAAATATTGAAAGTTTAAAGCCATTGTGTCATTTGGTTGGTGTTAAAAGCTAACCCCAAGTAAGTCACTGTGGTCATGTGAAGGATATAACTCACTGAATACTCTTACTTCATTTTTGGATGTGAAATTAAGTAATTACCACATTATACCATACATTGTATTTTTACATTGGGCAGAGGTGGGGGGGGGGGGGGAACTGGTGAATGAGAGGTTTCATTCATTGTGGTTAAGTTCTCATAAAAGCACCTCTGTTGTTTTGTTCGGACTTAGCTCTGTTTCAGTTTTGAAAGTGGACTTACGTTGTCCTTGTGTTGAGGCTTGTTTGGAGCTGCACTCGCCATATCGTGCAAATACACCACTTAATACTCTAACTTGTCTTCTATCAATTGTTTCTTGTGCTGCCTAATGCCTTGACCCTATAGATAGTGAGTGAATAGGGTAATGTATGAGGTAGGAGTCCAAAATCTTATATCACTTCCTTGTGAGTCTGCGTGATCTTTCTTTAAATGTTGCCACTGCTTTGTAAAAATCTCAGCCATTTAACATTTTCACAATTCTGTGTACTTCTTGTATTTTTATGATCAAATGATTTGCTTGAAATAATGACAGGTACAAGCTGATTTGAATAAACCATTGATTGTTCATATTGCCGTTTTGAATGAGACTGTGCCGTGAATCTAACGGAGGCAAACTTGTAACTTTATTTGCTGTTTTGAATACTCAAGGGTATTTGATACTGCTAACATCTTTCTCAATGAGGCTAGTATACTGGCTTTGCCTAAATGGACATTGCAGTGATAGAACCCATTTCATAAACTCAAGAAGAAACCCATCTCTGACCCTTGTGTCTCAGATATAAACCACATGGAAAAAACTACTTAATTGTTGAGATGTTGTCCATCTTCAAAAGAAGATACTTCCTTTTTCAAAGTAAATGTTGCTACTTCCTTTTTCAAAGGTAAATGTTACTAGTTCACAGCAGTGCATATTGTAGCACTTACACTGCAATGCTGTCTGTGCTAACTAAGTACTTGGCTCTTTAAGTTCGTTCAAGATTCACTCTATGTATCTTGCAAGCGTCACTTGTCTTAATCCATGTTGTGTTTTGATGCTCAGTTTATTTCCGGTCTGTGTTCTGTGTCAAAATTGTTGCTAACAAAAACAGGCTATCGCTACGCTGATGGCTACAACACTTATCGTGAGTAGCAGGCCCAACGTGTCTGTGTCAAATCACTTGCTCGCACCTTCTTCCAACAACCACCCTGGGTTACCTCTCCCTAAAAATCTGTGCATTCAGTTACCTACGTATAATCCTATGTTATGTTTGTGTGTTCTGTGAAGTGAATGTCACAACCATTTATGTTGCAGCAGTGAAAAAAGGGGGATGTAAAGTCATATGACCTTTTACCTTAGTCCATGCCTGTCCAGTTTTGTGTGATGTGTTGTTTTCCACTTCATCTGTATCATATACCCAATAATCAGTGAAAGATTTGTAATTCCTCTATATTATTGAACATATTTAAAAGGCTGTGGTAGAAACCACACACATGCACGCATATGTCAGTAAAAATATGCACTGTGTTTCACATTTCACATATAGGACTTATCTTGGAGCATGTTTGTAAAGATGTAAACACAGATCACCATGCTTTGATAATCTAATTTGGGTAAGGTGTCACACTGCTGAGCTGATATTCTATGCTATTTATACCAAGTTTTCTCAGAGTTCTCCTAAGTTGTTTGTTTGTTTGTTTGTTTTTAGTAATTTGCTACTTAAACTTAATACTTCCAATGAGTTTTGTGAGCAGCAAAACATATGAAAAAAGTGTATAAGATGAATCCAACCACACACATGCAAACTGAAGATGTTAATTAATGAAAGGAAGTGGGGATTAACAGAAATCAAACTTACACTAAAAACATTAGACAGTCATTTCATTTTAAACGTCACTCCATGTGCACATCAGCAAAAATTTCATCATACTCTAGTCTACCTCTATCAAACACACATTATGTATCTTTCTGAATTTGCATCATATGAGCAAATATATGTCATAGTTGGTTGCTACTAAATAAATATATATATATATGTAATAATAATGATAATAATAATGATAATGATAATAGGTTTTTAGCAATATGGTGAGTTAAATATGAACATTTTCAATTCTCAGAATGTGTTTAAAGAGTGGCTTTCATTTATTCAGCATTATTGTCATGAAGTTTCCGTGATTAATAGTAGGGTAAACACAAGCATGTGCACGTCATGTGTTGCAGGAGTCATATCATTTTTGTCCTGCAGATGTTACTGGTCCTTTGTTTGAATGAGTGATGTAAAGTTGAATACCGAAAGACAATTAGCAAATTGCAGAAAAGCTGTTAGTATCACATTGATTTATGCGACGCAATGATTGTGTGATATGCATTCTTGTTAGCTTTTGATGGATGGCTAAAATGCAGCATGAACTTTACCAGCTATTGGTCATTTTCAAGCAATGCAGTTATGTTAAAGTACCAAAGGTGTATACGGGGGTAAAAAAAATTATATCTTTGATAGTTAGTAACGCATGCTGTGGAATGCTGAGTTTCAAAATGGGGAAAAAATTGAAAGCGGAGTTATTTAACAGCATGCATCAAAATTAAGCCCCAGCTGCCAGAGTGGGTTTGGTATTTAGCAGTGACATGTTTCCATGAATCCTTACGGTTGTCTCTCAATGCTCAAGTCATCTTTCATTGACCTCCAGTCGTAATGGCACAAACAAACAAAAGAATAGATACAAGGATATGCCTTTGTCAATATCAAATCACATCATTTCCAGGAATGCAATGTTGTATTATATTTTAATAATAACCCATGAGTCAATAGTACATGGCTTAAGACACAGATCAATGACTTCTGCTGTAGACCAAAAAAGACCAAACGAAAAAAAACAGGGGGGGGGGGGGAGACAAAATTGTTTTTCCCCAAAGTACCTGTTACGCTGCTTCCTCAACAAACTTGAAAAGGAAGATGGAATTACAAGGGGAATACAGTAGTTTTGGAATGGGAACACCTGTCTCTTTCAACTTAACACTCGTGAATGGTGGAGGGAATTTGTGTGCTGCCTCTGTAATTCTTTACAGCTGCATTGTTGCAGACATGCTTTCTTGGAATCTACTGTTTTAATGATTGGCACTGCACGGGGCAAAGGGTAGAGTCATATAACAAAGATTTCAGTCATTGTGCACATGTGTATGGGATGAAATTCTGCCACATCAAATAGTCTGCACCAAACCAATGCAATGTTCTTTCATAATGGAGGATGACCTGTGAATGATCGGCCAGAGTCAGTGACATCAACTAAAGCTTACTTCTTCACCTTTTGGAGCATCCCAAGACAAGAGATCATAATTCTGAGTCATCTGTCATACTGATATAAGTACTCCGCACTGCATTCTGCACTACGTCACCAATTGGCATGTGTAAACCCCATGTACATTACACATCCCATTTGATGAATGTACATGTACATGTGCCATTGTTTGTCTCCATTGTTATAGTGACATTGTTACATTGCTGGAAGTGTCTGTCAAAGCATGGAGTGTGTGGCATGAGTGCGTACCTTGGTCGATGTGGCATGAGTGTGTACCTTGTTGGATATGAAGCACATCCAGAGCTGCTAAGTTTCACCGATTCTGCAGAGCACTCTTCGTGAGAACTTTGCTATGTGTGTCTGACAGAGAAAACATTTAAAAAAAAAAAAATAGTATTCATGCTCACATCAAAAAGATCCAGTTTGGTTTTCGTAACACAATGCCTAATACCAATGTTGGCATGTTTTTTATATGGTACCTGTAATACATCAAAACACAAGTTTGCATCACCATTTTTGTACGTTTCACTGTCTGAGAGCAAATAACTAATACATTGTATATCTCCTTAGTATCCATATATGTATGCATCATGGCATTGTCATGGAATTCACTTCCTATGGAAATGTGTACAGTAAACTTTGATGAGAAGTTGCAAAAATATTGTCATCATTAAATAGGATTATTTATTAAATCGATTGCTGTTTGTAGTCATCCTAACTACCATTATTTACTTTCTCCCCTCCCCGCCTCCTTCTCTTTCTATCTATCTATCCATCCCTGTCATGCAGATCCGAGACACTCCGCAGACACCCCGCCCGCCATGCCTCGCAGCGTTACCATGACGATGTCAAAGTCCTCCCTCCAGAGTGATGAGGCTGAGAGAGGAGACCGAGGAGGAGAGAGAGGAGGAGGAGCAGGAGGAGGCGGCGGCGAAAATTTTGACTACGCCTGGCACTACCGAAGTCTACCGCGGGGCATGAAGTACTGATTCGGCGGCCTTGCCCCCAACGTTTGTAAACAAATCCGAGTGATCAATGCACAAATGGATCGATGGTGTTTTTAAAGAGTTAAATCCCTGGAAACAAACAGACAAACAAAGAAAAAAGTGCACACGTACACAGAAAACAAATACTTAAAGGGAAAAAAATCATGTGTTTTGGATACTTGCTCATTTCAGAAACAGAATACTAAGATTATTCTTTGATGCGCAGACAGTTGGGAACAATTTCTTTGTTCCCCTTTAGCTTCACCATATGCTTAATCTCAGGTGATTTAAACTCTACATCAGCCTTCATGACCATTGTTAATTTAGGGGAATTATTTATACGAATCTTGCACATCGGCTACATCTAGTGATCTAGCATTCACTCAGAGTGATAGGCATTTTTTTGTTGTTTTTGTTTGTATCTCCTTCAAGCACATCAGAAGTGTAGCTACATGTATGTTAATTGTACACAGAAGCAGTGAGTCAAGTACCGGAAGCAATCTACAAGTAGGCATGCTGGATTCATGCCTTGAAGTTCTCTGTGCATTGAAACACGGATAAAGCTTGCAGGAGACCAATACTTCCACTCTGTTTGTATTTCTTGGCTCCAAGCTTTCAAAGTGTCTCAAGTAGCATGACAACGGTGTCACTTTACATGCACTGTATTGTAGTAGAACAAATTCATATGCTGTATTATTCAATTATTCAGAAAGGTCTTTTCCGTTAAATGGAGACTGTTGCAGGATGTCACATGTTCGAATGAAATCTATTGTAGGCTGTTTGGAAGAAACATGATGGAGAATATTTGATATCTGCTGAATTTTTTGAGGAAGATTTATTACAGAGGGCATTGTGTTTTTCAAATTTGACCAAAGGGCAAAGTAATAGGCAATGGAAATGTTTCACAACAGAGAACAAAGTTGTGACGTGAAAGATATTTCCTCTGATAATTTGTGAGTAGAAAAGAGCTAATGAGAAAAGATACAGTAGATGGATGCTGGTTTGTCTTGTCACATGGTCCCCCATCTCTTTTTCGTGTCTGTTGCTGTTTCAGATGAACTTGAATTTCTTTCCCTAATGTGGTGACATCCAGTTTCTGTAATTCATGCTGTCTGATTTTCCTCTCTCTCTCTCTCTCTGTTTCAGTTATACAATCCATTTCTGTAATGATATAGGCATAGCAAAAAGATTGCATAGAATTTTGTGCAAACTTTTCTTTTTTTCACTTCTAAAGGCATTTGTGTTTTCATAAATGATAAAACAAATGTTTCACTTTCTTTAAAAATCTTGAACAGCAAGCTTCGTAGAGAAAGGTTGCACCATTAGCTGTTCTCCAACCTAAAAAATACCCCTCTGGAGGATTTTTCTCTTCTTTTAGAAGAATTTCAAATCAATCAAAATCAGGGTGTGTTTGGATCTTCATGTTGAATTTTCATGTTGTTGAAACCGGAACAAATATGATGGAACATAAGTGGGTATTTAGTGTGAAATTGAGTGTAGAAATGATGCATGCCCTTGTTAGAGGGCTAAGCATGATACTGGCAGTTTTCCTGTCAAATTCTATGTGGCTTCTCTTCATGTTTAGTCATTCCCTGTTCCTCTTTTTCTGCCACTCTTTGCTTGTGATGATATTTCAACAACGGTGTTACGACTTTGTCATTCATTTCCTCTGAAAGTTGAGCAAGCTTTTTGTGTCTGAATCATTATCCACTGCCTTAATTTTGTCGCACGTGTGCGTAATCGTTGTGAATTAACCATGTTGCCATGTCTTCAGAGATCCATTCATACTATACTTGACCTTTGACACGTGTCTTTTCGTCGTTATTCTGCCTGGGCTCAGTGACATGACAAGACGCGCCCGTCTGGTTGATGCGTCTCTGTGCAAACCGTGAAAAGACTAGAAGCACCTTGATTTCTATGCCTTGTTCACATTCCTCAACAAAATCATTCAGTACAGATAGAAACAGAACAAAAAAAAAAAGAGGCAAAAAAAATATAGAAAACAGAAATAATTATTTTTGCACTGCCCTTTGTTTATTGTATTGGTTTGTTGCCTTATACTGTTTGAAATAAAAAGAAAAAAGAAAACGTCTTTTGAGTTTGATCTATTTGTAAAGCAAGAGTATTACTCACTAACAATATTGTAGATGCATACATGTAATCTCTGGAAAGTTGTACAGGAAAAGCTATTGTAGCTTTGAAAATTTGTCTTTTTTTAAAAGAATGATCCAGCTGGTTTCTTCTGGATATTGTACAAAGTTAGATGGAAACTATAGGAATCATTTTAAACATAGAATTGGATGATCTGCACATTATATTTAAAGGTTTCCTTTGCATGTTTATCATTCCACTGGTACTGTGGCAAAGGGGGAGCAACGTACTGACATCTCTTGTTCATACAGTCTGTTCAGAGTTGAAAATTCACCACCAAGAAAACACGATGAAGTAGAAAGATGAACTTTTTCAGTAATGATAGCATTTTGTGCATATAAACAGGATTTTAATACATTTTATATATGCAGTGTCTATCTTTGCTAAATTTTTGTGGACGCATGAATTTTAGACCTACATCTTGAGTGGGTGTTTTTTTTTTTTTTTTTGTACTTTGTGTCCAAACAATCCAAAAGGGAATAATAGGAACAAGTAATGTTGATAAAATGAATGAAGTCTTTGTATAGAACAAGAGAAATACCTCTTAGTAAGGCTGACTGTCACTGTCTCTATAATTGGCGAGAAAAGAGGATGGATGTGACAATCTGAACTCCCTGTCTTGTCAATTTCAGGTGTTTGATGATTTATTTTGTCTCATTGTAATAAATTGAATGTAATTTAAATTATATTATAACATCCTGAATTCATACTTGAAGAAGAGAGACCAGTGGTATCTGTTTTAGGTAAAATAATGTCATGTTCCATGATAATCAGAATTTAAATGCCAATCAAAAGGGACACGTACGTGTACAACCACTTTACTTGGCCAGCTCAAACAGAACAGCTGGAAATTTGAAGGACATAAAACGTAGTTTCCACTCTGTTCTCAAAATTGACACGAGTTCTGTTGCTTGCAACCTTCCACAAGAAAAGTAAGTGGCTTTTGTGATGGTCATGTAGTGGCTTGCTGAAAGACTGGCAGCAGACTTAGGGCTTGGACTAGGGCCCAGTTGTGTCCAATGTGTAAAGACTGTCCGATACAACTTTTAAAGAATTAAGTTCAGTCTAGACAACTCACTGTGCTTTTGTTTGGTTAAGCCATTGTGTTTGGTGTTCATTACTTTTATGTACAAAGTGTAAAAATTCCACACATGTTTATGCATGAACACACCTGTACAAAAAAAGAAAGAAAAAAAGTATCGGAATGAAAGGAAAAACTGAAACAGTCAGTACTTTGTTTCCCTTCAGAATTCTTATATACTGCTACGTTTTTACTCGGTTTGAATCTGTTCCAATATGCTGTATAATTTTATCATATGATTTTGTGTACAAGTCTTGTTTTATTGCCAATGTAGTCATGTTTTACTCCTTTGATTGTATATTATTTCATAGTGGTTAGTGAGTTGGACAAGGTTAATATTTTCTCCGTAATTCAAGGACTGACTGTGTTCATCTCAAACATCATTGGCTAAGCAGACTTTGCTAGGGCGTGCGATCCAGATTATGATTAAGTAGACCAACAAAGGTGTCTCCTTCTTGATAAACTTGTCTGTATTTGTTAGAATTGTACTGGAGAAACGTCAAGTGGTACGAGTTATATGGAAAATCATAAGGTAGTTTGAGGAAGTTCTACACAAGTGAAAGAGACGAGCATTTAAGTACAATGCTGGGAAGACTCGTATACTCTGTCTTTGACAAGAGAGAGGGCGGTGTTCTCAATTTTTACAGTGCTTCATTAGTGAGCGAGATCTCCAAAGGAAATGCCTTCGTCTACATGAACAAGTTTTGCATAATATATTAATCGCTTTTTTTAAAAATTCACTATGAATTCTTTTCTAGTGTTCAGCAATGATTGACTACACCGTAATTCTTGTATTCAATGAATTTGTTATTCCAGAAACTTTCGTCTGAAATTGAGATTCACTGATTGTAGAGAATGTATTCGCTTATGACTTAACAGGAATGACCCTGCTGCTGTTGCATTTCATATCAGATCATATAGGAATTGACTTCAAATAAACTTGAAGACCTGATGTAAGACCATGGCATCCAACACAGGTTCTGATTTTCTCCATGGGCAGACATTGTATTCGCCATCAATCAAATTGGCACAAAATTTGTTAACGTTTCCTGACAGTCTTGCCAAGTATTGAAGACTTTGTGTGGGTTGATCCTTATTTGATTCAATGAATTCACCCATTTTGAGATTGTTACAAAGATTTTTTTTTCATATTTGTATATATCTAAAATGTGTATTCTTCTGGGAAAATGGTTGAATATCTATTGAATTTTGCACCAGCATAACTCACAACCTGTTGTATACATGCAGATTTTGTATTCATGAGAACTATTCACAAAACCAGAATTTAGCAACCACATGCAGTTGTATTCCGGTGGTGTAGCATTGTGCATTTTATTCCGTGTATTTGGTATTCAAAAACAAAAACAAAAAATGCATGTTGATTCACATTTTAAATGAAATCAAAATGGTTTTGGTGTGAATACTGTAGGATCTATTTTTGTGGGTAGTTGAACAGGTGAATGAGTACTGCTATCATCACAGGTGCTTTGCACTCTGAAATTATTTTTTTTTTGGAAATGGATTGGAATGTGATGAATTCAGTTGTAAAACTTTTTGCCTGTCTTGACTAACTTGCAAGCGTGTACATGTCTGTAAACTACCCATTAAAGTTTGTATAAAGATCAGAAGTCTCGACTCTTGTTGTCAACTGTCATCAGTGGTCTTGAGAAAGGGAATATCAGCTGTGTTTTAGATGTAATACAGTGCACTCCTGTTAGAACGAACAGGTTGTAACGAAATTCCTGTTACAACAAAATCATAATTCGGGTTCCAAAATGATCATCTTCATATATGTTTAAAATGTATGCTGTATACGCCGAATATTTCGCAAGGTTTTTATTTTCACAAATTTCTCGAGTCAGGTGCTATTCGCGAAATTAAAGACACGCGGAAATATTGACTCTGATCCCGATGCGATTGTGACGTACGTGTGTACACTTCTCCGTTCAGTACAGGACTCCACAATCGCGAATTTAACCACTCGCAAAATCGTCGGGAATTCTGGATTCGTGAAAATTTAGACTCGCGAAATATATGGCGTATACAGTACTCTGCTGTTGGGTTATAACGAAGTTTCATAATCACGAAAGAAAACGGTGGACTCGAGGACTTCGTTATGATGGGAGTACACTGTATTACCTTTCCCTTAAACTGAAACTGAGAGCACTTTGAGAGAGTATGAAGATAGTTGTAGAGTGAAAGAAAGAGGATAAAGAGAAGGGAGAGAGGGGAAAAAAATGTGTGCGTGCGTGTGTGTATACATCTGTAAATGACCCTCGTACCGTAACATTCAATCGCTCTGCTAAAGCTTAAAGGCATAATTTACCTTTTGCAGATGAAACAAAAACCAGCATTAGTGCTTTGAAATAGTTCTAAAATGTGAGTTAGGGATAGAAACAACCACTGCGAAAATTTGAATTAGTAAAATCAATGCTAATGTTGTTAAATATACCAAATGTGAACCATACAGATATGATAAAAATGTTTCCAGACTAAACTGTATACCGCTACGGTTTATTGAGAAAAATACTAACATCTCCTTATATCTTAGGCTTTATTGCAAAACTTTTATATGGAAGGATGTTTTGTGGTACAACAGACCTACACTTATGCATGAAAGGCGATATCTTGAACATTTTTCAAATGACTGCTCCCAAAGGTAAACTGGACCTTTAATTGCTTGCCACTAGAAGCAATATGTTGCCCTTCCTCATTAGCCAGTTTCGATTACATGCTGTGGAATATTCTCCAGACCTGCAAAGTTACTTTTTGACAAGGCCACATACATTTATTGGCCCACTCTGAAAATGTCTCCGCACTTAGTCATTTAACGAGGGCTGGTTTCCACCTCTCACTGAACAAGTTTGTGAAGTGGTTTTGAATAGGCATTATATTTTGATGTCCAGGGCACTGTGTGCACAGATCAGTCACAGAGAATTGTGTGAAGGACTCCCTATAGGGTGTCGTACTATTCCCTGGCACACTTCAATCACAGAGAATTGTGGGAACAATCCCCTATGGCACGTTATAGGTTTCCCTGAGGTTTGCCCAACATGGCATCAATAGATACGTACCTTCATATCTTTAATGAACAATCAGAACTAAGGTGATTATTTACTGAAAACAGTATCTGGCAGGGTTTGTTTGTTTCTTTCCATTCCCATTTTACATTGTCTGGCTATAGCATTCAGTTATCAATTGGCCCATTACAGCACAAATTCTACACCATATTCTTGTTGGTTTTTGATCAATGGAGTAAAATAACCTAAGCAATGGTCAATTTCATCAAATTAGACTGAATCCAAGTTTTATGGAAGTACATGAACAATTTTTGGTGTGTTGCAATGATCAGGGATGGGAGAGGGGATTAGTTATGACTGCCAGTTTACAGATCAAAGTAATTATTTCCTTGTTGGTAACACCCCCCCCCCCCCGCCCTCCCATTTGTGTGTGTGTGTGTGTGTGTGTGCACTTACCCATGGTGTAAAACGAGGACACATATACGAACTTTACATTTAAACCGAGGACACACAGAGAACCGAGGACGTCCTCGGTTCGCAGACCATTCCAAACGGTCTGCTTTTGCATGCTTTTGCATGTAGGGGTACATGTTTGTAGGTCCTTGATTGTGTGTGTGTGTGTGTGTGTGTGTGTGTGTGTGTGTGTTACATGTTAAAACAATATGATTCAGCAGCACAAGTGTTATTGTTATGAAGCAGATATTGATTAGTTTCATCAGGTTGATTTAAGATAGCGTTTTCTTAGAATTATGCAGAGTTTTTATATCACTTTTGTATACATGGTTTGTTTTGCAAAAAAAAAGAAAAATGTAGGGCCTATATTTTAAAAAAAGAATGTGATTCAGCAGCACAAGTGAGAAGAATACAGCTGCTTATTCTTGTTCAAACTAATTTCATTGTGAAAATGAGCTTGATATCGGATGAAATTCAAATAAAGAATATAAAAATAGTGTGTGTGTGTATGTGTGTGTGTGTGTGTGTGTACTCCCAATGATGGACTTGTGAGTTCATCACATAATCCAATCTGCCAGTGTGATATTGATAAACATTACTTTTCAATAAAAATTTTGACAATTCTCCATTTCGAATCTGAACGTACATCGTAGTATTCTATTAAAGTCAGGGTGAGCATGGAGAGAAATTGTGCATATTCTGTGATGTTTATTCAAAAAATGAAGAGATTATGTACAACTGAACAATGTATGTTATTCTCTTTATATATCCCTCTGTGCTTCAGAATAGGTCACTAGATGGTGCATTACCAATGTTGTACTTATTATTGTAGCTGTTGTTATTGTTGTTATTATTATTATTGTCATCATCATTATTATTATTATTTAGTTGTTGTTTTTTTTAAGTGACTTGCCATATCGAGAAAACATACTGGTAGAAGTTTTATTGAAATTAAACATTAGGCCTAAATCTGAACATAGATTAAACTTTTTCAGGTGTTTTCAAGAAAGTGCTGTTTATAAACAAACAAACAAACAAACAAACAAACAAACAAACAAACAAACAAACAAACAAACAAAAAACAAAGGCAATTGCAAATTGAACAAGATGAGGATGAACCCATGCCTCTCAAATCTCCTACACAAATCTGAACACAAATCTTCACTTCCCCATCTTTGTTTTTCTTTTAAGATGCCATACCATTAAAATCATTCTTTTTCCTTGCATCAGGTTGATATAATCATAATGTTATATACACCTGTAAAAAAGCCTCAAGCAATTCTAATGGTGGAAATTGTAATTGCCAAGTCATTGACCTCATGGTAATGAGCTTTGTTGATTGTTTTTATATCTCTGTGGTTTGGTGCAAACCATATGAAGAATTGAAATTGGAAGTAGTCATCTTCTCTGCAGTTCATTTTTGTTTTGATTGATTGATTGTTGAATTGTTTGTGTGTTTGTTTGTTTGTTTGTTTGTTTTTACACTTGTTGCCATTGGCTGTTGTCGTCTTGACAACCCATAAGGAACATCTTCCTTAACCGAAGTGTAACACTATAATAACCCAACATACCCGAAATGGCCCCTTGTCGAAATACCCGACCTGCTGGAAGTACCCTGATGTGTTATAAATAGAACATGACGCACTAAATATTGACAGCTTCTCTCATTCATAGTACACAGTGCATGCATGAACAAGTGATTCTCAGAGCGAGAGACAGATTTTTGCGACCGGCTGGTGTAAGGCCGCATAAAGGGTATCGTCTTCTCATCATACGCAGCACTCGCTGTAAACAGATCGTTTTCATGAAATCCGAGTTTACTTGCGTTATTTCAAGTGAACTATATCATAAATCTGAGTAGGTAAGTAAAAGGACTATTCATTCTACTTCGTGATAAATGAAAATTGTATTCTCTTTCAGGAAGTGATATTCACTGTCAATTCGTCATTTGACAGTCCCGTTCCTTATTATTTGTGTCTGGTTTTGTCCAAAGTTCCGTGACGCGTGAAATGATAAACAAGCGCCTCATAATATGATCATGGAGCACAAAGAAAATCTCAGGATGCAGGTGTTTGTGTGGCATGTGGACCTTGATCACACATGAGACTAAATCTTCAACTTGCCTAAATCTATACACAAACAAATGAGCTTTTTGTCACGACTGAGGATCGAGGAGTGAAAACGTCGAACCGAGGTTCGACCAACTGTGTTTGCACTGTCGTGTGCAGAGACGAATGACTACACTAGATCTAGTAAGTTTACTGTAGGCCTCTAGGTCTAGCTAGACAAGAAGGCAAGATAGTTAAAGGGAAAGTTACACAAAATTTTACTCTGTGGCAGGTAGGACTTTCGTTCATGGAAAGAGTTCCATATGTATGCCCCAATAATCTAGAACTCCGGGGTCCGCATTACCCGAGGACACTGAGATCAACGTTTAATACCCTCACCCTAACCAACAAGATGCTAACCCTAAATTATTTAAATAAAGCCACTGAAATTTAATCATATATCACTTTATATACATATCACTTCAATTTTTCCCCATTTTTTTTTTTTTTTTTTTTTGGGGGGGGGGTCCATGGAACTCTTGCCTCGTTCATGATCCATTTACATTCGTTCATGTACATTTGTACATTTTATAGCTTGTTGAATCAGACCGTACATTTAATACTAAGGCCAAGTAAAAAAAGAAACTAGTTTCTCGTCCTCGCGCGCATCGATTTTGGCCGCCGCGTCGATTTTTTTACTATTTACTATTTTCAAAATGGCGCTGAAAATACCAAGAAATTCATAATTCTCGTCCCAGCCCGCTCCCCGCCCGCATCGATTTTCAGTTGCCGCATCGACTTTTTTGTTATTTACTATTTTTTCGGCCGCCGAAAAAAAAAATCGACAATTCACCTACCAATCGTGATGTCTTATTTAAGCGTCCTTATACTTAGCTGTAGTACAGCTGTAGCTTCTGTAGTGCGTATGTAATAACGCATGCATTTCACACTGCGAGCTCGGCAAGAAGGAATGACCCACAAAGCAGTTGAACTGTAGTTGGATGGGCGGGCCTGGGCTGTGATGTATAGCGCACTCGGTACCTCGTGATGTAGACAGGACGTTGAGCACCTTCTGTACATTTGCTGCATTCATGTGCTGCTAGATTGATTGCGCAATGTAACCACAAACCCCGTTATAACGAGGTCCGTGAGACCGGCGATACTACCTCGTTATAACCGGTACCTCGTTATAACCATACTCATCAAAAAACAAAGAAAAACATAAGCATGACGTCATATACCCATCAATGAAACTTAGACATATCCTTTGCGTTGTTATTACACAATTATTAAGCGTTATTATTGAGAGAATAAAGGGAGATTTGTGAATTAGGCGAAGAAATAGAGGCTGAAATGATTAGTTAATTCTTTATTGTAATTCTTGTTTGTGAAGCTTTTTCTAAACACCAGCGCAAATATGGGGGCAAATATATAGAGTAACATACAGGCCTTGTTTACCGTAGGCCTAACTTGCTAGGTATATTTTTACGCTGTTGGTGCCCAGCGGGAATGCGATGATTTCATGAATCATTTCGGCTGTAATCGTGTATACATGTACAATGTATGATCGTTGCGCCCAAATGGATTAAAAATGCGTTCTTTATTGTCTTCCGAAAATCTCTTCGCGTTTTGTACGACCGTTCTTGAAAAATATATCTAAATGAAAAAAAAAAAAAATATCTAAAAAAATATCTATATGTGACAGTATTGAATGTGGGAGGTTGTCATCCTGCTTACGCAAATCTGTACCAGATCTATTCAAACTAATAAATGCGTTTGTTTCTTTTTCTGATTTAGGTTAACATTCGTCATTCAACTTTTTTACGCTACTGTCACCTGGCGAGATCGCAATGATTTCAGAGTAGTTGTTTACCGCTAACTTGCGAGGTATTTTACGCTGTTGGTGCCCAGCGGGAATTCGATAATTTCATGAATCATTTGGCTGTAATTTTATACAATGCATGATGGTTGCGCTCGAAGGGATTAAAGATGCGTTCTTTATTTTCTTCCGAAAATCTCTTCGCGTTTTGTACATCCGTTCTTGAACTGTTGAGTGCGTTTGTTTCTATTTCCGAGCACCGATTAAGTAGGTTAACATGCATTATTCATCAATTTTTACGCTACTGTCACCCAGTGAGATCGCGATGATTTCATTAATTATTTCGGCTTTAATCATACACACTCATATTCAAATTATCATTCGTTAAATGATAATGAACAAATCCAGATCTATTCAAACTAATACATGCGTTTGTTTCTTTTTCCGAGCACCGATTAAGTAGGATAACATGCGTTATTCAACTATTTTTACTCTACTGTCACCTGGCAGGATCGCGATGATTTCACTAATTATTTCTGCTTTGATCATACACACTCATATTTAAATTGTCATTTGTTAAATGATAATGAAAAAATCCAGATCTATTCAAACTAATAAATGCGTTTGCTTCTTTTTCTGAACACCGATTAAGTATAGGTTAACATGCGTTACTCAACTATTTTAACGCTACTCAATAATTGTCACCCGGCGGGATCGGGGCGATGATTTTATTATTTCGGCTTTAATCATCCAAACTCATATTTGCTCAAAACCGGCAAAAGAACTGGAAGGTGCACACACATTCCAATTGTCCATTTTTGGTCATGATTTTATTGTCGCTACAAGAAAAGTTTTTGAATGCATTATCTATTTTTTTCTCGTTGCGCTGTGGTCTGACCTCATAGCACGCACGCGTTTCTCGCGAAAAAGAAAATCGAATGATTATGTTTAATGATTTAGTAGGAACATCGGAAGGTGTTCCTATGTCTTATCGCGTGATTAAGAAGAAAACATGGAAGGAACGGTTCTCTGCAAAACGGGAAAAGACGTGGATAGCGAGATTTCGGTTTCCAATGTTTCATTTGTCGCGTGTTTGAAAGCGGCAATTTGGTCAAGAAATGGAACCTCGTTATATCCGATCAAATTGCTTATGTTTTTCTTTATCATGATTTACCGAAATTGTCCTCGTTATAACCGGAATCTCGTTATAACTGAACGCGTTACAACCGATTCGTTCTGCCATTACACGCAAAGGAAAACGGGACCGACGCGATCACCTCGTTATAAGCGGTTCCTCGTTATAACCGAACTCGTTATAATGGGATTTCACTGTAGTAGAGGAGACCAGCCAGCCAGCGTAGCATCGTTCTGGAGCTGGAAAAAAAAATCGTGGAGTGATGGAGAGAACCGATCTCAAGCGCACGAGTGCACAGCGAATGGCTTTAGTATTCAACTGGTTCGTATTCTGTCTTTCAGTAAAAAGGAAATCAGGTGGTTGTTTCACAGGGTTGACAATTGGCAGTGCGGCATTTTAAATCCTTGAGCGAATAAGTTTTCATATGAGAATAGATCTAACTCAGTAAGTTTGTGTTGTGTTGAAAGGCAAAAATAATGCTGTGCATTTCCAGAGATATTATGGTTGGATTCGTAGGTTCAACAAGTGATGCATAAATGTGTTAAAACTAGAAATGTCGCTATGGCGACTGGTATGCCTCCGCCATAATGCATGATTCTCCTAATAGGTACAGACAGTACATGTGGACAATGTGTGATTACATTTTCACAAAATTGGCAAAATACATATTAAACCGACAAGTTTGTCACAAATGTGTTTAATGTTCACCTACCTTGGCCTAGGTTTAATTGGATGAACAGGAGAGCATGTATTTGGGAGTTAAGGACTTTGACTTGACTTTGACCCATTCATATGTTTGTGCATTGAGTTATTTTCAAGGTACGGAGAAAAAGTGCAATTTCTGTATCGAATAGTAAATTGTTACCATTTTCATCTGGCCTTTGACCCTAAAATTCATAAAATAATCACTGTCAGGCAGAACATGCATGAATATGTAGTACGTTTCAAGATAACTTGAGCCACTTCCGAGATATGGAGGTTCAGCACTTTCACATGATCTTTGACCTTTTGACCTCTGAGGCAAAAACAAAAGAAAAAAAATTCCAAAGAATCTGAATTACATTATGCATGCATACACCAAGTGTGAAACATAATAATCCTGCCAGCATTGCATAAACATGAAGGAAATAGTAAAATTTTGAAGTGTTTCCCTTGACCTTTGACCCCTGACCTTTGACCCCATGAACCCTAGATTTTCTAGATAATCACTGCCAGTCAGTATGTGTATATATACTATGTTCCATGAAGATACCTTGAACAATGTCCAAGGTACAGAGAAAAAAGGTGAAGTTTTAATATTTTTACTTGACCTTTTGACCTTTGACCTTTGACCTCATGACCCAAATTTTCATCAGAGAATCTTAATTGGGTAATACATGTATACACTAAGTTTCAAGAAAATATCTTCAGGCATTGCATAGATATGGTGGAAATAGTGAAATTTTATGTATTTGACCTTGACCTTTTGACCTTTGACCTTGAGCATGTGCACCCAAAAGTTGATAGGCACAACTTCACCCCCTTATACACATACATGCCAAGTTTCATTAGGATACCTCAAAAGGTTTTGATAGTTACCCTGTCCACAAAATTCATTACGGACGGACGGACAGAAGGAAGGACGGACGGACAGACGGACGGACGGACGGAAGGACGGACGGACGGACGGACGGACAACCCGAAAACATAATGCCTCCGGCACCACTTCGTGGCGGAGGCATAAAAACGTGTTTCTTTTCCATACCCTTGATATGACTGAATGAATACAGTCACAGTGTAGTTAAATTGGTATACTTGTCATGCATAAACAGCAATATACGCAGATTTGGTATTAAATTGTGCATCACTCAAATGATAAGTGGTTTATATCACTGCTGCTTCTTGGTAGCACTGTAATGATGGCCATGGAAGAAATGAAGGGAGAATGTGACTTACCTTCACAGGTACATGTTTTACAACATATGTAGTTTTGGTATACAATCATTCATCATCCAAATGATGAGTGATTATTAAATGACTTTTTAGAACATGAAGAAACATCTTTAAATGTTTAATGCTATAATGCCATATCAGTCAGTATCATTTTGACATCCATCTGCAATTATTGAACAAGCCAGTTTCCAGTTGAATGTGCTACAATAATTGTACTGTGAAGAAATGCAGATACATACCAGCTGTGTGGACACAAAAAGTCACAAACACAAATGATAAATAAAGCAGTGTTTTGAATATCATGGAATTCATTTCAGTCGTACATTTGTTGAAGGACATGTTTTATACCTGTTTCAATTTATAGCACAATACATCAGAATT
Source organism: Diadema antillarum (assembly GCF_040938485.1). Classification (NCBI taxonomy): domain Eukaryota; kingdom Metazoa; phylum Echinodermata; class Echinoidea; order Diadematoida; family Diadematidae; genus Diadema; species Diadema antillarum. The sequence continues at coordinate 4,667,352 of NW_027270963.1, read as the reverse complement.
GCAAGTACTAGTACACTGGTATCAGAAATGCCATTACAACACTAAATACCAGTATTAAGATGGCCATTTTCCCTTCGACATCTGTAGTGGAAAGAAAAAGCAAATGTATTTCTGCATGCATGAAGTTTCATTTCAAGTATGGTACATATATCTATTTGTTTGAAAATGCACATAGTGCAGGCAAGACATACACTTGGGACCTGGTCTCTCATAACACAGCTACCAGAGTGATATTTCATTTCGTAAATTGGATATAGAAAATAGTAAAGCCCTCTCTCGTTACCTTTCTCAGAATTACCGGACGAGAAACACATATTACTTTCATTTTGACAATGCTCGAAAAAATAGTAAGATATCAAATAGTAAGGACCTCCCTCATCGCCTTGCTCAAAAAACCCGGACGAGAAACTGCTTTCTTTTTTTACTTGGCCTAATGCGTGAGGGGCTCACCCTTTTGGCCAATTATCAGGCATTATTCAAAGACTTACAGTATTTTCTTTGTGAAGCAGTGCAACAAGTGAAAAAAAGAAAGAAATCATACTATTTAATCAAATACTAATTTGAACTTCAGGTACTATGCAGTAGAAGTCTGCATGCTGTCCACTAATTTACAGACTGTATTTTTATAATTTTACCGCACCAGGCCAAGTTGGTTCATCTTGGGACTATGTATCTAGATGATCATAATAATGTTCCTCACACTCGCAGTGTGCAAAAGGAAGAAAAGAAGCAAAAGTGGGAAACAACAAGTTCACATTTTGTAAAATGTTGGCAAGAACTGGACTAACCGATATTGTTGATTATGTATAAACAGTATGTGCATTGTTTATCTGTTGTACAAATAGATTATCAGTTTCTTTTCAGGCAATGAGGGTTAAAAATATGATTATTATATCTTCAACAACAAATATATAACAGTACTTTAAAAACTTCAATTCTATCTTAAACTACATGATTCAATATACACTGTATATATCAGGGGGTATTTGTTGATGTTTATTGATTTAATGATTAAGATTAGTTTTCATTTTCAAATATACCATTGCTATATTGCTCTGTTACAGCACAGGAGGAAGAGACAGGGGGAGAAGAACTGTTTCATCTATCATGGCAAGAGATGTGTTTGGGAGGGATGCCCTGATGCCCCCATTTCCAGCCAGGCAAACCATATTTGACAGTGCCCAGCAGATGGACTGCTACCATGGAAAGCTGACCAATAGTGAGGTAAACATCCACATTGCAACTTTGAACTTATGCAAAAAATAGGCGCAATAATGTAATGAATAAATATATGAATACATATATACATACATACATACATACATTCATACATACATACATACATAAATGTTGATTAATGATATTAATAATAGAAAATGAATGAAAATACCCCCCCCCCCCAAAAAAAAAAAAAAAAAAAACACACACAAAACAAAACAAAACAAAGAAACAAACCAACAAACTAACAGATGAATGTTACAGTATGTGGTAATATTGAGGTTGAAATTGGAGGTAGTATGATGTCATGTCCAAGATGATTGTAGATACATGTACTTTACTTTTGTCATGTCAGCCATTTAGAGCCATGTGGTTATATACAAGACCCGCACACCTCAAATGTATCCATAGGAAGAGAAGAAGCTATATGAGAAGGGATGAATTTAAATCATGAAGATGTTTCGGTACTTACTTTCCTTTCCATTCTCACAGTATTTTCTCTCTGAGCGTACTTTGCTGTAGATGAAAAACGTTTACAGTGACTGTTATACTTCTGGATCCTTTTTTCCTTTTTTTGGTTTATTTTGTTTTGGATATCATATAAACCATTGATCAATGCACAGATGCATATTAGATCAGGAAATTGTGTTGTTTGATTTAATCTCCTGTATCAGAAATGGCCTTTGTATTGGCCTGCTGTCCTGGCAAAATACTGTAAAACCAGAAATATTCTTATAAATGCATTTTAATTTTGTGAATTTTGTGAAAGCCAAGATTTGCTAAATTAAAATGTGCGCAAAAGGTCTTGTCTACACTACAATATGCATTGAATGCCAGTGGCTATTCGTAAAAATTTCATGCCAAGAAGAAGGCCTTGGCTCCAATCCACGAAAATTTCATGCTGTGAAAATATCTTGCTTCACAGTAAATGATTATTTCTGAACAATATTTGCACTAGAATATAAAATGCTTTTCTGTAGATATGGATCATACAAATATTCTCCCCATGCACATCAAAATGACAAACACATTTATAAGAACATTAGAAAAGATGTTATCACATTTAGAAGATCCTTTGACTGGTGCTTAATATATAAAACAAGTTATCATTCAAGTCTGTGTTTGCGTCAGACTTATTTCTCAATCCATTGCTCACAGGAACAGAGCTTCCTGTGTATGTATGTGTATTTAAGCTGATTTTGAAATTGCTGATTGTATGTGATGTCAGGAAAACTTTAGAATGCCAATTTAAGTCATTTGGTATAGTAATTTCAAAGTGTCGTTTCTTAATTCTTTGTCATGGTCTCTTTATGCAAATGGGATCAGTACAAATAAGGATACGTATTGTTTTTTTGTTTGTTTGTTGTTGTTTTTTCAGGCTTATTTTTATGGGATGAGGAGATTTCAGTTTGTTGTTGTAGCCAATTTACAGGTTATAAAAATCCCAAATTCCTCAACCTGCTATGTGAATGATGATGCTGCTGTCTCATGATTTACAATGTATATACCACTCACTTGATGGATGAAAATATGTGTATTTTATGCATAAAAATGTTTTTAGGGAACAATTGAATGTTTTAGGGAACAATTTATTACAATTTGTTTTAGGGAACAATATTTGACAGATCGGAGAGTTGAATTTTTTACATGAAAGCATAAAACTGTTGCAACTCTTGCAGCATTGATTGTACATTCCAGTTTGTTCGTCTGGTAGTATCATGTCAGTGTATAGTCATTAATGTCATTATAATCTTGCTGTCTCACCCCTTCTTTTTCCCCTCGATTAATCATCATCCTCTCCTCGTCACCTTCCAACACACTTCACCAGGAGGATAAGATCTTCAAGTATTACCTCGACAAAAGGGGAGCATATCTGTTGAGGAAAAGCAACTCACAACCAGACGTCCTGGTGATTTCCATTGTGTAAGTCCTAAGAGTCAATTAACAGGGTGCTTCCTAGTCTTTGTCAAAGACCCTCTCACTGTACATAGCGATTGCAAGAAGAGCAGGCAGAGGGTCTTTGTGTAAGACTAGGTAAACCCATAGCAAAAGCCAAGACCCAGAAAGAGGGCCTGTGGAGATCTGTTTGAGTTTCGTTAAATTACACTCAATCTTGGAATTATCAAATTGTGCTATCTACAATTGATAGCAAAAATCACAACCAATCAGGAGAGGCCATCCGAAGAGGTTCATGCAAACACTGAGAGAGAAAGACAGCCAGAGTCCTCCAATGGATGTGTCAATTGATTAATACTTTGGAATAGTTTGGAATAGCTGTAATGTAAAAGCTTGTTATCAGGTCCTTGGCAAAAACTTGGCAAAAACTAAACATAATTCTGAATGGACCATTAAACTTTCCTATTTTCTATTGTTTCGGACATATGTGGGCAAGTCCAAGATAAGGTCCCCTCAGAAGGCAAAATTTCATCTTTGCTCAATATTGACATGTTTGGTATCATTTTGAAGCTTATGAGTTGAAGTTTTGATTTCCATGGAGGAAAAAATGATGTTATGTAAATTTATGCAAATTTCAAGGGCTTCATTTGCATAAATGTGAAACACAGCGTTACGTATGGGACATTTATAAAAATTCATATTAATTCAAAGGAAAGCAAATAGTATTTGATTAATATGTGGACATAAGAAGTTCATCACATAGTCTAACTTGGTATGAAAATTTAGGGATTATGCAAATGATTATGCAAATTAGCTCGTGTCCTATCATGAGATGTCCCATACGTAACAAAATGAGGTCATTTTTTTAGGTTTTTTCTGAAATTGCTAAGGTTATTTTAATGCCCTTTTGGAAAGTTCTAATTTATTGTTTAGAGAAATTAAATACCAGAGAAAAAAGAAAAAAAAATAAAAGAAATATTTTTTATTAGGCATTGAAGTAATGTTACGTATGGGACAAATGCATTACGTATGGGACATCCTCATACATATTGCATGTGAATGCATGTAGCTAGCTAGGAAGGTCTCTCAGTACACAAATGGTCAATCATCCTGAAGAAAGCATCCCAACATTGTAGCTACTTTTTGAGTTATAGACACTTGAAACAATACATGAACTTGACTGAACAATTTTCAGAAAGGGGGAGGGGAAAATGGCAAAATACACAATGAAAAATCAGCATTAAAGGGATGGTCTAGTTTTTTGTAGAAATGGGGATTCAGTTTTCAACATTTAAAGAGATGATTGGAAACCAATTTATGTGAATTATTTAAGAGCATAAAATCCTAAGACTAGAGGAATTCAAAGTTTATGTGATGGAGATCCAATTTGAAATGGTTGTGATATATATAGGAAAAAAAATAAAAAGTAAAATTTTTTTTTTTCATTGCAAGTGATACACAAATAGTCCTTATTCAGTTTTCAGTAGTAGCCACAACAAAAAATTCATGGGTACACATACTGAGTTGTGACTCAAATCAATGACCTGACTGCTAGACAGACATCATATATCTACTCGATCACTGGGGTTTCACGCAGCAGGTTTTGCTTATTTATTAAACTTAATATTTCTTGTGTCAAGTTGTTTTTTATTGAAACTAAATGGCAAACTGCCCTTCATCAATGCAAGTAAACACTTTAAACTATTCAGTTTTTCAGTAGTAACTATCCTGATAAAAATAGGGCATACATACTCCGGTTGGTCATAAAAAATATAGAATATGATTGAATATGATTATGATGGTAAATATCTGAGGAATATTGTTCTCTTGTCAATCTGGATCAGTATTTGAGTAATTTCAACTGATTCCACCTCAATAATTATGCAAAAATTTGTTTAAATGGGTATTTTGCAAAATTATTTTGCAAAATATCCATTTCATAAACATGGTTCTCCACACACTAAACGAATGGGGGACAAAGGGCATGCATACCCAGGTTGGTCATAAAAATATAAAAATATGATTGAATATGATTATGATGGTGAATATTTGGGGAATATTGTTTCCTTGACAATCTGGATCAGTATTTGAGTAGTATCAACTGATTTTACTTCAATAATTATGCAAAATAACCATAAACATGGTTCTTCACACACTAAATGAATGGGGGACAAACTGTCCCATACGTAACTGTCCCATACGTAACACGTCATGTCTGTCTTTAATTAGAATCTGTAATTAGAGCTTTTTGCCTAATGACATGAAACTTACCTGTGATAATCTTGAGTGTTGTGACTTTCATCACAGTGAGTTACAAGTTGTAGAATGATATACTTTCAGAGAGTTTTGAGGTTGAAAAAAATGTTCAAAAAAACAAAATTTTTCTGGTCCCATACGTAGCGGCACATATTTTCTCTTCTAGAATATAATTGTCAAGGTCATTTTTCTCAATTTTTTACATGATTATACTTCTTCTAGATATCAATCACCATGATGAAGTTCAATATGATCAAAGGCCATTAACACTATTTTTCAGGTCATAAAAGTCTCTGAATGTCCCGTACGTAACGTGCGCATTATCTTGGACTTGCCCATGTACATTACAGTGATAAAAAAAAATTATTAATGGTTATTTAACACACACACACACACACACACACACACACACAAAGGAAAATCCACAAAGTTTGAATTGCATAAATTGATAGGTAAAGAGTTTATGGTGTTGTCAGTTGGGGAGCATTGTTTCCATTTTTAATTCCATAGGATTCCTTGTTGTGTCAAAGCTTTGCTTCAGTGTTTCAATGGTTGGATTGTTATTGCACTTCAGATCACTATACCACAAGCACAATGTACTAGTAGACCGCAAGTTGGATCACATACGTGATCACATACATGTAAGTGAAAATTGGAAATTGTTTGTGGGATGTACTGTATTTTATAACTTAGACAAGTAGTAACTTCTTTATAGCTTCAAAGAAAACTCCTATAGAAAAGTTCTAAAATCAATTTTTGCAGATTTTGTCCATGTACACTGTTTCTTTTTACTTAAAACATACAAATACCCTGTTGCTTAGCCTGTGTTGATACTTAACAAAGAAAATCCAGGAAGTTCATTCATTGTAAACATCAAATATTGATAGTGTTTACATCAATATTTGTGTGTCTGTGGTTTTTGTGCTTGTGTAGATGTGAAGGTTCCTGATTTCATCTGTAAAATTTGCATCATTTAATGATGTTTGCAAAAAAACAATTTCGGGTTTCGCTGGAAAACTCTTCCTTTCGTTTAAGGAATTACAGCTTGTTATAATTCCATCCAACTTATGTTTTGTACCCTACCCTAAAACATACATTGAAACCCAGAATAAACATAATACTGGTACAAGTTATTGCACAAACAGCATTCGCTGTGCTAATCTGATGGAGTTCTCAGAAATACATGTTTCTGTGACAACTCACATGACATCTTTCTACGCCACTGTGCGGAACGGAAGCCAATCTCTGCTGTAATGTCTGTCTGTGGGTTCATAAAGTTTAACATGAATTGGTACGCAATAAACAAGACAAGTCACATGCACAAGTGCTGTCTGTACTAATTGGACAAGTTTAGAACGGTGGAGCCAGGAAGGAAGTGATACTGTTTGAGATCAGCACAGTGTCTCACACCTCACGTCCCTATTTCTGCCACAAGGCTGCACTTTTACAACCCAGCAATGTGGAAAATTCTCCTATTTAAATGTATACACACTGTAGTTTCGGGAGCATATAAGACTAAATTGTGCTAAAGTTTTTTTCAGAGTTTTCAAACTTTTCATAGGCAGCCAAGAGGGACATTGAAATGTGTTAATTTTCTGTCCTCCTGGCATACATTAAAGGACAAGTCCACCTTCATGTACATAAGGATTGAGAGAATGCAGCAATATTAGTAGAACACATCAGCGAAAGTTTGAGGAAAATTGGACAATCCGTTCAAAAGTTACGAATATTTTAAGTATCTGCGCAGTCACTGCTGGAAGAGAAGACTACTACAGTGTATGATGTCACATGCGTACAACTATATAAGGAAAATAAAGAGAGAATTTCACAAAACTTTACTTTTTGAAGAAAGTGCACATTTCTTCGACTTGCTACTGACGTATGTTAAGGGTAATATTATTCCCCCTGCCTTCTGAAAGAGAGAAGTCTAATGTACTTTTGTTATGCGAGAAAAATGGAAATATGCTGAATTTTCTTTATTCTTTCTTTATATCGTTGTACACATGTGACATCACAAGCTATAGTAGTCTTCTTATCCAGCCGTGACTGAGCAGAAACTTCAAAAATTCATAACTTTTGAACAGATTGTCCAACTTTCCTCAAACTCTCACTGATGTGTTCTACTAATATAGCTGCATTCACTCAACCCTCATACCTTGTCCTTTAAGGTCTTCCTCAGTGTGCATGTATTTAAAGTGTAAGAAACTGATATATCTTGAGATAGGCTATGATTAGCTAAGTCTGTTGCACTCATAATAAATAAGAAATTTGTGAATTTGTCAACTACGATGACATAAGAATCTATTGTACTGTAAAACGAGGAATGTTCGTGTGCATTTTAATTTTGTGAATTTCGCGAGCGGCAACATCCGCGAAATTAAAAAGCATGCGAAAGTTCTTGCTTACACAATATGCATTGGATGCCACTGGCAATTTGCGAAAATTTCATGCGGCAAGAAAGGTCATGAGGTGCAAATCACGAAATTTTCATGCATGTCTACATAACACCAACTTACACAAGTATCTAAAATGTACATCCCCCAGTTCCAAGTATTTACATAATTGAATGTAATGTATATCCGCCTGAAACCAGTTGACATATTAATCCCCTCGATACCAATTGCCCATAAAAATGTAATGAATATCCACCTAATTCCAACTGTAAGAATCGAAATTTGCCTGAAACCAACTGATAAAGGAATCAAATGTAAATAGTATATCCCCCTGATACTAATTATTGACATAGGAATATATTGTACATGCATCCTCCTGAAACCAAATGACAAGAGTTTCTAATGTACCAAGTATACTGCCCTGATACCAATTGCTATTTAGTGATGGAAGTCAGGCAAGTAGCTCTGGTGTAAATGTGATGAGTGCAACCTTTTCATACAATTGATAGGTGCACCTCCAACTGCAGCTGCCAATGTCTGCAGGACCAATATTATTCTGTGCTGATAGGACTGTGCATATGCCAAAACTGTATACTGAGTCAAACTGATCACATGATTGTTGAGTTGGTTATACAGTATGTAAGCAGACTGTTCACAATTGTCTGTTGGATACTGAAAATTGTGAGAAAAAGATAGAAAGATGGCTAGCCTGAATGAAGGAAAGGATTGTAGAAAAATAGACAGAAAAAAACAAGGAGAATAAAGGAAGAAAGAACTAGAAAGAAACAGCAAAGACATGCATGGTTATGTCGAAAAATAGACAGTAACTGACACAGGGGGAAGAACAGAGATTGTAGATCTGTTGCCATGGCAATATCTGATTGTCTATGAAATAATTATTCTTGTATTGAGATACATTGTTTGTACCTAATTTTCTGACTTCTCTGGGCAGATCAACAGTCTATGTATTTCACAGAAAAGAAACCGCAACTGGTGGTGGGAATGCACCAATATCTCCCTGAAATACACATTAAATTTACCATCATCACAATCTCTCAGTAAACAAAATCATAATTTCCTTGGTATCTTTTTTTATTCGTATTTATCAATTCATTTCATCATGATGAAATATGAAAGAAACATGCAAATGTAAGATGAGTCAATCATAATGATACACAGATGTGTGTAGAGATTATAATTGAATGGGATATTGCAGGAACTTTAAAGAGATTTGTTAACTGTATTCTCAAATTAGACAAACTGACTACAGTGCTCAGTGATCACTTACGTGATACTTGGAGAAATACATGCTATGTTGACATATCTTTTTCATTCCTTTTCATATCCTCATGACAGGGTTGACCGCAAAAACATCTACCACATCAAGGTGCACCAGCGCCATGGAAACGTGTGCATCATCCAGAGCACAGAGGAGTTCTCCAGTTTGGCGGAGCTCCTCCATCACTTCTCAAGGTGCCCCTTTCCCGCTGTCAAACACAAGAATCTCTATCTGACCAGAGCCATTCCTAGTGGTAGTGGTAGTGGCAGTGGTAGTAGTAGTAGAGCCAAGCAAGCCCTTCCCCCGATGCCAGGGGGTAGACCACCACGTCTCTCCCCCGAGCAGAAGAAGTCGTCAATCGACGAGCGACCGCCTATGCCTCTTCCATCCGTCCATGATCCCATTTACGCCGAGACCCGTCACCTTTACTCCCGTGTGGACAAGGTCGAGTCCGACCAGCTGGACCTGATTCTCCGGCTGTGCGCGGAGGTGGACAAGGAAACCTGCCAGCTAAGTCGCATGAAGTGCTCCTGTGGACTCTACATGGAGGAGTCGACGCTCATCGGGTCCTGGATGATGCACCGGGACACCGAGGGCGAGACTACCAAAGGGCGTGTCTTCTTCCTTGACACCAAGACCAACAAGTCAATGTGGCGTCTGCCCAGTCAAGTGGAACAAGAGCTGAAAACTCTCTGCCCAGAGAAGTGGAAGCGAGTTGAGAAACTTATGAAAGAACCAGTTGCCAACTATGATTTTTGAGGAACAATTTTTGGGCTTTCTGTTGTCTTCCTGCAAACCTCAGGTGTTACTAACACTTCTTGGATCCCCTGCTTCCAGCTACCCAGATTCAATACACTCTCCATATGACAAGAACACTGGCATTTTGGTGCAAAATAGCTCTTTCATACACTTGATACATCTTGAGCCCAACCGAGGGAAGAAAGTGGCATGTGATATGACATAAGGAAGATCATTTATTCCAAGATTGCCATTGTACAGTAACAATGCTGAAGGAAACTATATTAGAGTATTTTATGACAGATATATGATAGAGAAATGTATATATTCCACTAGTTTTATGTTCATTAGCTTGACAACAGTAATCATATCATAGAATAGTTTATTTAAGAATTGCTGACAATGCTTGTATTTATGTAACTACTTTTTTGCACATTGGCTGTATGCTTATCATAAGAGAAATGCATCACTCCCTTGTGAAGAGGAGCTGATGCATAAAGTTATGTGCTATTCATGTCAAAAGAAAGCAGAATTGCACTAAATTCTACTTTCATTTAACTGATCGGTCAGTTAACTTACGGACCATTGTGGTTCATGTGACCATGAAAGCAATTTATTATTTTTTTTTTTTTCAATTTGCAAGGATGACAGCATATTGTTATCATTCCAATCATAACTGTCGATGTATGCACTAGTGACAATGAAATCGGGGGGGGGGGGGGGGGGGGGGGTGGAGGAGGAGGAAGGGGATGTCTCAAGAATTTGTCTCATCGTAAAAGAAAAGATGACTCAAGCAGTGAAGTTGTCATGGCAATTAGTCATAGCCATAGCAGAATCACTATCCAAATGAATAGACTTCCTCATATTGAATGAAATTGACAAATTTGAACAGTCCACAGATTTTGGTGCATTTTACTTGATTTCTTGTGTCTTTCATCACCACGGCGATAAATTTTGAATAAAAAAGATACATTGGTTTTTGTTTTTTTTTGAGGGCCCTTCATTAGATAAAGAATCTCGCCACAGTTTGACTGAAACAGAACAAACAAGTCATGGTGTTCAGCTTGGATGCAGAGGTTTTGAGACAAGCAAATGTCACTTTCACTCCATGTACCAATTTGAATATTCCACAGACTTTGATGCATTTCGCTTGATTTCTTATGTCTTTCATCACTACGGCGATCAAGTTTGAATCAGGAAGATACTTTGAGTTGTTTTCTGTTTTTATGAGCCCATCATTAGATTGGGAGTCTCGCTGTGATATGAATGAAAAAGAACAAACAAGTCTTCGTGTTCAGCTTGGATGCTGAGGTTTGCAGATAAGCAAAATGTCACTTTCACTCAAATCAATGGTTGCAACCAAGCAGTGAAGTGTTCCTGTACTTGCTGCAATGCATTGATGCCACAGTGTCAACAGTAATGATGTGATTTCCATCATAAAATGGAGCTGCATTCTTCTCTTAGTGGAAGTGATGCTCTTGTGCATTTCTTCTTATTTTTTTTTTTTTTTTGGGGGGGGGAGGTCCTTTTTACATCAATTGCAGAATCACACTTTTACAGCAGTTTTAAACTCTGTTCCAGGTGGTGTGGAAAAATCCAGTAAAGTCAAATAAAAGGAATGGTAGAGGTTTTATCCAAATTAGGCCTAAAATGAGAAAGTTATGGAATTTGAAAGTTTCATATGTTTCTTCATGAAACAGTGGTATTAGTCATAATTTTGATAAAATGTAAGTGAGATAAGATGATGATGTCATTCATTCACACTTCTTCTGTTGGCCAGTGCACAAATCTTCACCAGAATTTGTGTAGAATATTTTTATCAGTCACATCTATTTGCTTTTTTTCATGTATGCCAATTACCCAGCAAATGATGGCTTTTAGGGGAAAAAAGGTTTGTAATTAACAAAGTACCTACCAAAAACTTGTGTTTTTTTTTTTTTGGTTCTTTTACAAACTTTAATGGGAAATTCGGAGTCAATTACTTCATCACCCATCTCAACAAACTTACCTGGGTAGTTGTGACCACTTGAACTTTGTTGAAAATAGGCATATAAATCTGAGATACATATTGCTTGCCATCTTCTTTTTTTTTTTTTGAAAACATAATATATATGGTAACGTTGTTTGCTTTGTGGTAATGTGAACAAGTATTTGTGTACATAGAGGAGCAAAATGTGTGAGGTGAATCTAAACAGTACTACCTGCTTTACTGACATTGAGCTTGGTGCAGGCAAAAGTGTATTATATTACGATTGTGTATAGTAAGTTTCATGCCAGCATGCATATAGAACAAATCAGAGAAGGTAGATATTAGAAAAGTAGAGTATTACTTGAACGTAGTTTATTGGGACCTATGTCATAGCAAGGCCAACAACAGTAATAAGTTTCAGTTATTTGTGCTGCCATGGCAACTCTTCAAATGCCCGTTTGTAATTGGGTGTCTTTGCCATGATAGAGATCACTGGGTACAAATTATTCCATTCATTACATGAGTGTCATTTATGAAAAGGGTACCCTAAGAAGTAGAGTGTTGATATTTCAGTTTTGCACGTGGGATGATAAAATGAAGAGTAAAAAACAGTAATAGTAAGGCACTCATTCTTTGTAGAAACCAGATGTACAATTAATTGCTTTATGCCATATATACCATGTATTTTGTAACAAAATGTAAAGATTAAGTTTTTTCTTTGTCTTCTTCCATTGCATATAACTACAGGTATCCAAGTATAATTATGTTCTTAATGTATTTTATATTCTGGATCGGTCATAAGATTTTTGTTCTCCCGTGTATATATTCTGGAAGCACAACAACAACAAAAAAGCCTCGCAAACCTCATATTATCTGATATCCGGCCCTGAAAATGACAAAGAAAACAAAATTGTCAGAGCATACACTGCCTAGTCTATTATGTGCCAATCTTTGAAGATGAACCATTTATTAGTGCAATTTGTGTGAGCGTACAATGGTAGTTGAATTGGGTTGACGTAGCGGTTGCCACATTTCTGAAACTGAAACACCTCATTTTTCCTGCAGTAGATATGGTAACGGCTGAATAAACTGCCTCCCGATACATTAGACGGAATCAATGGCAGGAGAAAATCCCCTGTAAATGAATATCATACTGAATATTGCATTATCAGTACATGTACTTAGAAGTCTACTTGTATATTTTGGTATGACGCAGTTAAAAAAGGCTTGTTTTGAAAACATCGATGAGTATTAAAGTTACTCTTAAGTGAAGTACCAAAAGATTGCTTTAAAGAAGAAATCCACTGTAGATTTTTAGCGATTTCATAAGAAAAGAAAAATAAAACCTGCAGAACAGTGCAAAAATGATCAAAATCAGATAAGAAATAAGGAAGTTATAACGTACATTCTGAAATTTCACTATTTTTTGGAAAACACTTCTTGACCAGTGGTTCTGAATATTCATATCAGCAAGTTGATGATGTCATGATCTCACAATTTATTCATTTCATATACAGAAATTAACCAAAATTTCATATTTCAGCTGTATATATATATTAGTATACCTTGCCCTACAACCACCCAAAATAAAACAGAACAAATGTTAACTCTGATATATTTTGTACCTGTATTAGCTAAAAATAACACTTTTACGTAATTTCATGTATAACATACTTGGAAAATTATGAGGGCTATGACATCATCAACTGGCTCATTTGAATATTCACAAGGGCTTGTCAAGAAATGTTTTCCGAAAAAACGTGAAATTTCAAATTGTCATATCTTCCCTATTTTTTTATCCGATTTTGGTCATTTTTGGAACATTCTGTAGGGATTTTTTTTCTCTCTTTCTTTTAGAGTGTTTTATTTTTGGGGTGGATTTCCTCTTTAACTCTAGTCAGTGTATTCAAATGTACAGAATATCAAACAATTTTTGCATTGTCATCGTTAAAGTGGTATGCCATGTCACGTTGATATACACCAACTAGTGCATAAGACTCGTATTTGGTGAATATGAAATATGTGTGTGAAAGGAGTTCAAAAAAAATTATTGTTTATATTTGGAAGGTGCAAAGTTTGTGATGCAGTGTATGTCAGATCATCTCAAGCATAAGAATTATTTTTTTTCTTCTATCAGGTGTTATATACAGTCACTTGTAAAAGCAAATTTCAAAATAAGAATATTTCTATACACATGCATGACTTGTAGAAAAAGAGATCTTCAAAAGATAAATAAGAAAAGAAAAAAACCCAACAGTTATGAGAGCATACCATATTCGCCGGCGATAAGGCTGCGCTACTTTCAACAAAAATAAAGAAGTGAAGTTGGGGTGAGGCCTATACGCCAGCACAAGCAAATTACTGTATTGTAAATTTCCAACTCAAGAGAACCACCTACCTAACCGACATACATAATCATGTATGGGACTATGCAGTGTGCCACTTGTTACTGTTATTGTTAGGAAACGTGTGGAAACCCATAGAAATAACGAAGTTTCTTATAAAGATAACGTAGTAAAGTAATTAAGTTTTGATCAGAACAAAATCCCTTGATTTTTTTTTTCTGTTTTTCATCACGGATGTCGGGATGCGGCTTATCCGGCGTTGCGGCTTTATATGTCGCTGGCAAATACGGTAGTCTTAGAACAGTAGCAAAATCAGTTCACTTCCCTCAACTTCGTTGATGAAATGTAAATATATGTTGTGAGTATGCATGTATTATATTCACATAATTAGAAAGCAGTGTGACAAAATCTCGTACTGACACTCAAGCGTAATAATCCTGTTTGTGTATGGCTGCAACAACAGTGTGAAAAAAGCTTTGCCTGTGAAAAGGAATTGGGCATGAGTGTAAGTTTATTGTGGAGAGAAAATTGTGGAGTTGGTAAACTAGATGTGATTTATATATTGTCTTCCTTTTGTTTCCAAACTACAAATCAAATATATCAGGGATAAGGCAAGACATTATATTGCTGTGTTAACCTCAGTCCAGAGAACCGGAAAAGTTTTTTTTTTTTTTTTTTTTTAAAGTTGCTATATTTCATTGTTGCAGAGCTCTGCAGAAGGCTGTTTTACGGGCTGATATTCAACCTTCTGATGGCTAGAAATCTTGTTTATTGGATATTTTCTGTGATGCACATTCTGAGCGCAGGACTGCCATACAGGAGGCACAGAAACAAAGCTTTATATGAGAATGTGAGCAGAATTCTTGATGCTTCTTTCAAACCTTTAAGCTCCTTACAGTTTCATGGCATTGTTACACACATCCCACATACAAAAACATGCATCTATTTGGGCAGTAAGTCAGCAGCTGAGCAATTTTCCAGAGGGGTGGCAGCAGCTGGCTGAAGTGCTAAAGGGTTAAGCTGGTACTTTGGTATGATGGAAGTCGAACCTATTCTACCATTGGTCTGTAGGTTCTGTTCAAGTAGAATAGGTCAGACAATCAGTAAGTAGATAGTAAGGTGTCACCGGACACTTGATCAAAAGATCCATTCAACCTTACATGTTTTTGGTTCTACTCCTTGCAGATTTTGTTGCAGGAAATCACATCATATATAATGAAAGGAGAAAAAAACAACCCTCTTTTTTATGGTTTATGAGACCCAGCTAATACCTTGAATCAAACATCATCTGTCAAATGTCATGCTTATTATCTCACTTCTGTGACCATGTGTGTTTGTATGCATGATGCACAACAGGGAAAAATTATCTTTGTATGTTAAAAGGTGAATGTCACCCAAACTATATGCTTTGAATGAGTCATTACAAGTACAATGTATAGGAAGTCAGACAGGTAGTAAAAAGTCTGTTGTATTTGCATGGTACATAATTCATTGCCCATTTTCAGTGGCAGATCCAGGAATTCCATAGAAGGGGGGCACAAAAAAATATTTCTGGTGCCACTTGCGGGTTTAATCAGCTGACAAGCGCCCCCCCCCCCCCCCCCCAAAAAAAAGGCCATTTCTAGAGTCACTTCAGGCTACAGCACAATTTTCTCTTTCAAAAATTAAAGGGGGGGGGGGGGGCTTTCAATTTTTTTTCTTTTATTTTCCCTGCAAAATAAAGGGGGCATGCACCCAGTGCACCCGGATCCGCCACTGATTTTGATATCTTATTTTGAGGTGTTAAAGGGCTTTGTTTAAATTACATTAGGAACAATTCCATGTATCAACCATTGAATGGGAGACTATATTTTCCCATGCCAATTCAAAGAGTGATGGATTTCAGATCTTTGGTAATCTTTAAACAGTGTCATGCAGATGAGGATATTGTTTGTAATGATACTCAAATGTGCATTTCCTCCTCCCCCTCCCCCCTCCCCCCCCCCCCCCCCAAAAAAAAAAGAAAAAAAGATGACCTCCACTGACCTCTTGTCTGGAATAGTTGTACCCAACCTCTTCAAGCTGCAGTGGCTTTGAACATGAAGAATAAATGTGGCCATAAAAGACAGAGAATCTCTTTGATTTGTGCCCAATACTGATGTCACGTGTGTCCTTTAGGATGACAGCGTAAAAGTTTCACTTTTGTTGTGTCTGGCATTTTGCCAAATCACAAGTTTGCAGAGCAACTTTTTTTTTTAATGATTTAATAGTATGACTCCATTGTGTGTGTGTGTGTGTCTGTCTGTTAAAGTTGTCTGTCTGTCTGTGTGAATTCCATGTGTAACTTGTCATATGGACTTGAAAGCAAGTAAGTGTAGCAGTGGGCATTACTGAACCCCAGCCTCTACCTCCCCCCCCCCCCCAAAAAAAAAAGGGAGGTGGGGAGAGGCAGAGAGAGAGAGAGAGAGAGGAAGGAAATCAGATTTAGCAATCACAATGTTTCATAAAGCTGCCTATTTTTTTTTTTGTCACAGAATTTAAAGAAAGAGAGATAGGAGATAAACTCGCCTATTTGAAACAATTAAAAATGCAGGTATCTATAAACTTTCATATTCCTACGTATCCATGAATCAATAAAGTTTATGTTGATATGGTGTGAGCAGAACTAGCTGTCATTTAAAGAAATGCCTGAAATATTTCTGTGCATGGTGATCATTTGAAAAAAAAAAAAAATATTTCTGCTTGTCAAAGCTCATGAATATATTCTCCAAAAATATAGCAGTAGTACATGCATGTCTGATGTTTCTGTTGCTCTTATTGTGGAGGAATGCTGCCTCATGAGTGGAGAGTGTGGATGTAGAGGTTTTCAAATTCAAGTTCAAATGAAGATTATTAGGAATTTTCTGCATCGAATATATATTACAAAATGAAATACAGTCATTTCTTTTTGTTTACAAGACAATGGAACATACAGTGTGTACATCCGAATATAAAACTGAGATATACGTGTACAGATTAATGAAAAGAGTAAGAGAACACGTCGATTGGGAACCACACGGGATAAAGAAAGTAAAAGGATCTGACTGAATTATGGCACATGTATTGGGAGTATAAATGCAGAAGACTGTCGTCAAATAAGCATATAGCTTGAAGATACAACAGCCTTGAAAGAGAAGGAAGAAAAAAAATGGGTAAAACATGCATCTTGTATAGTTATCGAAAAGAAAAGAAAAAGCAAGAAAAAACAAAACAAAAACAAAACAAAACAAAAGTTTATATGAAGCTTTCAATTCCTGCTTTCCTTTGGATATTTGATATAATCTGAACATACTCAGGCAGTCATTGAATAGTGAACATCAGGCCAATCTGCCATGGGAAGAAAGGGGTGTGTTTCGACATGTAAATCAAATTACACATGAGACTAAGAAGATATTGGAAATCAATTCTGTTAAGTATAATTTCTTGCACCTTAAACATAAGCGATTTTTTTTTTCTTGTCAGCCGATGAAACCCAGAAGTGGCACCAGAAATATCTTTGGCGCCCCCCCCCCCCTTTTTTCGGAATTCCTGAACCCGCCCCGGTTAGAGGGCTTTCATTTGTTCTTATCAATTAGTTTTAGAGTGAAGGAACACATACCCTCAATGATTTTATTAGAATGTTGGGGGATGAAATAAATTAGTTCTTACTTATTGCAAATTTTCGAACAGTGATAGTGGTTGCGACTGCTAATGTGAGCGAGATAAAGAGATGATATCATAATCTCACACTCTCCCGTTGCCCTGTGATCTCTGTGCAGGCGCGGGCCGGAGGTGGGGGTGGGGTGGATTTGAGAGAGTGGTGACTGGCTAATTTATTTCAAGCCAAAAATCATACTAAAATCGCCAAATGCCAAGAGCCAAAGCCAATTAGGGTTGCCGAGCATTCAATTTTTACCACTCTAAAAAGCTAGAAATGTTAATATTAAGGCCAAAAATTTTACTTTGAAAATAATTATTTTAATTTGATAAGGATTTAATTTGATATCTACTTTGTGTCAAAAGATTTATTCAATTATTTTATCAACATTACGAAGGTACACATACCAATATGTTTGCCCATGCCTGACCAATGCATGTCCTTTTCGTGCACGAATCTCCTCAAACATGGGTTAGTTAATCTGACATGACTGTGAATAATCATGGAATACTGCCTATTTATGCCGTTAGAAACTTAAGCTCTGAGTTTCCTGGTTAGAAAGATTGCCTTTCAATATCTTCATATACTTCACGAGGATTATAAAAACAAAATTCTGTATTTCTGAGAGGAAGTTTATAACGATTCGACAGAGCTCTTTGATTGCCGTGCAGTAGTGGTTAACAGAATGCCGCATGCATGTACTTTTGTACACGACCTCTTTCACCATACCACATGCATTGGCCATTGCACTGCAATCTGCACTGAGCGAGCGCGAGCCCCTTCAGCTTCACTACAGTACAGGACATGACAGTACACTTGATGTCTGCATACACAATAGCCAAACCACTACAAAGTCATCACATGCACAGCTTCACAGTATTGTACCGTAGGCTATAACGAACTGTCACACATACACATGCATTGCATTAGTAGAGCGAAGTGCGCAGAAATTGATCATGATGTAGAAGAACCTAATGTTGATTAAAAATGCCAGACATTCACATCGCATGTGACACGCGCCGCAATTGGAGATCAGCTGGGGCGACGGATTTTCATCGCTCTCAAAAGACGTTCCGAATTCACCTTTTTCCTCCATAAAAACAAATAATTTTAATCCAAATCATAAAATGTATTTTACTATATGTAACAGGTGACAAAACCATTTTTAATGCGAGAATGTTTGTGATTTCGAATGGATTTCAGGTGGCAGATTAATAAAAGTTTTTCAAGCACGATGATGCATATCATGATGCACAATGCATCCTACATCGAAGTGTGTGTATATAACACACGCGCTGATATTATACGTGGCGCGCTATGGGCGGCGAACTAGGCCACCGCGAAAATTTTTGCGTTCACACTAACAGTAACAAAGAGTAACTGCGGCAGTAAGCGGCTGTGCAGCTGTTCGCGGCAGGTACAACATACACGGTAATATACTGCTAAACACAGCATTGCACTGTTTATACATGCACACTACACATATACTAACACACTAGCAATCAACAAAAACCAGCCGATAAAATGGGCACGATCTCTGACGAAAGTGAAATTTTCTCACCTAAATGACAACATATCGCATCCAAAATAAAATTTTCGGTACTTATTAACATAACAATTGAGAAATATGGTCCAAGAAACTTGATTTTTTGTCATTTTCCCAATGCTCATGGATTTTGAAAACATATCCTCACATAAAATAGAACTTTCGCGAGCTGATGTGGGCCGCCATTTTTGTTCGGAAAGTGGATGTTACCATCGAAAAAATTCAAAAAAACACGAGAAAGACGTCAACAGCACCGCCAGAATTGCGATCTTGTTTGCGGCCAATGCATGTGCACCTGCTATTTTCACGTGCTTTCGCAATGGGAATTGGTGCTTACGCAATGTTCGCGAGACATGTGAAGGCGTTCAGCTAAAGATCGCGGAGCACGCGCGTATTGCATAGGGATTGTACATCGTGCCGCAAGCAGAAATACTACGTCGCATATTGCCCTTATCGACGAAAATTGTGCCGGGTTTTGCCCCGGTAAATCATGAAAACTGCGTTGGTCAATGGAAAATTTCTTTTATGAAAACAATTGCGTTAATGAATAATCTTGTCTATGATATATGAAATGGTTGAAAATAATTTGCCTGATTTGTTTACAAGTTGGAAAAACCCTTAACAATGCTTAAACTGCCGCAAACGGGATATTTTACAGGCCTCGAAATAGGATTTTGGAGGGGCAAGGCCATTTAGAAAAGGGCACTTTTTCCAAGAGGCCAGGGCACTTAAGTCAGTCAGAGGGGCACCAAGGCCACATTGGAAAGGGCATGTTTGGTGTTTATGAAAAAAGAAAGAAGAAAAACAAACCGAGAAAAACAAACACACACACACACACACACACACACAAAGTGCAACACACAACAAAAACCTCTTCCCTGCAGCTGGGCAATTCCGCAGTTAGGTGGACATGACATGGATAAAAGAAATGTGCCTCTTTATCTTACTCTTTAATTTAGATATCAACTAATGCCATGGATGTTCACCAATCACTAAGGTCTTTCAAATTCAGTAGATTTTATTTTTCATATTCATTGATTTTGCAAGATCTAAAACCATCATTTAAAATGTGCATGTGGGACTGGGGATGCTGAAATTCACTTAAATGCAAATTACAGTGGGTTGCTTTGACATTTTTTCCTGAAATTTTTGCTAAAAGGTAAAAGATGAATACATTTAAATACTCCAGAAGTCATGTGACATTTTGTTGATTACAAAAGGGTGAAATGACCTGCGGAATTACTCCGGACAAATGTAACGTTACTAACCGTAACGTTACTAACCATGCATTTGGGGTCTAGCTAATAAATCATCGGTCAAACTGCTAAAAATATTTGTGTGAACATTTGTCATGACGCAATAATTGAAATTAATGCAACACTTTGTTTTAAGTAACTTGAAATTTTGCACACTTTTTGTTTCAAGACATTGATTTTTTTGTCATGTCCTTTTTTCGTAACGTTACTAACCAGCCCTTTTAGTTGCCATAGCAATTCTAATATTTATCGGATTGTACTCATTCTTTTCTATATCATAGACCTAGGAAGGATGAACATGTTTTAAAATGATTTTGACTTGAAATGAATAAATGGTGATTTAGTAGTAAAAATAAATATCTAAATTTCTTTAAATGTAACGTTACTAACCGCGGAATTGCCATGGCCGTCGGTGGCCGTCGGTTAATTCGAGGCCTGATTTTACTCTAGTGTTTTAGGTTTGATCTGAGATCTGGTGTTTTGTCAACAATTGAACTCCATCTGTATGCATTCAAATTTTGCATTCAGGCTGGTCGCACAAGGTTTTTCATGTAGTTGGTGGTCAAATTTTGGACAGCATTATATTATGGTCGAATTATGGGTGGCTTGCTTTACCGACATGCTCTTTCCCTCGTTTTGGTAGTGGTAGAATGTGCTGTGGCATAACCTAAAATGGTGTCTTTTCCCCTAAGTTGGACTTTCTTCCTCTGAGTTTGATTGTTTATATTTATAAACCATTTTGAACAATCTGCCAATTTAATTCAGTTATAAAATGCTAGTAATTACTGGTGGTACATGTATATACCTGATGATACAAGATTGTATTTCAGACTGCTGCTGAATTGGTATCTCAAGTTAGACAATGTGTTTTCCATTTGGGGGGCTGAAACAGCCATGGTGGGTACAGAATTGAATTTATCCCCCCTCCTTGACAAAAGAAAAAATAAATAAAAAGAAACAAAACAAACTGTCAATCAAACAGAAAAATGGTAAGGCTCAATTTGAAGTAAATACTATAACTGTTCTTTAAAAGTGTAGGGGAAAATGAATGTGAGAGCTCTTATCTCTCAGAAACATGTATTTTGCCTCTTTGTATCATTTTCTCTGACCCCGAGGTGTTGGAGAGTTCCAATGTACAGTGAGCAAAAAGAATTTAATCCAAATAAATGTGATAAATATTGGCCTACATTTTACTCTTTTACTGAAATCCATACCCTCCTGAAATTAGTTATAGATTGATGCAATGAATAGTTGGTTACATCAGAGCTTCATAGCAACCAGCTGTAGTGGGTATGCAGTAATTGGGGGGGGGGGGGGGGAGGCCGGAGGTATATGAAAATAATTTTGAGGCCGGAGGTATATGAAAATAATTTTGAGGCCATGACAGTCAATGCATGCACGCCATGTTTGTTTCAATGCAGGAAGTGGCAAGCCAAGAGGTCTGAGAACAGCCCGCAAGCTGCGTACCCATCGCCGCGAGCAGCGATGGCATGACAAGGACTACAAAAAGGCTCACTCCAGCACAGCCCTCAAGGCCAATCCATTTGGAGGTGCCTCCCACGCCAAGGGTATCGTCTTGGAGAAGGTCGGAGTGGAAGCCAAGCAGCCCAACTCTGCCATCCGCAAGTGTGTCAGGGTACAGCTCATCAAGAACGGAAAGAAGATCACCGCTTTTGTGCCCAACGATGGTTGCCTCAATTTCATCGAGGTGAGCAAGGCTTTCATTCTTTAAACTGAAGATAAGCATAGTCAACCTTGCGTAAGTCGAATCTACTTGAACTGAAGAAATAACTTCGACTTACAGAAAAAATCTGACATATGAGGGTGGCCTGTGATATCAATGTGACAAACAAAAGACATGGCGAGGGAACATGCAAGTTATGCTGAGTCGAGGGGAAGGTGCATTCCAATGTCTTTTGTTAAACATTTCAGTACTTACGCAGTGATTGACAGATGAGGTCATCTGAGGAATATTGGTTTGGAAGGATTTTTTGTTGGCGTTCCCAAGTAATCTGAAGAAAAATAGAAGAAAAAATCATTAAAAATATATGGAATGTTTCTAGATATTCATTTCACCGCAAAAGTGATGTTGAGGGTATCATAAATCGACACAAATCAACATGCACTTGGATTTCAGGGGCCCTTTAAATATAAAAAAACAAAGTAAAAGAAAGTGGTCGTAATATAAGTTGGATCCCACCTTAGGACCTCTTTGTTTTTTTCTATATCTCGGCCATTTCAAAACCAATTTCAATCGAATAAACTTTGAATTCCTCTAAGAATTGTATGCTCTTCAATATTTCATAAGTGGTTTCTAATTATCTCACGAAAAGTAAATCTGCATCCCCATCTCGGCCAAAACTGTACCAGTCCTTTAAATGTGGCATGTTGCAAGGTGTTAACAAAATGTATTCCTTCTGTGTCTGCATTTGACAACTGCAGGAGAACGACGAAGTGTTGGTGGCTGGATTCGGTCGTAAGGGTCACGCCGTGGGAGACATCCCAGGAGTTCGCTTCAAGGTGGTGAAGGTGGCCAATGTCTCCCTCTGGGCTCTCTTCAAGGGCAAGAAGGAGCGGCCGAGGTCTTAGAAGCCAAGTGATTGTCAGCTGGGAGAAATTCTCAATAAATTACTAGTCACGTGCATGTAACCACAATGTTTTGCATTCCCTTGTTTGTCTCGTGTCGTTTGAACCTTTATGTTTGCACATGTGAGCAGTACATGGAGAGAATGAAGCGTGCAGCTTTGTTTTCATGCTAGAGTGGGGCATATGAGTGTGTATTGTGTACGTGTGCGTTTGATATAGAAAAAGACTTATTTAAAAGTCACATGGTAACATGCAACATCATAACATGAAACGTGTCATCCATATTGGCCAAAGTTGATCATATTAAGCTAGTTCTATCTTATGCTGAAGAATATCATTGTACTCAACATTCCTGTTAAAGAAGTCCAGACAACTTTCAGAATTTCACATCATGTGGTGAATAAATTGACAGCTCCATGTATCGATTTGTGGAATTTAATTTGGTCATTGTTGGTCCTTCAGCAGAGAAACCAATGCTTTGGAAAAACTCAAAACAAATTATACTGAATGTTGAACCACAATGTGATTTTTGCCTTCAAAATATATTTTTAACTGTGCATCATAATGTTTGTTTTTTATCATGTTTAGGTGTGTGTGTGTGTGTGCGTGTGTTGTGTGATTGTTATGCAGATGTTGGCAGCCCTGCAAAAGATGGTACATGTACTTTAAAGGATAATGCAACCAAATATATACAGTATATGAGTTTAGGGAATGTAGCGATATTAGTACATTTGTAGAACACATTTGTGAAAGTTTGAGGAAAATTGGACAATCTGTTAAAAAGTTATGAATTTTTTAAAGTTTGGTGCTGCCATCACTGGATGAGAAGACTACAATACTTTCTTACGTCATGTATGGAAAACAAAGTAAATCTAAAGAAAATTCAAAATACAGTACATGTATTTTTATTTTTCTATCACAATGAAAGAGCACTTAACCGAAAGCAGGGGAAATAATATTACCCTGAACATGTCAGTAACAAGTTGAGGGAATGTGTAGTGTCTCATTGAAAAAGTAGATTTTGTGGAATTCTCTGTAATCATTTCTTTATATCGCTGTAGTTATCTCTTTGAGCGATGGCTGCATCTAAACTTTAAAAATTCATTATTTGGAACGGATTAATTTTCCTCAAACTTGCTGCATTCACTCAATCCACATTTATATTTGGGTTTCATTCCCCTTTGGTATTTATGTTAGTCTTGAATATCTACCAAATGTTTACCACAAGTAATTTTAGAAACAATGAACCCATTTTTCTGTCACATATTTTGATACATTTATACTCTGGTCTGTGTGTGTGTGTGTACGTGAAACAGAGAGAGAGACTTGGGTAGTAATGAAGCTGGACATTCACAGAACTTCTCGCAAGCCATAATAAAACAAATGCACACTCGGTGTAAGACATCTAAAGTTAAACTTTATTACAATTTACATGTAGCCAAAAAGTAAAGGGAAAAAAAATGCTAAAATGCAATGTAAAATTTCAAAAGCAAGAAATATGAACATGCAAGCACTTGGGAGAATTGCACCAGAAATCATACATTAAAGCAATGACTGACATCACAGAGGCAGATCTGCCATTTCTATTTGCCTTTAAGAATTCATCCAACATTGGCTTGGACTGGAGAAATTAATGAATAGTGTTCGTTTGGACAAACACAATGTCCTCTTCAACTGCAACAAGTACATAAACTTTGTTGAAATGTGTACACTTGTGGCCTCCCCCCCCCCCCCCCATTTACTTTTGTCGTCTAATTTTCTATTTATTTTCATACTAGGGTAAAAGAAAAAGGGCCTGTTATACCAAGTGGTGTTGTAAAACCACAGCAAAACGCAATTCATTCTCCTTGCAAAGAAAGATCACTTGCACTTGTGTATAAGCTATCATTTTCACGTACAGATATTTTGCAAATGAATAGGTCAGACATTTTCGCGAGATGTTTTCGCAAATTACACTGAAGCTACCGTAAATGCACTATTACCCTAGTGAATGGAAACATTTTCATGCGTTGTTAAATTCGCGATCCAACTCAGAACCGTGATTCGCGAAATTCACGAAAATAATGGCTTGTTGTTTCTCCCCCTCCCCAAAACTTAAGAAAACAGTAACAGACGGTACACATAAATTGCTGCATTAACAAGAACATGGAGATGGAACCCAATTTACTGATTTGCCATGCTCGATATGTATCCAACTAAATTACACTTGCAGCATTGGGCCATTCACTATCTCCAGCAGGTACAGTCACTTGTGCTGCATTATGTAATGGGTATCACTCTTGCCTGGGTGTATGAGCGTGCAATTCTCACCAAATTGGATTCCCAGTTCTAATCTTTGAGCACTGCAATGCAATCTGTGCAGTTTTCTCTGGTAACAACCCCCTGTCTGCAAAATCAAAGACTTCAGTATAGTTGTAGACATTAGGGCACACATGCCCACACAGAGAAGAAATGAATGCAAGTTTTTAGCCTCCACAAAGTACCTAGGTGGTCATATTTTGCAGTACACATATTTTACTTCAAGGAGTTCATATTACTAGTGGAGCTGTTGAGGTGTTTCAGTGATATTTTTTTTTTTAAAGTATATTTGACAGACAGCAATATGATCTACGAAAATGAGCGTTGTTATCTAGAAACATGAAGTCATCTCTGGAACACAGGGTGAAAAGAACACAAACTTTCTACGACATTAGAATTCTTTACACACAACGTGGCCACTTTTGAAGTCAGGATGAATGATGTTAAAGTCTGCTCTTCAGTGGCTTTTGCCTGTTATGTTTTTTGCCTGTTTCATATGTAAAAACACTTGAGGTGGCCTTGTAAATGGCAGTGAAAGTGGATATGATGTCCATTGAGTATGGCCCCTCCCCCAATTACATAATTTCACACCCTTTCTTTGTGCAGAGTTTGAGTTGCAAACCTGAATGGTAAAATGCAAAGCCATTCAACTAATATTACTGTACACCTGGTACATTTTGCAGTGTTCTCCATTTTTGCAAATTTCATGAGTCAATGTTGACATTCGCAAAATCAACAGCTCATGAAAATATTGTCTCATGCAACACAAAGCTCATGAAAATATTGCCTCACGTAACACAAAGCTGACGAAAATATTGCCATATGCAAAACAAATGTGCTATACCATTTCCAAGGAGGAAATCATAAAATTTTCTCCTGACAAGGATAACGCTTGTTTGTCATTCTGTCACTGTCGTTTCAACTGCGAATTCAACCACTCGCCACATAGTCTTCATACTCCCAATTTGCGAAATAGTATGACACGCGAAATGCACAGAATATACAGTAGTTTGGCACATACACAAATTTCAAGTGTACAGGATGTACTATATTTGCAAAGGTGTGAGAGATGTTAAGGAAAAGCAAAGATGAAATGCAATACAGTATTTGCAACAATTTCTTCAGCTTAACCCCTCCCCCTCCCCCCACCCCCCCCCCACCCCCCCCCCCCCCCCACCCCACCATCCCACCCTCACATTTGGTCATAAGTCTCATATTGGGTAGCTCATTCTCATAACCTGACCACCATGTTTAAGTGAGTAATCCAAGACTTCTCTACAAAGACATACTTTTTGTCTTTGCTTGGCACTATCCTCAACAGGTAAATGAACATTGGTAACACAAAGTCATAAATGGGTCAAGTCATAGATCAAGTCATAGGTTATATCATCTCCGGTGGCACAAGTTGGTTTTCTAACACTGCGGAGCTTACTTGGGCACCTTGAACATTCACATGGATCACATATCTTCGTGAACATATTTTGTCATCTGGCCCAGCAATTGCCCCAGCAATTGCCTTTAATAGCAAATGCCCAAACAATCCCACAGGCTCAATGGGACTTGAAGCTTTCTGCATCAGGCACTGCCTTGAACACAAATCTGTCTGGACCTATACGAGCCATGCATTCTACAGCACGACGAGTTGCCTGCTACGTGTATCTGTCGTTGATCACACTGCTTCGTCATATCATGAAGGCAGTAATATCTAACAATGCAGTATTCCTATTTGGCTCCTTACAAGGAAGGCCCTTCCCACTGGACACTCCATACATCCTCGCAAAGGTGGACGCACCAAGACCTTGACGTTTGGGGCTTGACCACTGGACAGCTACTGAATCCTCAAGGATAGGACAAGGGCAGCCCTAGAGGGTTGGCCTCTTTCCCTGGCGTCGTTCATCTCGTCCGCAGAAAGGACGTAGCGCTGAATTGCTCCAGAACCACATGTCACTCTGGACCACATCTGGGGTAAAGCTTCGCCCACTCCTACCATTTTCTGCACATTGAAAATTGAAGTAGAACGTGAAAACAGTACATGCATTCAGATGATGAAGACCATTACGACTGAATATTTCTTTACCATTTATGGCTAGCTGTATACACACCTAAGGCAAAGTCACTTTATCACTACAATCACTGGCAGTCATGAATTCCCAATGAAAGTAGTTCTCATCCATGATTCTAGACATACCTTGTTTGTCAAGCAAGACAGCACAAGTGGAATCCCATGAATGAAAAACATCAGCTACTGCACTCCTCATTCCAAAAATGAGCGAAGATGTAACTTATACTTTGTACCTATACTGAAGTCTAAGAAGACTAATATAAAACAATTTGCAGATAAAATCTTTTTACAAGATGGGATCAAGAGAGTTGTCCAATTAACACAGCTGTGGCATTAGAAATCAAGAATCATTGCAGCTTTTAAATTCTACAATTACTTTCCGCCAATATTTACAAATGAGCCCAACATTTCCGACACGGAAAGCTGTCAAACAGATTGCTACATGACTGGTCATCATAGAGGTTATATACTAGTAGGTACTAGTGTGCTTGCTTGCAATGCGCCCTGTGCAATTGCTCAGTGAGTGCGTAGAGCGAGGTACAAGGCTTGCCTCTCATGGCGGACAGCACTCCTTACTATACACACTAGCAGCCATGAAGCAGCCAAGGAGTGTGGACTTGGAGTATGCCCTGTACTTGCTCTGTGAGTGTGGAGCACACACATGCAGAGTAAAGTCTGCCATCACTGATTTGGGCTCATCTATATCTTCTTGTAACCACATAAATTTTAGGTGACATGACATTTGCTCCTCCGACAATTGCTCCAGTCTTATTTTCTCCAAGGACTTAAGGTTAGGGTTAGGGTTGTGATGAGGTTTTACACTTAGTTTGATGGAAGGATTAGGTAGTGAGCATATAACCTCTCTGCGTCTCATTGACTGGCCGATACCAACCTGTTGCCTTTGGCATTGAAGATCTGCTCAGTGTCTGGCGCCCCCTTGGGGTGGTGGAATCGAGGCTTGTGCTCCTTGGGGACACTGATGGCCGGCCTCTGAAGACTAGCCAGCATCTCTGAATAACACAACAAAAAAATATTTGATTGGAACCACTTGACCTCGTCCATTAAGCTGTCAATCCATCCATCTCATTTTATCTTCCTCTATCCATCCTATCTACCAATCTATCTATCTCTCTATCCATCCATCCATCCATCCATCCATTCATCTCCAGCCACCCATCTACTCATCAATCTATCTTTCCACTTATCTACATTGTAACTTCCTATATCTATCTAAAGAGAGAAAGGCATACATACACATTTAAACACTTTCAGAAGCTCCAGCTGAAATTAAAATGAACAGAAAAAGACCTACTGTCTGCTATGATTAAAGCAGGTCTGCTATGATTCAAAATCCACAAATACTGCCATCTTCAAAGATGCCAATCTCCTGTACACCTGATACTAGGCAAAGTCAAACAGCCACAGTGGTCCTAAATGCACTCTGAATACATATCAAGTTGAAGACTCTACCATTTAGCAAAATGCAAAAGGGTCTTTAACTCTAACACTGCATACAACGATGTTAAAGACATCACTGACTGGATGGTTTCTTCAAACTTAACTTTCCATGGGGGTGGGTGGGGTGGGAGTGGGGGACTGGAGTGTGGTAAACCCCATTACAGATGTAAAACTGTTGAAGTAGAAATCATTGTTTTTCAACTGCAAGATTTTCATATGCTTCATTTTTATACAATACCACAGAAACTGGTATCATATAGGACCATACAGCTCATGTTTTTGTTTAGCTGTAGTTTGTTTGTTTGTTTTTTTTCAAAAAGGAAACATTGTTAAACAATGCCTTGCTAACACCCATCTGGTTCCCCATTGAGATGATATGAAGAATTTGATCGCAAAATCGCAAAATAACTCCATTCTTGTTAATTTGAGATATCTGCTATTAAAGCAGCTAAAAACAAAGAAAATAATAAGAAAATATGGGATATTTCAACCATAACTTCAAGAATATACCTTGCCATGTTACAAATGAGGTATATACTGGAAAGGCTTTATTTTGTTCTATCTGATGAGTGGTTTACTCTGGAATGTTTAAAAACGGTCCTTAATCCATTTTGTGATAAAATGCTTCACACTGTGAGTCTTCCAGACATGCTCTCCTCACCTTCATAGTCCTCCTCCTCCTGTCTCTCATTGATGTGAAGAGTCAACTCCTTCATCCTCTGCTTCTCTGCCCTCTCAGCCTGGCAAAGAATACATAAAATAAAACCCACTGAGTAACACTTAACTCTTTATCTGGTGTTAAGTGGAAATTTTCTCACATTTCATGCAACCATTACCAGGAGCTAGCATTTAAAAACCATGCGAATATTTTTGCATGCCATATGTTCCAATAAGTAATATCCTGATTCCGCAGAATTAAAAGCATGTGAGCTTCATCTTACCCAGCAGAGCGTGAAAAATCATTTGCACCAAAATATCCACTATTACAGTATGTGTTTCAGTCACAAGAATACGAGTGTTTATAGTCGTGTATGTCGGGGCTCAGTTGTAATTATTGGAGGGATATTACTGTGGAACAATCTCATGGCAAGTTTGGGTATGATTTCACACAAAATATATACATGGTGTGCATCCTCTGCGGAAGGGTGCACTGTTCAGCCAACATGATCACAGTACAAATATAAACATTCAAGATGAGTTTCTTGATAGGACGATGAGAATGTGATAAATGACATTTCTCAGCTGTAAGTGTTCCATAAGCTGATGGACTCTGTAAAATAGATGGTATGAACTAACCTGCATAAAGCAACACATAACAAAGAATCATGCTGTTTTTTGACAAAGTTCATAATGTTTAAGAGACAGCCTAACAGATGGACAAATACACATAGAGGAAACATGAAAGAGAAATGGCAGTGCAACAAAGGTTCATCAAGTGAGTTAACCAGGCATGGTGAGATGTCTCAGTCAGTTGTCGGTCTCTCTTGCACTCAAATGTCCTGCTATAAAGCGATGTTGAGTGTAATCACGCTGTTCCCTCTAGTTAGCGGCAAAACACAATGTCCGTGTGACTGGGAGAACGTGGGACGTACTGTGTGTGACAGACATTAAAATGCCATGCACATAAAAATATCCCACTTCACTTTTTTCAAAGAGTAGGGTGCTGCCCTAATGAAATGGTCTGCCCACCCCCACACAAATACCAGAAACATTGGCAAATAATTCAAACCACTTTTGACAAAGAAAAAGAAGAAGAAGAAGAAGATGAAAATAAAGATGATGAAAGACAAAGGAGAAGAAAAAAAAAAGACAAAAATGAAGATGAAGAAGAAGAAAAAGAAGAAGAGAAAGAGGAGGAGGAGGAGAGCTGACCAACCTGCTCTCTGTTCTTAAGGTTAGATGCCAGCTCGGAGTTGATTGGAACCTCAAACTCCCGGAAGTGCTGCTTGTTCCCCTTCCGGGTCATCAACACAAAGTTCACCGTGCTGGGGTCTTCCGGAGACAGCTGCGGCTGGAAGGGGTTAAAGGTCATGGGCTTGGCACTCGTCCTAGCCTTGATGTGAAGAGGAACCCCAATGTCCAGCTGAGCCACCTTCATGGATTCCGCATTTCTTTGCTGTGAGTATTCAAGAAGTAAAAAGCTTTGTTCATTTCTATATGAAAAATCCATCTTGGGTTGTTATTTCCACTGTACCAGATATTGAAAGTGTCATTGTCAACTTTGTAGCTCTAGCTTCCTAGGTATTTTTCATGGCAATCGAGTACCAGAGTGATGATGTAACAGTCTTTTGCTATAGCTTGGGTTAGAACAAGGTGTGTGCTCATAAACACTCAGGCTAGACGAGGTTGTTCAGAACCAGTTTCCATGGCAATGAATGGCTAATGACATCACATTTTGGTAATCCATTACTACACCTGACAAAATGTGACCCGCTACAACAAAATGATCCTAAAGTCGGGCAAGGTCGATTATTTGAAAATTGCATGACACAATTTCCTAATCTTTCTGCTTTAAATTGATATACAACACATCTTATAAAAATAATCGGCTGCGGAGATATCGATGTTTAAAAAAGAGCATGTCGAAACATCTGGGAAATCACTGTTTCGAGAAAAGCGCCCTAAAAGTTCTCCTTGCGACGCAATCACGATCAAGGGACACGCAAGTCAGTATTCACCTCCGGACTATAGAAGGTAAGCCCTAGCAACCCCCGAAATGTTCATTCAAACACAGCGTCGACGGTCTCCTCACCTACCAATCAGTGACCAGGAGGCCAGGAGAAGTGGCTGGGCGTAGCGCACCCCGCCAGCACGCACCAGTCGACTGGACAGTGTGCGAGCTTCACGCTTCGGTTAGCGGCAAGCAGCAAACTGACCAATGACATCACTCTGGTCGTTGTTAGGGGCGGAGCCTATGTGTGGCGCTCAATCCAAATGTTCGAACCAGTTTCTGCTTCGTTGAAACGCCCAAAAAAAACATGGCCCAGAAAAACGCTATTTTTTAGTCTTTCCTTCCATCATTTTGCTTCAAAATTTCGACAGATGATAGAAGACATGTCAGACTCTAATAATATGTCAAATTCAGAAAATCGTAAGTTTTGACCAATTTTGATGCTCTGACTTCAAACTCGATTTTCACGGCTTCGACCGTGCGCGACTTTAGGACCATTTTGTTGTAGCGGGTCACAAATTACCTCTTTTCACCACAGTCCCCCCTTTACAAGACATTCATTGTGAGCAAGCTGGACTTTTGAAAGATGTGGAGGTATTTCAAGCTGAATCAATCTTGGAACTAAATCTGGATCTTTAATCATGCATCTCACGAATGACTCCTAAATGAAGAACTGCAACATGAAAAAGTCGCCACTTTTTCTTTTTTCTTCTTCTTTGTCAAAGCACAGACAAATACAGAGCATATAAGCTATTCATTTTCAAAACCTCAACACATCCTTTAGACAATTTCTGACCCCTAATTGACATTGCTACTATTAGCAGTGTGGGAAATATGAGATAACAGATTCCTTGTATCTTATGTTACTAACCCTAATGATACTCTTGTGCAAGTTGTATATGCTCACATTAACATTTTAAACAGCAGAAAATATAAATAAAGACGCTAGTCCTGGACATTCCTGTTTTGTTTAAGGATCTAAACCATAAACAGTATTTGACAGGATTTCATCATTTCTGTTTTGATTATTGTGTGAATACACACAATCTGGAATACATAGGAATATGGGAAAATGGTGTAAATCAACCATCCAGAAGAAAAACCATGCTGTATCCCATAAAACATTTTCAAAGTGAGAGACTTATATAGGCAATTCAAGATGGCTGGAGTTCACATATTATCTCTCTCTATCCACATATAATCACATCATTTCCATCATATATGACATATTTTTGTGACCCTGTGTTGATGTGAGTAACAAAAAAAAAAAAAAAAGGACAGCGAGAGACGGAGAGAAATGCTATTCCACAGATATGTTGACCAGACCGTGATGGTCATTACCTGGATATTTTCCGACAGCATCTTATCAAAAGCTTCGGTGAAGTTCTCATCTTCCTCACAGGCCATGAGCTTGGGTCCCCCCGTGATCACAGTCACCTGGTGTTTGGCACGGAGATGGGCAGAGATTTTCATTTCGAGCAAAAGGTGAAATAATGATATCCAAATCTATTTTCTTTGTTAATTACAAGAATTCATCATGTTTCAACATGTTGCTCCTTTTGGAGCACCATACCTCATGCTGACAATGAAAGAAATGATTACTCCAACTTCAAACTGCCATACAAAATAATTAGGACAGGGACAAATGTATCAATTCAAACCTTTGAAAAAAACATATCACTGTCATACTTAGTACATATGGACCTTAACAAAAACATCTGGGCCCCGTATCATAAAAAGTTGCTATGATAGCAACTCTTGCTGGAATGGCAAATTGTTGTGGTAATGACAAGAATCCGGAAGAATCCAGCTTCCTGATTGGTAATTGCTACGGTAAGTTACTATTCCAGCAAGAGTTGCCATCCTAACATCTTTTATGAAATGGGGCCCTGGTGTTAAAAAACAACAACAACAATAAAACCCATTAATAGATAAAAACACATACAAGCATCACATCTTTTTGATAAGTGAGTGCCATCCTATCAAATCACTAATGGAAGTTAACATCAAGCCAGAGAAAATGAAAACATGTCAGTGCAGTAACTTGTCACTGATAGTTACAGCAAGATTTATAAAGACATAATTCTGTGGATGTGCCATTCTATAGTGCTCGCATTCCAGTGATCAAAATAGAAGGGACATCTCTTCGATCAAATATCTTTGTCATTTAAATTCAAGTTTTCAAACTACTGAAGTGTGGAAAACTTACATGGTCATCTTCCTCGTTTTCACCAGCTGACTCAAGGGCAAAGTTATCATCTCCATAGTCATTGTATGGCTGAAAGGGAAAACAGAGAGAGAGATTGCATGGCACCAATGAGCTTTCGATGTCACAACCAATCAAACTCTTGAAGATAGTAGAGCAGTCCCCCTATATACCCTTTAGTCCAACCTATATATAATACATGTAGATACACTCATAATGCATTCTTCTATACCTACCTCATATACAATGTATCTCAGTTTACCATCAAGTTCTAGAAGCCACATATCTATGGTTTGGGGTTGTATTTTCTATGATAATTTTACTATTCGTTATTAGCATTCTATGGAGTATAGTATCAAACATCTCTTTTATCAAGGCCCTTGAGTGTTCATAACTATGTTATTCATTCTTAATTTTTCACTTTTCAGTGAAAAAATTTTCAAGGTCTCTTAATTCCTTAATTCATAAGAGTGCGGATCATAAATTACTTTGTGAATATGTTTAAGTGAAAACCTGTTTGGAACACTTTCTAAGTATTGCATGACATAAATCACAGAACTTGATCTTCACCTTTGACCCTTGTCACTTATCACAGCCCACCCACAATGATATGCAACCAGTGTATGAGATAGAACTGAATGCATGCATGCATGTGCACGGCATTAGGAAAAGCCACATTTCTGTCTAGGGCTGACATGATTGCATGATCATTGTATTGGTCAAACAGCAAAGATATCAGCTCGCTGTGCTGGTCCTTTTGTTATGAATATTAAAAAAGTGATGCGAAGGAATTTCTGTCAGATGTCATTGGTGCAAGTGTACTTTCTATCAACAAAAAAAAGAAGAAAGACAAAAATTTTTGTCATTTTATTGTCTAGAAGTAATGCCAAGAAAAAGGAAGGGGATCAAAACTGTCTGTGACTTCAAGTTCATCGCTCTTAACTGACCTCCTCCTGTTCCTCGCCCGTATTCTGACTCTGACTGTTGGTGGCGCTGTTACGGTCAGCTCTGCGATGACGCCCACCGCTTTCTCCCAGCTCACCGTCGGACAGATCATCGTCGTCATCATTCAAGGACATGGACTCGACACCTGGGTCAAAAAGGACAGTTGCACTTGAATTGTCAAGAACTGGTTCAACATACTGTAAAACAAGGACTGTTCGCGTGCATTTTAATTTCATGAGAGCCGAGATTTGCAAAATTAAAATGCATGTGAAAGTT
The DNA here is from genome assembly GCF_040938485.1 of Diadema antillarum. Lineage (NCBI taxonomy): Eukaryota > Metazoa > Echinodermata > Echinoidea > Diadematoida > Diadematidae > Diadema > Diadema antillarum. The sequence continues at coordinate 4,632,299 of NW_027270963.1, read as the reverse complement.
CCTGTCTACACTATACGCATTGAATGTTAGAGGCAACTCACGAAAATTTCATGCCGCGAAAATATCGTGTTTTACAGTAACATGATGTAAAAGGCACTTGATGAGGCAGAGTTTCATGTACAAGAGAAGACCTGCAATTTAGATCACTTGCAAATGTGATTTAGTAATCAAGACAACATGTTCCATTTTCAGGTCTCGAGTTTATGAAACCACACTCTGACAAGGAAAAGAGTAACAAGAAAGTAATATGCATGTGTGAACTGTGTTCTCCATTGTGTTTGCTACTTTATACCCCATGATTTTAGAAGTAGAATATTTTGCAAATTGGAACTTGCATCCCAATACGAGTTTAATTCACGATCCAGAAACACACTGAACAGAACAAGAGAGAATCATTACCACTTTTCAAGAGAAACTTAGCAATTTCCATCCTGGGAGACATTATGTAATGCAATTGTGTTACATCAGGCAATATTTTTGTGAGTAGTTAATTCAATAAAAAGGAGTTGACTTGCAAAATTTGTGAAAAAAAACCCCACTACACTGGGACCACATACCACATATACAGTATACATGAACATAAATAGTTAAGGACTATAAGCTGCTTTGCACTGTTTGTCTTTGCCATGATTATCACTGTAATTTTTTTCTTAAAGGTAGGGAATCCCATTTGCATGCCTTAAATGAAGAGTTGTATAAATACAGTGGTATGTTGAAGAGAGTATCATTTTAGAAACTCCCATAAAGTATTGAAAGTGGAAGGTAACATTTAGTACACTTTTTTGACCGTTAGATTTTGAATTGAATTTTTTTCGGGGCTCACCGTAAATTCCAGTACATTACTAGGCTACATTTGCAGACCCATGCACTGCATGTGTGTCCATCATGTATATTTTGTGAAGAAAGTTCATCCAAACTTACAAACATTTCTATATACATTCTTGCCACACACTCTATATTATGTTATTACATCAGCTCTTATACTTTTAGATTTGTGTTTATAGATAAAAAATACAGAAGACTGCAACAAAAAGGCTTAAGTGTGGCTGACACACAGAACTACTGAGTAGTTGAGTTTTGTGCATTATTCAAATTGTAGATAACTGTTGACTTCCAAATTTCTCAGCAGTGGCCTAAACAAGTCCCCTGAGGTTCATATTTAATGTTTTGCTGCATTTTGGGAGGTCTGTAAAAGGTATCCCCTACCTTTAATGTCATATCAGTATTACAGTCGTCATCATGGTAAATCTTTGTCATCATCCTAATCACAATCATCATCATCATCTTAATTTTAACCATCATCATTATCACTGTCATCATTATCACCAACACTATCATGATCGTCATCTTCATCATCACTACCATTATTATCATCATCATGATCACACTCATCATCAGTATCATTGCCATCATCATGACCGTAACTTATCAAACATATCACATTCATCACCACAACCACCATCACCCCGCAATTATCATCATTTGATTACCAGAATATAATCATCATTATCATCAACACCATCCTCATTGTCATCATAACAATCATAAACACAAATATCACAATCATCTTATTTTCTTTGTAATTAGCTGCATCATCATCATCATCATCATCATTATCAACATCATCATCATCATCATCATCATCATCATCTTCATTATCAACATCATCACCATCATCACCATCATCACCATCATCACCATCACCATCATCATCACCATCATCATCACCATCATCATCATCATCATCACCATCATCACCATCATCACCATCATCACCATCATCACCATCATCACCATCATCACCATCATCACCATCATCACCATCATCACCATCATCACCATCATCACCATCATCACCATCATCACCATCATCACCATCATCACCATCATCACCATCATCACCATCATCATCATCATCATCATCATCATCCCTCCTGCATTGCTCATCACCTTCAACACCATCACCCAATCTTACCTTGTGACAGTTCCACCTGGTCCTCGTTCCCTTCCATGATGGGCATTAACCCTTGGCCTCCGGCTGGTGGCTGAACAATGTTTAACTGGATCTCAGGTATGATGTTTGCTGGCAGGGAGGAGTGGGCAGAAATTTTAGTCAGTATCATCATAATACTGTACACGTATATGCCATACATTTAGTGGCCCGTATTCTACTGTAGACCAAGGTTTAAACCCATTTTAGACTCACCTATGGTTTAGCTAGACCAGAGGTTTAATTTTGTATTCTGCTAGCGAGGTTTAGTTAAACCCAAGTCTATTTCGGGTTTAAATTAAACCCGAAATAGTCTTGGGTCAAGCCACCATGGTGCCCTCTATGGAAGAAGAAATTCTCCCTCTCTGAGTACTTTTCTCTCCACAAATCCACTTAAATTTATTATTGGCAGTGTATCAGCCACATGAGCGTGACTTTCTTGGATTTTGAATAGTTTTTACGGGTATTTATGTCGAATAAGGGCATGCTGTATTTTTGCTTGCGACGACTCGTGAAGCACTGTGATTATACTGTACAGTTTGTGTACGTGTGCGACGCACATCACAGGATACATGGTAAGCGTCTAATAGCGTAGCGCTATCATATTTTTGGCTAGCTAGCTTTGAATGCTCAGTATACTTGGGTGACCCGCACCTCGTCATAGTTAATGTTTGCCCATAATTGAACCACATTTCGCCACTGAAATTCTTTGAAATCCAACTCACATACAGGAAAAATGCTGAAAATTCCAATGGAATCACAAGTTCACTGATCGATATTGAAAATTTGCAGCTATCGTCGTCAAAGGCGAACGATGCGAAAAAGTTGCGCGCTAAGGAAGGGGCCCGCAACTCGTCACCCGCTCTCCCATAGACTTAGCACGTGAAAGACGTGTGCGGGTGACCGTGATGTTCCCATAGACATACACGTAATAGATGCGTGCGGGTGACATATAACACGTATTCCTATAGCCCTGTTAAAATTTCAGATTTTCGCGAAAAACTGTTCGGTTTTCACCACAATTTGCTTGGTTGTGGTAGTCCTGCCAAGTATCAAGCGTACAGAACACAGTCCCGGGCAAACATTTTTGTTCAGTGCGCTCAAAGCGATTTTAAGCGGGGTGACGGTATTCGGGCCCCTGACGAGGTGCGGGCACCTGGCTATACCAGCAGATCCATCGCGCCGCGCCGGCCGGCGGCACGGTTGCTGTGTGCGCTGGATGGGACATGGCTTTTTATGTCGATTGAATCGTGAATTCGGAATGGACTGGCAATTGATCAAACCAGGACTTTGAGGTAGGAAATTGAATAAAAGCTTTTCTCTTAAGATTGTCAGTTAATAAAAATAGAAACCATTCTAAAATTTAGAAATAGATCTAGATCTACTATCAACCCTGTCTCGATATTAGAAGTAACGTTAGATTTTACCTACCGTACCACACTAACTTTTAATAGATCTAACGTTAGTTCTAATGTTACAATAATGTACTCTAGCTATTCGAATAGGTTCTACTAACGTTAGTAGGACCCTACTCATACTAACTAGTCCTAACGTTAGTCCTACGATCGATCTAGGTTCTCGATCTAACAGAAACTATGCCAAATCGACCTCAGGCTCTACCCTCTAGTCCTATACATTGAGTTCTTGGTCTAGTCTCCAGGTTATTTTCATCGTAAAGCTTATCTAGACTAACGTATTAGTACAGGTAGTACTAGGTAGCTGTTAGTAGTATTGCTACAATTTAGCTCTCGAGTCTCTTCTAAGTGTACAATTTGCTACAAGTACTATAGATCTAATATGTAGTAGTAGGCGTATCTCGTGTGTACTCGCGTGTGGCCGGCAAGCTAGCTGCTGTATCCAGCCAGCCACTCGTTTTGTGCCATTGGCATTGATCCGTGTGCTGGTACCCTTACCAATCATCGTTAGACTCGATTTAAACTCGAAATAAACCTCCTCCAGGGTAGGTTTAATTTAAACCCAATTTAGACCACAGCTGGACTTAGTAGAATACAAATTAAACCTGGGTTTAAACCTGGGTCTAAACTGGTGGTTTAAACTCAGGTTTAAACCCCAAAAACCCACTTTAGACCCAGGCATGGGTTTAAACTCGGGTCTAAGTTTTTAGCAGAATACGGGCCAGTGAGTCTAAATTTTTGTGAATCGGGACTTTAAACGATTTTCCAGGTGGTTAAATTCGCGATCGTGAAGTACTGTACTGAACGGAGAAATGTATACATGTGCGTCACATTCATATCGGGATCAGTCATTATTTTTGCATGTCTTTAATATCGTGAATAGCACCCGACTCGCGAAATTTGCGAAAATAAAAGCCTTGCGAAATCTTTGGCATATACAGTATATCATATGAAATAAATTCACAGTGGATTTTTTCCTGTAATTTCTATGACACTCAGCCGAATGAAGAGCTTGGTATATACATTGTTGTCATGGCAACACTCACTGATCTTCTGGACCTGATCTTTCTCCAGCTGTGCCACCTCCTTGTGAGCCTCCTCGAGAGAGACAAAAAGCTTGAGCTTGGGTCTCAGCATCTCTAGGGTGTCAGAGATGGCGTTGTCCACGTCCATGGGGAATGGGCGGCCCTCTGTGTTCCAGTTTGGCAGGTTGCGCTTGTACCAGATGTATTGCTACAGCAGCACAGAGATATCAAAACTAAAGATATGACGCTTCACACCTCCCCCCCCCCCAAAAAAAAAATATATATATACATACATATATATATATATATATATATATATATATATATATATATATATATATATGCCTGCATCCATTTTGATGAGAAGCAATCACCATAATCTGCAACCACTCAAACCAAGATCATCAGCATTCACCTGACATAACATAACAGGTTCCATGACATTTGCTCCTGCGACAATTGCTGACCAACAAAATATCTGCATGTTATAAAGCCAAACACAAATTCTACCCACAAACATAACCTTGATCCTAATCCTAATCCTCACATCAATCTGACCTTAAAACCCTATCACATAATGGAACCCTATGGAACTCTAACCCTAAGTCCTTGGAGAACATAACAGAGCGATTGTCGCAGGAGCAAATGTTGTGTCCCCAAATGTAACATGACATGAAATCTACGACTTTATGCAATCACGAAATATGATATTTCTTCATGCAAATGATTGATTGATTGCACAATAATGATACCAAGCTGGTTGGAAACTCGATTTTGATGAACACACGCATAGCAATTCTGCAAAAATTTATGACAATACTGCAAAAATGAAATATCGTGTGGCAAACATTAATTCATGACACTGCACCAGAAACCTTTCATATCTGTGTGTAATTCACTATCTGTCTATGAAGTGACATATGAACAGAATTTTGCCCTTTTGTGCAAGGCCACTATTCTGTTTGTACACTTTTTAGAGGTGACATATATAACAGATTTTGGAAAATAATAATACACCTCCTACCATCCTGTTGTTGTTGTCGTTATTGTTGTTGTTGTCGTTGTTGGTGGTGGTGGTGGTGGTGCTTTTTGTTTTTTGGTTTTTTTTTTTCTGGTAAGTGTCTGGAGCTCATCTGTGTCTTTAGTCACACTTGGCTAGTATTTGAGGTAAATTGGCGAATTACAGTACAGATCATTAAAATTCACCATGAAGCCACCACAGGAGTTAAAGGGACTGTACAGTAGTGGTTGAGGTGGGGATTCATGTTTTGAACTTTCCTAAGTGAGATAATGAGAAACCTTTTATGAAATATGAAAGAGCATGCGATTTTAAGAAGGATTCAATGTTTATTTGATGAAAATTGGTTTTCAAATGGCTGAGATATCCCCAAAAGTGATAATAATAAAAGGCGACATGCCCTAACTTTATTAGGATCTCTTTGTTTTACCTTGTTTTTGGATATTTCTGACATTTCAAAACCGATTTTCATCAAATAAACTTTTGATACCCCTAAGAATTGCATGCTCTTTTGACATCTCATAGAGTGGTTTCTGAATGTCTCGCAAAACGTTAAAAGCTAAATCCTCACCCCGACCAGAACTGTACACACCCTTTAAACTGAATAAATTATTTCTTTTTTGGGGGTTTGTTTGTTTTTCTGCCATGTCATCAAAATTTATGCAAAAGCAATGCTGCACTTTAAAAATTGCACCGATATTTCCCACAGGATATTTTCATCATATGTGGCCATCTGAGTGCCTCAAGAACTTGGCCAGAAGAGGGAGTCACAATGTACCTGGAAGTAAACAAGGAAGCAGTCTAGTTTCTTCTTGCTCGAGCCGCGGTCAAAAAACTGACCACAGGTGTCCAGCAACGTGCAGACCAGTCTGATCCTAAACAGGTGCTCTGGAGGATCAAGGGGGCTTTCCACACCTATCCAACACAAGAAAGAAAAGGAAAGAAAAAGAAAATAAATAAGAAGAAAGTTTAAAGAAATCTCCAGCATGTATTGTTCTAGTTGTTGTAGGTTCTGGAGGGTGGATTCCTACTGTGGAATTTGAAATACTGTAAAGGAAGAAATTTTCACGGTGTGGAAATTTTCATGCATTTCGCATGGTATGAAACAAGTGCAAAAATCATACAAATGTGTAAATTTTTTGCTGTTCTATCTAATATCAATTTACACCTTGAAGCAAGACAGGTATTGAAGGGGTTTCACCGTTATGTAATTTGATATTTTCATCATGTTTGCTAGTTTTCTATCATGAGTGAACTTGCTGTCACATTGCGAACCAGATACTTTTTACCACAGCATGGATTGCACTGCCACAAAATATCTTTTGTAGTGCTCAGCTGTCACCAGAGATTATGTAATAGGTATCAACCTTACCATCTAGTGTGACACCAAAGCGTATCAGGGAGTAGAGAGTCTTGAAGATAACACTGGACTCCACCAGGCGGTAGTTGTAGAGTTCTCCCAGAAACTTGACCACCGTCACTCTGCGCTGATTGTACTTAGGGTGGTTGATCTGCGCACACATAAAAAAAAATAATAAATGAATAAAATCATTAAAAAAATATATAATGTTGAGAAGCAACAGAGCATACCTGCAAACCCTGAAATTTAGTATATAGGAATAATTGGGAGAAAATAATGCAAAAAATACACATTTTTACCAATCTCCAATGCATCACTATTAGCAGATGTTGACAAAAATAGGAACACAAGGTCGACTGAAGCTTCTTTCCTAAGAAAATGGAATGTTCCTATCAAATGGGAACAGCTGACTGGTATAAATGAAAATGACAATCAAGCATGGCAAGCATTGTTGATTCCAATCCAAGGATATCTGATTTCACATCAAAAGGAAGCGTGATGATGACTCTGACATCCCTGAAAGTCTTTGGAATTTTCTTCATCTAAGCTATGCTCATAAGGCAGATGAAATCTAGACAGGCAATCTTTGAAAGGTATGGGTGACAGCTTTGGAAAGTGAATAGCTGAACAAGACCATTCAAGCACCAACAACAATTTTTTTCTTCACGATGCAAGCACTGAGCGCAAATGGGGACAGAGAGATAGGCGATGTGATGAGCAGTGGTTATCAACCTGATGTACTGGTAGGCTATCAACCTGATGTACTGGTACATTTGCATTATTTTAGAAATCGGGAAAGTTTGAGACTGCCAAATAATGACACAAGATGTCACAAGCTAATTTCAATGACTGCAACCTGGTTATTCTGGAAATGCTTGCCAAAGATTACTTTATTCAAAAGTTAATAAAATTTCCACTCAACTATCGTCTCAAATTAACAAAACAGCATCAACAGAGAGACACTTTAGTAATAGGCAAAACATTCTGTCCCTTGGACAGGACATAAAATGGAGGTCCTGTGTGTGAGAGTCACAACTTCTGTATGTAAAAGATCCCACTTAATTCATTCATCTCAAAGAGCAGGGTGAATATTAACCTGGTGAACTGATCCACCTCAAATCCAACTGGACCTCACGGAAGACCAGCTAGTGCAGCTAAATATGGGCTATCCAGCCATCTTCTCAAATGGAAAATGGACAAAGACACAAACAAACAAACAGACAAACAAACACTCCAACAGCAGGAAGAACATGGGCATGGCCTACCTCCATCCCGATGCGCACATCCTCCAGGATAGCATCCACCACCCGGATACCAGTGTCGTCATGGTACTGGACCAGGCCGGCTAGGAGGTTGGCCAGACAGTGCACGTTGTTGTACTTGAGGTTCCACACGCTGCTCAGGCACTTCACTGTGTACTGCTTGATCTGGAGCAGCAAAGAGACACACACTCGCATGCATTTAAAAAAAAAACAAGCCAGAAAATAACAAATAGATAAAACAATGATGCTATTTACTCATCAGTACAGTTTGACTGGCATAAGTTGGTAGCTCTAATCCACTCTGCACAATTTTCCAGCTCATTTCACTGTAGCATCTTATAAAATTGTTCACATATGTGACTCTTCTAAGAGAACTTGGTAAACGTAGAGCCTTAGTAAACATATTCCGCCCCGTGCATTTTGTGCTGCTATATTCATAGAGTTAGTCATCTTCGACTGCAAACTCAGTTGTCATGGGAACCCCTCTCCTGTGGCACTGACCTCGGGCGTGTCCCAGGGCAGCTTCCTCATCTGCTTGAGCACCTTCTCCACAGTGGTCTTGGACAGATCCTTGAAGAGCAGCTTGCGGATGTACTCGTGCATTGGTGGCCGCACCTTCCTCTCAATCTGTATTGATGGGAAGACCAAGAAAAAAATTTGGGGCTTGTATTCTCCGAGACAGAAAATTTGATGCACATTATGGAAGTATCAATACACAAACAAACCTGAACAAAGCAAAAAGAAAAGAGAAAAGGGCAACTACGGAAACATTTGGTGAAAGTGTACAGAACATGAGAATCACATACCCCATCTCAGTCATAATTGTAGAGCCAGAGGAAAGAGGAGACCTACCTTGGTGACCTCTGGAGGATTGCAGTAGAAGAAGGCATTGTCCACCATGGTGTTGTGTCTCTCCCCTAGCACCATCTTACTCTTCTTCCGCATCATCAGTTCCTATGGCAACAGAGAGCACTGGTAAAACTCAATATGCCTTCATCTACCTTATCTGATACACCTTCATTATTCAATGATTTCTGCATTGCCAACAGAATAATTTTAACACCGGTAGTCACCATATCAAAGTTTCCTGTGCAATATTGACATTTCTGTGAAATATTAACATCCCTATGTACTGCATAAAACATGTATACAATATATATGTAGTGATGAAATACAGCATGACATAATAACAAGATTTCACTACATTCTTCAAATTCACATCTTAAAATAGAAGAGGGAATGAATGTAATGATGATGAGAGGCATCTCATGCAGATGGGCAATGCAATGCTGAATTTCCTCACTGTATGGATATTTCAAGACTGATTCAGCAGTTTGACAATGCAACAACGAATACATAGTTGTGTTACTGACATGAGCAATATTTTAGTCTTTTACCTTTGGTCCCCCTAGCCGCAGCCACACCGGCAAAACATCACAAAGTTTAACCTTGAGAAGTCTTTGCGAAGTTGGTTTGTTTGTCCACACTGGCGGTCAAACTTCTCTAAGTTTCAGTTTTGAAATCAGGGTCACCCTTAAACATTGTGAACTTAAATTTTGCGACATTTGCCAGTGTGACCACGGCTAATTGGATATAATTTGGAGACTATGCAAAGATGGAATAGTTAAATCTCCATCAAGGGTGTCAAACACCTCACTGCAGGATTTCAGTCAGCAGCCTTCATGGTCAGATACCTAAAATCCTACAGCATCAAGAACAAAAAAAAAAAACTCCACAGATACTGTCAAGTTGTATCTGTACACCTGTTCGAACACACACAGATATCACTCTGCAGATACATTGTAATTACAAGGCGGTGAGATACAGTAGTCCACGCCAATAGACTAGGGTGCGCTACAGACCAGGAAGGTCAGAATGGACTCACCAACAGGGCGTTGGTCTTGAGGTGGGACTCTGGGGAGCGGTAGAGGAACCGTCCACAGCTCTCCAGCAGGGCACACGCCATGTCGATGTTGTGGTGCCGGAAGTCTTGGATAAGGCTCTGAAAGGGAGAGGTCCACAGCAGAAGGGTTGATGGAGATGTATCTCATCTTTACACTATTTATAATCATTAGCTCAAGGCCAACATACATGGTAAAGGACCAAACTCCTATCTAATTTTCAAGTCATTGCAAAGCTGGATAATTTCATGAGAAACACATCTTATCCCGCAAGAACTGATCTACTTTGTATGTCAAGAGACAAAAATTAAGAGAAATATGAAAGGGAATATATCAATAATTTCTAATCACAAAGACAGTGAGAATAGTAGTGCAGCCCTAATGCCAGGATATTGATATAAAAGTTAACTGAATGACTGTCTACACACTAAAGCATAAAGATAAAAATGCAGATTACCACTAACTGGTAATTGGAATGACTTGGATTTGAATCTGCTATATACATGTACATGCACGGTTGAGGGTGGTGAAATATTGATGAGAAAATGAATGGATTCATTCTCTCAATCCAATCCAATGTCATACAGTGTTTCATAAACATGAATGTCCTACCTTGAGGCATTGCAGCGTATCAGCTTTGGAACACATCTTGAACTTGGTGAGTTCCCCTTGTAGAAGTAGAATAAGATAGATGTCATCATCACTAATACTTTGTTTTCAAATTTCCTAATTTAACAACAAGAAATACTGTCTTTTTGTTTCATTTCTTTTTCAGTATCTAAAGGGTTGTAAAAAAGTATCTTGCTTGATATTCAAAATATTCCTTCACATGGTAACATGGTGAATGACATTTGAGTAAGCACACACCTGTGTGTACAGACTATCCTCCTCTCTCTATTTACTGGAAAATGACATATGACTGCTTGGCAACAGTATGATCAGTGAATAGGTAGAAAAGAAATGGCAAAACAGCTTTCCTGGCATTAAAAAATAAAGACAAACAAAAAAAGGACCAATCTAATATCTTGCTTTATAGTGATCTTTATAGTGTTCTTTTTCCTCGCCAACAGTATGTTACCCTAGACATTATTCTACATCCATTGCTCAGTCAGTGACCGACACGTTCCATCACACAAAGTGAGGAGACTCTCACCTATGAACCTTGCCACTTTAATCTTGGACTCCACCATCATTTGATCCTTCTTCCTCACCTGGTGATTATCAAGAAAACATGACAAATGAATCACACAGCCCACATCTTGTACCGAGGATACATTTCAAAGTCCCTCCCATCTCATTCAAAAATCTCTTTTTAGTCTTGAATTATTGCATGTGCCACATATTTTTGTGAGTATATTTTCATGAATCAGGATTTGTAAGACAATTTGAATGTGGCTAAATTCACTGTCCACAAACACATCAAATGAATGAGAAATAAGTACTTCCCTTTTTCAAGAAGCAAAGTTATTGAATCCCTACCTATTAGGAATCATTGTACATTGCATTTCAGTTACAGGGGGCAATATTCTGGCATGTGTTAATTCTGTGGATATTAACTGACTCATAAAATTCACCCAATTTATACAAACACTACAAGATATATGGTCTATACAGTATATGTTACAAGCATTTGTATGAGTTTAAGGGTTGGAATTTGTTAACTTTTTTTTTTTAGGATGACCAGAGCTCAAATTTGAAACTGTCTTTGTTTCAGTTTTTGATTGTTTAATGAGCACATTTCACTAGCATGTCTTTCTCTATTTCCCACTATATGTACATACTGGACTTAGAAATGAGTAAGAAATCAATCACATAGTGAATGAAATAACTAATCAATTTTCAGTACCATCTTCAAGAGCTGAAACAAAATATCAGTGCAGTAAGAGGACGATCATCAAACTTCAAATGCCTGACATGATGCGTTAATTTTCCAGGACTTGAGCAAATCCGCAGGAACTATGAATCAAATGACTAGACTTCACAAAAGTGATGTAAGAGCAGCATCTTTGGGAGAAGATGTAGGGCAGACCAGTTGAGATATGATGCAGGACATCAGAATGGGACTAATATAATCAATACTCACATGCCACCTGAATTCATTCTTGAGTCTCTCCGCCAAGTCTTCCGCTATGTCAGGCATGCACACATACAGTGTTGCTACCAGCCGGGAATAGAATGGCAGCAGGTCAAGTCTGGAGCACAAAAAAAAGGGGGGAAAGAAAGAATGAATATAGATGTGTGGTAATTGATGTAAATGTGATGTGTGTCTCTTTCTGAAGTTTTGTGCATGAAGCGCTATGAGAGCAACATCATTTTTTTAGTGTGTAGGTGTATGTGTGTATGTGCGCGTATTACTTGTATTAAAAAAAATCAGAGAAGTATTTGTTATCAGAATTACTACATGTTGTTAGCATTTCACTTAGTCACTCCTGAACATGACCCAATGCGCAATTCTTGGATGTATGACACATGAAGGGAATATTAATATACCGGCTTTGATCTTGCCAATATAACAGATTACAAGTTGCTGAGTTTTTTTTTTAATTACACGAGTGTTACATCAATATCGAGCAAATTCAACAAAGCTGTATACAGGAAACTAATAAAAGTTGAGTTAACATCAGTGGCTTTTGCCTTATGACATCATCATTCTTAAGGTGTTCTCTAATCTTTTCCATCATTCAAATGCAGATGTACCAAACTATGTAATTTCCCTGCATAAAACTTGAAATAAGTATAGATGTGAAGGCACCACTGGACTCACCTCGTTCTGGGGACATTGAACAGAGCTTTAGCCAGTTTCTTCCTGTTGGCCTTTGTGTTTAGATTCAAGCAGAAGTCAACAGCAGCCTGAGATATTTAGAATATAAGGATCCAATCAAAAATAAATTTGCTGGGCTAATTTGCTGTGCAAGTAAGATATAAATGAAGCACAACTGCATGACAAGGACTCCTAAATTAGCAATCATGTCTACAACTCCAGGATAAGATGATGGAAATCTTAAGAGAACAGAAGCCTTTACAGCAGAGCATCATATGTCCATTTAGTCGCATGCAAATTTCAATTGCTGAGGAACAAGTAGGCCTATGCTGTGATTCACAAAATAGAGGTTGAATTCAATCAAGCCTGAATAAATTTTAGGATTATCCTCAACCATAATGGTCATATCAAATATATCATGGAAGGTATAGTTTACACACAAGTGATCCCATAGCTCATGGCTGCTCATGAAGATGAAGATATAGTATTTTTCTCATATGATAACTACAGTAACTCACTTGAAATATGCCATTGAACTTCCCTACATCCTTTCAGCAGCTTCAAGAGACTCGTGGCTCCCTCAGGGTTTCATCGCTGTTCATAAATTAGCGAATGGGCCTATATTAGTCATCACAAGTCTACACATTTACAACTTTCACCTTACAAAAAGTCCACTGACCTTGTCTATATGGTCTCTGTTGACACACTGTGGGAGGCTGTTGATGTATGCATCCATCAACATCTTGAGGGTGGCATTACTGATCTGTTCGCCCTCATCAGCATCTGAAAAAGATGAAGTAACACGGGATAGAGGAGCTTGTAATTGTATGGGATTTTGGAATCTCTCCTGCCCTGCGTCCTGGGGACAGGCAGGAGAGATCTCATCTTTTTTACAACAGACCATCCACACTACTCTCAACTGTCCCTGAGCTGCACGGGAAATCAGGGTCTGCGGTGGGCCCTGCCATTTGACAACAGGGTTCGCTTGATGAATATGAATATGTTCGCTTGCACACGCTTGATGAATACAGCTGGGTGCTATGAATTACGAGCCAAGGTCACTCTCCCCTCTAAATTTTGTCCCCGGTCCCAACAAGTCATGGAGACACTGGGAGAAATCCTGATGAGCATCCACACTATAGTTCTGGAGGGGAAAGTCCAGCGAAATCAAACTTTCCCTGTGGACTCCCCCCCCCCCCCCCCCCCCCCCTTTGCAGGACCTAGTGTGAACGCGAGCTGCACCTTGTCCATGACAAAACTGCTGGGAATCCTTGTGAGTGGATAAAGGTCTAGAATCGTAATAAGGAGACCCTCAGTTCTAATCCTATTACTATGTCAAGTGCAAACATTCTTGGACAGGGTGTCTTGCTCACAATGTCTTAACCTAGGAACAAGAATGGGTACTTGGCATGTGCCCAGATGGTAATAATAATAGTAAAGTCCTTGGGAAGATCAGTGATTTGGAGGAAGCATCTACGCTACAAAAGAGTTACAAAATGGAGTGCACAGTTCCTCACTTCACATTGTTTTTATCTAAACAACTTGTGTATAGTCTTTTTCTTTTGAAGCACTGCTCATGTTTTCTGACCTTCATCCCCTTCAGCCGGGTCCATCTCTTCCAGCGCCATCTCTTCCTCTGGTTTCGTCTCAGTGGCTTGCTCCTGCTCCTCCTCCCCTGCCGCCTCCTGGTCTCCCTCTTCCACCGTCTCCTCCTCATCAGTCGCTATCTCCAGGGCCTTTATGTCTGGGGGTCAGAGGTCAGAGGTCAGATACACAGTTGACAAAATGCAAGTGACAATCACAAAATGCAAACACACTGGCCAAGTCAAATTAAGCTCACACAGCATAATGTGGACATTTGTTGTGCTGTTGTTGCTGGGGGGTTTTTGTATTCATTTCTCTGGAAAACAATTTGATTTCAAATTTGATAAAAGCTATTTGGATGCCCACAGCTGTCAACAAGACGAGGTATAACAAAATAGGATCTGCTACCTAGATAGTCCATCTACTCATATCTTCACGTACATAACTTGCCCCTTGCTAACTGCTTGACAGATTTTTTTTGGTCATATTCAGTTTTGTGTACAATTGAATACAATCAGCTACTTGAGGTAATTTCACCAAATCAAACAGGCATGTGCATCACAGATCAAAACAAATGGAAGTCTACATGTATATGCCACCTTGAACAGACTTTTAGGCAGTAAACTCAGTAAGACATGATATCAAAACTCTTCTTCTCACATAAGGGGAGAAATTCAGCTTTCCTGGGAACTTCTCTGTTTGGTTGTTTTCCACTATTCTTTCCTAACTTACCATCTTCAAGCTTCTCCAATTTCTCATCTTCTTTGTCTCCAGGTCTATTCACTGACCTCTGGTCTGCATCCTTGAACAAGATCTATGAAAGACACATTTAAACAATGATTAGATTGCCTATGAGAGTAATGAAAATGTAACAATGAAATTCAAAACAATGTAAAAACAATAAAGCTAAAGAGATAGCATAATACTTACTACTATGAAGGTGGAAATTTCAACGGTGTGGAAATTTTTGCACATTTCATGCTTCCACAAGCTAGTGCAAAAATAAAAGCATGCAAATGTTTTTGCTTGCCATATGGTCCAGCCATTTATGTCCTGATTCTGCCGAATTAAAAATACAGAAATTTAACCTTATCTGGCTAAGTGCGAAAAAATTACTTTATCCACTTTTACAATATCTGTTTGAAACTGCAAGTGCACTTTTCATTTGCTTCTCATCTGATTCCTGAACACACAGTATTACGGTATCATGTAGCACAGATGCCACTGTTTTAATAGAATTCAGATAAACTGAAAACCACTTCCACTGGACAATGTTACAGGGACATTTCCAAGGCATACTATTCTTTACCAATTCAATCAGACAATGAGTTAGTTAAATTAGCAACAAATTTCATCAGATATGCCAGCAAAACAGACACATATTCTAAAATTAATCTTCCTGAATGAAGGAAATTCAGTAAACTTTACAGCGAACAATGTCATGGGTATTTAAAAAATCTTCCAGCAAACGATAAAACTATTGAGGAAGACAGAGTATGCAGCAGGAGTATAGATTAATTGCTGGACGATGCATCATACAACCCTTTGGCAAGCTGAATCCAGCCTAGCCTCTTAGAGAAACACGCTGTTATGCACATTTGTGTATACTTAACTCTGATACCGTACATAGTTTATTAAAATTGCCCACCAACAGCGATGCAAAAACTAATCTTCAACTAATACGCAAAGATACATGTGCAATTTGAACTACAATCATTGAATTAAATCATTGGTCATGTCTTGATCATGGTCTAAACCTCTAAATATAGTGAGTCAGCTTCAAGGAATTCCAGGCTTTGATTTGATCCATCATGTTCCTACTACAGGGAAACTTACTGCCGGCACCATGGATCGAAGGTTGATGAGATTCTCGTGGAACGTCCTCGTGTCCTCGTCTTCCCAAAGCGAGTTCGCCCAGTCAAACTCGCTCAGCTGACCGTCGGATCCCATCATGTCGATGGTCAAGATGTCCAGTTCATCTTTGCTCAGTTCTGAAGAGGAGTAAAAAAAATGAAATGAAATAAAATCTGCAAAAGCACACACTATTCAGGATGGAGATAATGTCAAAGAAAAATAAGAATTGACATGCTTTGCTTGAACACATTGATACTCCTCTCCACATGACTTTCCTAGCTTATGCTGGTGACAAAAATTTAAACTTTCATCAATAAGAAACTTTGAAAACACAAGACAATGCGAGAGACTGGTAAACTTGCCCTTCTTACTGAGGAATTCTTATTTTCTGCAATCATTTTTCTCAAAAACTCTAGCACAATTCTTCATTGTCAGACGAGCATTGTTATTCAGAGCTCACTTCTACTGTCATATTTTGCATTTTTCAAAGAGCTGCTGACTTATTGTGCAACGGTGCAAATTTCCTCTCATATGCACTGAACCTGCACTATATCGTCATTGACAAAGTAGATTCAAGGGGTCATTTAATGGGCACGACCATCAAAACTTGCCTTCCACTGGCAAGTCCGGCATGTCTTCATCTATCAGATCCTGTGGAAGAAACAGAAAGAAATGAAATATCCTGCTGTAACAGATGTGAGCCATCTATCTACAGTTGGAAGGGACATTTGTGTCCTACTCTCCAGAAACCACATCACTCCCTTGCATTTATCTCTTTGGACTTGTTTTAAAGGTTGCTATATCACCAACTATGCAGGATAATGGCTTCATCTCCGCAAACCCTGTCAAACTCCGCAAACAATGCCAATGGACTTCTGCTCATAATGTGGAGCTACATGAAATGGAATATCTGAGGAGGCATATCTCATACTCTTCATATCTTTGGTCTCCATTTCATTTAACGAACTGCTTATTGGACACATGTATGCCATGTAGTCAGTCTATGGTGAATCATCGTATCTCAGGGGTGACAAGTTAAACTAGAAACCAAACCTGGATTTTATACATCTCATAATATTTTGTGAAACTACAAGTTGCAGTCAGTGGCCATTCTACTATACATTTCTTTAGTGTGTCATCATTCGAATACATCTTTCTCAAACTTGTCTCACTTTTAAAATATATTTGTCAAGAACAGTAAATCTTTTTACCTCTTGGCAAGAAACAGAATTAAAACAATGAACAGAGTGGGTGGTGGAAAAGTTAGGTGTTTGACTTATGGAGCAATACCATAGTTACAGCTCGAAGATAATTTGTCAAGATTA
Organism: Diadema antillarum; assembly: GCF_040938485.1. Classification (NCBI taxonomy): domain Eukaryota; kingdom Metazoa; phylum Echinodermata; class Echinoidea; order Diadematoida; family Diadematidae; genus Diadema; species Diadema antillarum. The sequence continues at coordinate 4,614,804 of NW_027270963.1, read as the reverse complement.
ACAACAACAAAAAAGTAATAAACGTAGACTAATGACTTACTGCAAAATTTGAGGTATTCATAAGAAGCTTCTGGTATGCCGTTTGCTTCTCTTCGAGTTTCTTCCTCCTTTCTTCACTCAGCTCACCTTTGTTCTGTTTGAAAAGACCATTTCAACATTAGACAGAAACAGAAAGAGATCAAGCATACTCTCACTATAAAAACATTCTTAATCTGGAAAGACAACTACAAACACGGCCAATCTTTTGATTGGTGGTACTAATCAAACAAAACTACTGGTTTAAAAAAAAAAGCGACAAAAATCTACTGAACTTCCACACACACTGAATCAAACAATTCTTATCAGGGAAAATGTTAAAGTGCATCATAGAATCTTTTTTAACCAAAATGTCTCCGATCAACATAATACTCAGTCTTGGTTCTTGAACCAAACAAGTCCTACGGTATATGCTCTAAACTTTTCTTCCGTGCTGCTACAGCAAACAATTCTTGCCTATAGTCAGGACCATCCTCAAAACGGGGAACTGCATCTGAGTGAAGCTAGTGAAAGTGAATTGACAAGTAAAACTCACCTGCAGCGTCCGCCTGTTCTGTCTCTCAATGTTCTGGAGGTCCTTGTGCTGTCGCTGGAGGAACTTGGCCAGAGAGCCGTAGTGGTCCTTGAGGAGGTTGCGATAGGCCGTTTGCAGCTGGCTTGAGAATACCTCGGGTGTTACCAACCCCAGCTGGAACTTCTCTGCCAGCAGTCTACAAGGATATGATGTTAAAGAATGCATCTTTAGAAAGAGGGCAAACTGGTTCCTATAGTAACAACAATGTCAACATCAATATCATCAACATTATCATGATGATGGTGATCATCATCATCATCATTATTATATCCATAATAATATAATGATGATGAGACTAACAATTAGAAAAAAAAAAAGAGGACAAGAAGAAATTAATGAATCAGCAGTAAACTTGATCTCAGCATTCATGATTGACAAGCAGAGGTCTTATTCAACAACTCTGATGCTGCATAACGTCTGTTTGAATGAACGACACAGAAAAAGATTAAGTAAAGAAAATCGATATCCTACGGACTGTACAAGTAAACTCAAGGATGCATGCAAATAAGTCATATAAGGGCTAAATGTGGGTAATAGTGCTTGGATGAATGAATTAATGAATAGACAAGCACTTGGTAAATTCACAAGAGTATGTATGGGCCAATATTTGAATTGACACTAGGTGTACAGTGATGAGAGTCAACGAAGACTGAAGCAAATTACCATAGAGCTGAATGAACAATTGAAGGAGTAGACATATTGTTTACGCCACATATTTAACTAGTCCAATTTTTAGCGTATCTAGACTTCCTCACAATTTCCCGAGTGGCTACATTTGCGATTGTGGAGTACAACAATGGACGGGGAAATGCATGGTGCATGTAACAGCCTTGTCAGGATCAGATTTAATATTTCCATGTGTGGTTAAAGTTGCGACTTGCAAATTTCATGAAAATAAACCCCCTGCAAAACACATGGCCTATACAGTATCTAAATAGACACTCAGAATATAGAGGTGAGAGTAAATGAAAACTGAAGCAAATTACCATTTAACGAACTGAACAACTGAATGAATAGACATAAAACATCATCTAAGAATCAAATGAATGATAGAGTAAAATGAAAGCTGCTGGAAGTACCTCTGTTTTCTGGGCACGATGCCAGCATAGTCCTCTCCACAGTGCTTGGTGAAGCTGATGATGATGCTGATGTTGTTGTGGTTCTCCTTGTCAGCCTTCATGATGGAAGAGAGCAGGTTGTTCAACAGCGGCACCCCTTCCTTCTCAGTGAAGATGCCATTGACTATGAGCTGCATGTGATTATTAAAGAAATCCAGTTCATCATATGATGTTTTAGAATAAGCCAGTTCACAGTCAGCACCAGTCTGCACTGGCCTCTGGAACCAACAGACTTTACAAAATATGGAATAGTCTTTTAGAAGAGCAATTGAAAACAGCCAAGCAGAAAATGGTAACTTTATTCAAACAAGCGCTGCATGAAAACTTTATGATAATTTGGTTGATAAGAATACACATTTACCTGTACATCTCAATATGCACCTGGTTCATGCATGAATATTTATAGCATTGTTTTCATGAAGACCTATCCAGTTTTTAAATGCCTCAGTTACACATCAATCTCAAGAGAAGATCTGCATTGCCCTTTATCTGCACATGTTCAGATTGAAAATATGAAATTGTTTTATGGTACTATTGTATGGTCCCAGATGCTCAATGACAAGGATCACAACCACACTCTTCTTGAAAGTACCATATCTCTGTCTGTAATAATCACTTTTGACTCACAGTTTCTCATTTGCTACAGTCTCAATAGGCACACAAGCATGCATGCACACAAATTCAAAACATACATGCATACATACACACACAGCAGAAGATAAGATATTTTCGCTTGAAATCAAACATAACAGATGAGTACTGTCAATGCACTTGATATGAGAATACACTGTACCACGTAATTAATGTTGGCATTGAATAAAAAAACAATTATGTACATGGGAAACATTTACATTTCATATAAAGAAAAAAAATAATCTCACCTCTGCTAGGAAGCGCAACTCAACCCTGATCTTGCTGTCAAAGATGATCTGTGAATAAACAGGGCAAAACAAACAAGGAAAAGTAGAAATTACGCGGTGCGTAATATATGTCCCCGCCGGAAGTAGCATTTTGTAGCAAAATGTACAATATAGGTTAAAAATCAAGGTCAAACGTCAAATAAGTCAAAGGTCAAAATTCTGTGTAGAAGTTTTGAAGCCCTCACCTAGAGCCATCACATAAAGCAAACGGAATCGAAATCGGGTTAGAAATGGCGAAGGAGTAGCATTTTGTAGCCAATGTACAATATAGGTCAAAAATCAAGGTCAAAGGTCAAAGAAGTCAAAGGTTAAAATTCTGTGTAGAAGTTTGGAAGCCCTCACCTACTGCCATCACAGAAAGCACACGGAATCGAAATCGGGTTAGAAATGACGAAGGAGTAGCATTTTGTAGCAAAATGTAGAATATAGGTCAAAAATCAAGGTCAAAGGTCAAAGAAGTCAAAGGTCAAAATTCTGTGTAGAAGTTTGGAAGCCCTCACCTAGTGCCATCACATAAAGCAAACGGAATCAAAATCAGGTTAGAAATGGCGAAGGAGTAGCATTTTGTAGCAAAATGTACAACATAGGTCAAAAATCAAGGTCAAAGGTCAAAGAAGTCAAAGGTCAAAATTCTGTGTAGAAGTTTGGAAGCCCTCACCTAGTGCCATCACATAAAGCAAACGGAATCGAAATCAGGTTAGAAATGGCGAAGGAGTAGCATTTTGTAGCAAAATGTACAACATAGGTCAAAAATCAAGGTCAAAGGTCAAAGAAGTCAAAGGTCAAAATTCTGGGTAAAAGTTTTGAAGCCCTCACCTAGTGCCATCACATAAAGCAAACGGAATCGAAATCGGGTTAGAAATGGCAAAGTAGTAGCATTTTGCAGCAAAATGTACAATATAGGTCAAAGGTCAAGGTCAAAGGTCACAACTGAAATTCTGTGTAAAAATTTCAAAGCTCCCATGTAGTGCTACCATATACAGCAAACAGAATCAAAATTGGCTCATAAATGACAGAGAAGTAGCAAATTGAACATTTTGATCACACATGGACATACACACAGACAGACGGACGGACGGACGCACGGATGCACGGACACACACACGTACGGAGCCCGTTTCATAGTCCCCTGCTCGAACTCGTTCGGCGGGGACAACAAACTTGTTCAGAGCTGAAATGGACTTTAAATGAGGTGATGGACCGCTCAACAACTTCCCATACCAATTCAGACATAAGTACATTGTGATTTAATCATCCCAATATTAGAATCACATAGAGTTTATTGTTCATTGACACTTGCATTTCAGCTTGGTTTGTTGAAAATGAAATGAAAACAAGGAAAAAAACCCTGATATTTATGACCACCTTGCATGTTTTGCATGAAAGGGATATGTTCACCGTTCAATACAATCACTTCCTGTCCAGTTGATTGGCTGCATGCAGGAAGTACAGATACAGCTATTGAAGCTAAAGACGACAATGAATACCATTTCAAGTTTACCGGTTGAACTGAAATTGGTGTTAAACTTTTGATCTCAATACAAGAAATTTACCTGTGGAATTTTCAGCTGTCAACATTACAGCCTTCATCAGCGGAATGACCGGTCTGGTGATGGTTGATAAGCCGCTCATACGCTTTGAGAAGTTTGTAGCGCCCCCTGTCTTTATTGAGAGAAGGTTGGTAGGCCCTGATGTAGATTGCTTCCTTAACTGAAAATTCCTGAGGTAAACAGCTTGTATTCAGATCAAAAGTTTAACACCAATTTCAGTTGAATTTCCAATACAGACGAGCTTCTACTCTAATAAAGTTTACCGGTTGTTTGGCATCCTTGTCCTCTTTCTTGACAGGCGGTGGTAGCGCCCTCTGTATGCCCTGCAGGAGCTGCGTGGAGAACTCGCTGTAGCGCTGGTGGAACAGGGAGCTGAGGTAGATGGCGCAGCCGATGTCCGCCATCTTGAGCTTGGCCTCGCAGAACGCGATGGCCGCCTCCCCGACGTACTTGGTCAGGTTCAGTCCCTGGAACTCCTTGGCCAGCGAGTCCCTCTGCTGCTCCGTCAGCATTTTCTGCCAAATAGCGGAGGAGACACAGAGCATGGTTTCAGTTGTGAAACACTTCATCGTCTCCTTGTTGCCATATCAGTTGACATAAAAACAAAATATAGCACATACTTCTACTACTCTGTACTAAAGTCTTAAAATGTAAATCCTCACTTTATGTTCAGGTTGGCTTTCATAACTAGAGTAAAAAATAGAGTAAAATCAGAACAGAAAGAGCAAATGCAAATATGCATTTTATTTCCTCCTATGCAGTTTGTTTGCAGTGGGACTGTTTTTAGGGACCACCTGTGCCTGAAGACTACTTTTCAATGTCTTCAGATGATTTTCAAACATGATGTGACTGTTTTACAGATTGTAATATGATAATAAAGAGAACATGACCCTCACAAGGCCATACATCCTTCTGATTCTAAACTGTACAAGTATGTACGGCAAATACATTTCAGATTAAAGAATGGGTAGCGAGAATTTTTGGCAAGAAAAGTACCCATTCTATATTAACACAGATGATGCACATGTCTTTTCCTGCGTCAGGCAGAATATAGTGTGCATGCGGTAACTGATGACATAAATGGTATCCCGGGGTACCAAATAAAAATCAGCCATTTTGTAGAATTATCTTTTTTTTTTAAAAGGTTGTACCCTGGGTGCCAAAAATTGGGAAGTTATTTTGGTGCTGGAGCTAGTGCACGCTAGCCACTGCACTACACTGCGCTGCACTGAAGCACACGCTATAATGCCAGCACAGCATACCATGCATGCATAGTATCACATGCAGTGGCATGGGAATGACTGTAGATGCACACACAGTGCATGCATTTCTCTGCGGCTGTCCTCGAGTGGACGTGAGGTGGCACTACACAACGTGGTACCCCAGAGTACAATGGTACCCCAGGGTAACGCATGATGCATCAACTATGGAATTTAGCCTAAACCCACTCGGCTTCGCCTCGTCAGTTAAGCATTCCATAGTTACCTTATGCACACAATTCCGACTGACGCACTCAGACCTGTGCATCATTTGCATATTGGCAAACTTAAAGTTCTTTGTACTCCCCTCCCCCCTCCCCCATACACAAACACAACACCTACCAGTTTCCTAATGAAGGCAGTGTTCTTCTTGAGACTCGAGTCCAGTTTCACAAAGAAATCCTCGTCGGGCCAATTTGAGGATGCCCCAAGGTTCTTGGTCCTGGTGGCAATTTTGGTTTCTTTCCTCTCCAGCGCCTCTGCGTGCGTTTCTCTTGCCAATTTCTACATAGCAAAAGCATACAAAGTTAGAACAAGGGATTCAAGGCAGTATTTGCCAGTATATATGCAATCATCTATCTTGGTCACTCTCTCATGAAAGCTCACTTGCAGAACAAATCCTCAAGACAAAAAAAGAAAAAAAATCACCTTAAATACATGGCATAATATAAATATATACACACACACACATTAAAGTAACTGCAAGGGAAGTGAAATATACAAACAGAAATTCATAATCACATGTAAAAAGGCATGCTACATTCTACACGGATCTTGCATGTGCCACCTTGCTCGTATGGCTTTATCATATCCTAGAGAAAATTCCCCTTGTTCTTGAGTCCTCTTGTCTTGGACATGCACAAGAACATATTGCATGTGGTTCTATCATGAACAGAATCATAACAAAAATGTTTCTTCTGAGTACAATACAGAACATTTTGTGAATAAATCTCAAGTTTTGTGTATGTCTCATCATTACAGTCACATGACGACCACCGCAACTTTTTGCAGTTGCTTCAGAACTACCTTTTTTCAGGCGGTCAATGGCAGTCCAATGGTTGCAATATTCTTGATATAATTCTGACTTAATTCGATATTTCATCATTTTTCTTTCAGTTCATCAAGTTTGTCTCTGGATTACAGAGATGACAGTTAGAATAAAAGAAAGGGTCTGATATGCATCTACATGAAGCTACTCCATACAAGAAAGGGCCTGAACTTTGATACTACCAAGGCCTGAATTTGGGTTTATGCTTGAAAACTGGGATTCTTTTGGATTACATTTTCCCTCATAGATGGTACCTGTTAATCAGACATCTACAAAATGCCCCAAACTTCTATAAGAAAAAAAAAAAGTTAAGTACGATTAAAGTATATATAGGATTAGTTTCTGAAAACTTGACGAAAAGAAAAACAAACAACTCACCTCTTCTTCCTCCTCTCTTCGCCTGGCAGCTTCTTCCTCCATTCTTTTCTAAGATTTCACAACAGAAACAAGTATTAAAACCACATTTATATATATAATATATGTATTGCCCATGAAAACCACCTCATATACTTTCAATATAAGAGGAAGAAATGCACAAATCCTGACTTGAAAATAAATCTAATCCCTTACTGCTTAGAATGGTTTCTTCTATTTGTTTCTTTGTTTTAATTTTGTTGGCTATTTTTCTTTTTATGGGGGGGGGGGAGGGTTGGGGAAGAGAAAGCTTGTCATCATCAGTGCTCACTGCTTGGACTGTTCTCTTCTCTATCCAGTCACCTGTCTCTTCTCTCATCACATATATCTAGCAGTTTTCATCCCATGGAAACTTAGGATATTGACGCATTATCATTTAAAGGGGATGGCTAGTAACCAATCAGTGGGAATCAGTGGGAATGCTGAGGGATGATTGTTCCAATCCTTGTCGGATTCATTTAAGAGTACATTATATATCTACTGTTGTGACAAATTATTTGCTTCAGAACGGTCTCATATTCAAGTAATGTGCAGATTAATGCCCCGTCACTGACCAGGCACGCTAACCTGGAAACATTAAACAGCACATTACTTGAATATGAGACCATTCTGAAGCAAATAATTTTCACACAACAATAGATATATAATGTACTCTTAAATGAATACCACAAGGATTGGAACAATCATCCTCCAGCATTCCCACCGATTCCCACCGATCAGTTACTAGCCTTCCCCTTGAACATATCCTGCTTCCACACTTAAACTCTCATCTAAATACAGTGAGAAATACAATCCACCGCAATTTCTTTAATATCCTTAGCATAGAGCATTACTCATACAGCTTGTTGGAACCCAGAAACATATACCATATGACTGTGCAAAAAGTTAGAATGATGTCACCATATTACCATTAATATCATCATCATTACTTACATTACCATCCATGTAATTTCACATTGATACACAGGGCATAGATGTATGTACCTGAACAATGACATTGCATTGCTCATCATAAATGACAAAATCAACACTACATCAAGTAGTCTTGGCATTTACTCTAGGAGAAACTTGCCTGTTCTTCCTCCTTCTTTTTCTTCTCTTCTTCAAGTCGTATCCTTTCTTCTTCTTTTTTCTTCTCATTTTCAATCTTTTTAGCTTCCTCCTCCTTTTTCCTTTTCTCCTCCTCCTCCTTCATTCTGTCTTCTCTTGACTTGGACTTGTGGTGGTGGTCCTCCTCCTTCCTCTTGGATCCTCTTGAATCTGTCTCTCTCCTGAAATGAAAATGGAATAAAAGGAGAATGAAACCATCATACAGTGCACTCCCCATATAACGAACATACTGTAAAACATATTTTCACTGCATGAAATTTTCGCGAATTGGAGCCGACAGCCTTTTTCGTGGCATTAGATTTTCGCAAGTTGCCTCTAACATTCAGTGTGTATAGTGTAGACAAGAACTTTCAGTGTTTATGGTGTAGACAAGAACTTTCACATGCATTTTAATTTTGCGAATCATGGCCCTCACAAAATTTGCGAAAAATGACAATGGATGCTAACAATCCTCGTTTTACAGTAGTTATAACGAAATTCTTGTTTTCTTGTTACAACAAAATAAAAATTCAGGTCCCCAAATTATCATCTATATTACATGTTTATACACAACACTGTTCGGTAATAATGAAATTTCAATATATCAAAAGGAAACCACCATCCACTGGTACTCCTGTTATAATAGTTATTCAAAATTCTAGTTACAATGAAAATCAGAATTGAGGTCCCCAAATTGTAATCCACGTATGTCTATACACTATACTGTTCGGTCATTACAAAAGTTTGATATAACAAAAGATAACCATTCTCCACCGGTCCTGAGGACTCCGTTATAACAGGAGTATGCTGTATATATGAGGATTGAGTGAATGCACAAATAGTATTAGAACAAATCAATACATTTGGGAAAAATCGGACAATCCTTTCCAAAGTTATGAATTTCTAAATTTTGGTGCTGCCATCGCTGGACGAGTAGACTACAGGAGTTTGTGACATCACCGCAGGACAAGGGCACAAAGAAAATATTTCGAAAATTCAATATATTCTCACTTTTCTTGCAATAGTGAAAGAGCACTTGACTTACCTCTTTCAAAATGCAAGGGGAATAATATAACCTTTAATATGTGTCAGTAACAAGTCACCTGGGAATGTGTACTTCTCAATATAAGATTTACCTTTGTGGAATTCTCTCCATATTTTCTTTATATCATCCTGCCTTAACATCATAGACATTGTTGTAGTCTACTCATCCAGCAATGGTGGCACCAAAATATTACAAATTCATATTTTTTTTAATGGATTTCAAATTTCCCTCACACTTTGCAGAAATGTGTTTTGCTAATATTGCTGTTTTCACTCCATCCACATTTGGGTTCCATTTCCTTTTAACTCTCTCTCTCTCTCTCTCTTAGTATTCAAACAATATATTTGGTTATATTACTTAGATATTTGATTGAAACTCTTATTCTTATATCAGGCATATTGAAAAATGCAGATCTGACCTGTGCATGTCACTGATATATATTTGTGCCATACAATCACATAAAAACCACTTTATATTTGTAAGTGATTGTATTGTAATCTACAGACTCTCTTACGCAAAGCATACATTCTACACCAGTAAGACTTTCTGAAATAACTTGAACTTTTCAGCAGGATGCTGAACTCTGTTGTTGCGCAAATCTTCACTGGACCTCTCTTACTGCCTGAATATGGCTGAATAGATCCAAGGATCAGCCTACCTGCGATCTGCCACCTTCTCCTTGTACTGGTCCCCTCTCTGTTTCTCCCTTCCTTTTTCCCTTTCCCGGTCTCTATCCTTGTCCCTGTCCCGAGACCTTTGACCCCCTTGCTCTGGAACGGGGTCTCTGCTTCTGTCTTTCTCCTTCCCATCATTGCCTTTCCTCTGTCCGCGCCTGTCCTCCCTTACTGCTCTTCCATCGCTTCCTTTAGCCTCGGGAGCTGCCTTGCCAGTTTTGTTCTTGTCCTCGGCCTTCTTCGCTTCTTCCTCGTTCCGTTTTCCTCCCCTGCTGCCAGATCTCTGGGCCGAGTATGACTTGCCCCCTCTCTCTTTACTCGGAGTGTCAGCATCAACTGAATGTTTCGTACTCTGCTTGTCAACTTTGACTGGTATTACGTGCACTTTGGCAGGGTCTTTTGCTGCTATTTTGTCATGTTCGGGGATGGCAGCATGTTCCTCTGAATTGTCATTCCCTGCCTTATTGTCACCCTCTTTTGTTACAGATTTTATGACATCATCACTTCCGCTGATAGTATTTCCAGAATTGTCATCTTTACATTCAAGCGAATGAGATGCTGTTGCTGTTTCACCTTGTTCTACTTCAGCAGAACTAGCATCAATGCTGCTCACTTCAGCATCCTTATCAGTGCCAGCCACTTGCCCATCACTGATTTTTTCATCTGTGTGCACCATATCATTCTCCACACTCTTAGGATTACAATTTTCAGACTGGTCTACTGGCTCCGCTGGGTTCTCGGTCTCAGCCTCTGCCCCTGCTGATATATGAGTTTCTCCTTCGGGCAAATTTGGCTCACTATCGACGGATGCCGTTCCTTTTTCTCCCACATGTTCAGATTCGGTCAGAGATTCCTTGTTGCCGACAGATACCCCACCCTCTGAGACTCCTCCATCCTCTTGTCCTGGGGTCTCCTGCATACCATCTGTCTGAAGACTTTGGGATGGGGACTTGCACGGATCGGCTGGATTGTTGGCTGACGCCGTCTCATCTGTCTGCGCTGATCCATTGTTGTTTCCCCCTTGATCTGTGTCCATGCCTTTCCTTTTCTGCAAGGAGTTCAAAACAAACTAAAGCATGAGCTGCAATCAAAAGTCATTTCTGATCACCACATACCAGATAGTGGCACTTTCTTAGTCAGTGCCTAAAGAAGTCCAACTTTGAAGGTTTGCTGCCTCTTGAAGGATACACTTCAATCAAATTCAAATTGGGATATACAATGCAATCTATGCAGCCAAATGAAATCTGACCAATGAAAAGGGGAAAATGAAGACTTACTTTGCACAGATTATGTCTAGAGAAAGCAAAAAAAAACAAAAACAAAAACAGGAAAAAAATCACCAAGATCTGATCTGTGACATCCGAAAATCTATGTCCACACAGTCTGTGCTGAGTAACTACTAAAATTTTTAAGTGCTGATTTAAGTTTTTGTTACTTCCAACACATTGTAACATTCAGGTTTATTTCAGCTAAACAATATAGAATGTGGTCTACCAGATCTAAACCTAACTTGTTAGATTTTTCTACATGTCTGTCATCTCTCGACCGATAATGTGGACAAGACTGTGTGATGCACATCACATCAGCTCATGTCTTTCGAAACATTCGAAACTAAAACGTTACAGCAAAAACGATAGGTGGGACTATTCGAATACTGTCGGACGTACGAAACTGGCATTCGTGGCTGCACAAAAATTAAAATTGCGTGAAATTTGAGGATCTGCTATGGCATTACGAGGGCAAGAACACTTCTTTCAGCACAGAAAATACAATCCAGGCGGAATTAAACTCACGAATTCAAGCACTCCAGCAAAAGAAGCCTACTTCAGTCGTGTCAACAGGACAGACAATCACGGGTATCGGCTGGGATTCTGCGACTGCGGGTCAACAGAGGTTACACGATTTTGATCCGACGATTCGCGATCGCGACACGAGTCGAGTGCTAGTGCTCGTCGAGCACACACGATGAATAGGAAATGCATTATTCATCAGTGTTGGTCTATTTCGCTTGGAAAGTGTTTAAAAGGAAATAACAACAACATCAACAAAAACATCAACATGCTGTCATAAGTTGTTATGATACCAAAGCTAATCATGTCGCCAGAACACTTGCAGTGTATACATACTCATAACCGAACATCTTATGATAGGAATAGCTTATAATTCGATATCATGTTCTTGATTCCTTTTCATATTTTTTTTCCCTCACTGGGATATTTATTACTCTCTTTCATCTGTACACGTAATACATCATATTTCAAACAACATAATACTTTTTTCAAATACAATACAATATAATATACATCAAGAAAAAAGGTGTCTAAAGAGACACCATTTTTTCTGAAACACTAGCAACTTATGATTATTTCTTGCAATAAATTTCTCTTTATCATATTATTCCCTTATACTATATTTACATAAATCAAAACGAGGTGTTATTTTTCTTATTTTACAAACACAAATTTTATATCTCACAAGCATGGTAACACAATTCAATGCCGCATTGTTAATACCCCCAAAACCAAATAATCTATTTTCCGTCGTAAATGTTATTTCTAACCCCGTGTTGACATTAATCCATTCTTTTCATATCTTGCTTTTCTTTCCTGCGACCACATTTTTGTCTTCTCGATCATTTAAAAACGAACAAACAAGCAAGCAAACAAACAAACAAACAAACAAACAAACAAACTCTTATGCGTTCTGTGACAGACTTTTGTTGTTGTCTTTTCTCAGTTCATGTATTTTTGATTTCTCTCTTTTTTTCTTTCTTTCTTTTTTTGCAACGAAAGGGAGTCACATAAACAGATTCGAGTGTTATCTCCGTGTGTCTCCGGAAAGCCCAAAGATTTGATGTTTCTGCTCCTGCAACAATTCAGGGCCCTGTTTCATAAAGCTGTTCGTAAAGTTACGAACAACTTACGAGCGACTGGTGATCAGTTCTGATGTTCTATACTTATCAGAATTTCCATAATTTAGCACAAGAACTTATCACTAGTCGCTCGTAAGTCGTTCGTAACTTTACGAACGGCTTTGTGAAACACCCCCCGGTCTTATTGCTCCGGTCTTATTTTCTCCAAGGACTTAAAGGGTTATACTAGGCCAGGTTAGGGTTGTGGGTATAGAGAATTTATGTTTGGCTTAGCGTGCATATATTTCATGGGAGCAATAAATTATTGTTGCAGGAGCAAATGTCATGGAACTTGATTAAACATGCTCCTGACCTTCCCCTCATATCGCATAGTCATAACATTGAGAGAAAGCTGTAGCACAGCTGGCCACCGGTAAATTTAGTAAGGCCAGTTAAAGTTAACGAGTCTCTGGATTGTTGACGCAGCCCGGAGATTTTGAGGTTGAATCCTAGTCCGTGCTCGCATCCTTGCTGAAAACAAACAAACAAACAAACAAACAAACAAACAAACAAACAAACAAACAAACAAACAAACAAACGAACAAACAAGCAAACAAACAAAACAAAGCAAACTGAAAAGTTTAATCTACAATCAATGTCCCTCATTAAAAAGATGTTGAATAGAATTGGATTGGTTGAAAGAAAAGAATGTTCATTTTGTAATGTGTATGTTGAGACTTTACATTTTTTGAGTGAGTGTCAATATGTTGATAGATTGTGGGTTGAAGTAAGAGAATGGATTAATGTCAACACGGGGTTAGAAATAACATTTACGACGGAAAATAAATTATTTGATTTTGGGGGTATTAACAATTCGGCATTGAATTGTATTACCATACTTGTGAGATATGAAATTTATGTTTGTAAAATAAGAAAAATAATACCTCGTTTTGATTTATGTAAATATAGTATAAGGGAATATTATGATAAAGAGATATTCATTGCAAGAAATAATCATAAGTTGTAAGTGTTTCAGAAAAAATGGTGTCTCTTTAGACACATTTTTTCTTGATGTATATATTATATTGTATTGTATTTGAAAAAAGTATGATGTTATTTGAAATATGATGTATTACGTGTACAGATGAAAGAGAATAATAAATATCCCAGTGAGGGGGGGAAAAAAAGATGTTAAAAAAAAATGGGGGACACCCGAAAAAACATATAACAAACAGACCTATATAAATGGAAAAAAAGCAAAATGGGTTCCAGAAGAACTATAGGCTGACAAAGGGGAGGGGGTTGGGTGTGCGTTTGAACCGATCCGTCTCCCCCCCCCCCCTGCACACACACACACACACACACACACACACACACACACACACACACACACACACACACACACACACACACACACACACAAAATAATCCCCGGCATCCCAACATTTCTTTTATAATTTTTACCCCTGTGGCCAATTTCTCGACTATATTTCAGTGTATCTTACTATTGCCCCGCGTCTGTCTGTCTTCCATTAAAAAGATAATAATAATGTATATATACTAGGAGGCTTTCATTATACTAGTAGTTAGGCAAAATGTCGGCGATGGAGGGATATGGTGGGAGAGTCATCTCTCTTCCATGATCCATCTCCTTGCTATATTCGTGTACAGGTTCCGCTGAACTGGAGGGCATCCGCACACACACACACATCTACACACACACACACACACACACACCCCTCCGCTGGCGTGTCCAGGGTCTGCTTTAAAAATGACAAAGAAAAGGGCCTATACTTCTTCCCACTTATAGTATAAGTTCCAAATGCAACAAAAGGTTGTTGCTGTTTTCAAATCAATAAAAAAAAAAAGAAATCCAAAGACAGTTAATGCCATTGACATATAAGATTTAATCCCCCCTCCACCTTTCCACTCTCGCTTCGTCTCGCTTCAATGTAGTGAGTGAGATCTCTACCCGAGAGCCATGAACCAACTCTCGACTCATTATGGCCGAACGCAGGTGGGAGAGGGGTTTTCAAACCTCTTTTCCTTGGATTTTCAAAGAATAGCTGGTCAGTATCGACTATGATAATTACTCAACAATTAGAATTTACATTGATTTTCCACTTTATCTGCTGGTTATGTTTCTTGTTATCCAACAATGAGAATACTCATCTATATCATCTACTTCTAAAACACTCTTTTGCATCGTTGTGATTATTTATTCTTTTTTGTTACAATGGCAAAGTGTGCATTGTTTGTTTGTTTGTTTGTTTTTTAATACAATTTGTGCATATGATTTATATTGTGTTCTCTGATCTGTCCTTCCCAACTGGATGGAAGTCGAATAGACACATATGCTGCTTTATCACGTATTTTCTTTTTCTTAATGAAAAAAAAAGATAAATAATTGAACTGAATTGAATTGAAAAGTAGAATATTGATGCCCCTCATCCACCATCGTGGTCGTACATCTGTATCACCATACACTCCACTTGTCATTGCCGATGAGCACTATATCAACCTCCTTAGACTTACGTAGTAAAGACGACCGCGTGGAACAAGATGTGACAGATGTACAATAGTTTACCTATTCACATTCTCCCTGAATATTAATTTTCTCACTTTTTTTAATAAAAATTTCCCAAATATTCCACCAAAAGTGTGCATCAGATCGTTGAATTTTACATCTAAAAATGTAATTTAAGCTCCCTCGTGAGGGAGAGCGTATACCGCTGCCATACTCTCCCCTTGCTGCGAGGGGTCGCTGCTTTGCTTATAGACATCGGATTTCAAATGGTTTTCTCAGTAAATGAGAAAATCATGTCACAATATTACAGAAGGTACCGGTAGTTTGTTTGGGCTTACGTATATCGTTTCACTCTATTTTTTGATTGGACACTTTCCAAGCTCCATCGAATGTGCATGCTACGATGTGCTCAGATCATCATAAAATTTCAATTCTAATCAAAATGAAAAAGCTCCACAGTGCGGAAGGGGATATATCCCCTCACCCTCGCTCCCTCAATATTTATTTTCTCACTTTATTAATTGAAAATATCATTCATTCATTCATTCATTATTCATTCATTCATTCATTCATTCATTCGTTTGTTAATTCGTTCGTTCATTCATTCGTTCGTTCGTTCGTTCGTTCGTTCATTCATTCATTCATTCATTCATTCATTCATTCATTCATTCATTCATTCATTCATTCATTCATTCATTCATTTTTCGATCTCCAGCAAAATAAACTCCTGTTTACATAAGATATGCATAATCATGTCAACATTACAAAATATGATAAATGACATTTATGGATATAATTATGACAGGGTGAAAAAAAAGAAAAAACACAAAAAGCATTCTGAATTTTAGAAAATGCGGGAGATGGGGAGGAATGCTCCCCCAGTGTAGGGACAGAAGTATTGGAGTAGTATGTGTATTTTTCTTCATGAAAGTAAGCAATCTAGCGGCACAATTCGTCGCTGAGTTTACCGAGTTCTTTTTGTGGAAAGCTGCAAGGCAGAGAATTGCAGAAATCTAGACGAGACGAAATAAGAGCATGCATCAGTTTTTCTGCCGCTGATTTAGTTAAATACAAACATGTATCTCCGAATTGAGTTCAGGTTACGCAAATGTAATCTTACAGATTGGGGTACATATGAAATATGATCTTTGAAAGCCAGATTTGCGTTAAACACCAAGATAACGAACTTTGTTCGCAGGCTTAATATTACTATTTCCACTTCTAACATAACATGTATCAGAATTCACTTTGGACAACATCTAACCCATTCTGTTTGGATCCTATCAGAATAAATTCTGCATGACTTACTGTCGTTAAATTTCAGACCATTTCTTTCCATCCCATGTCTTAACATCATCAATACACAATTCTAATGGTTTTAAAGCTTCAGAGAGTTCAATCCTGGTTGGTGATATAAGACACAAATATTTGTATATCATCTGCATAACAGTGATAATGTTAAGTCTTTCAAAAATGTGCCTAATCCTTGAAAGATACAGAGAGAACGGAAGTGGTCAACCTACAGACCCTTGTGAGTTGTGGGACACCGCAATTAAATGTAACCGGACTGGAGTTACTGTCATTGATCTTAACGACTAAGTGAACGGCTAGTAAGGTAAGATTGAAAATTCATCGAGGAAATCATTGAACTGGTTTGGATTAGGAGGTCTTTCATACACTACTAGGGCCTATCTTTCCTTGTCTAATGGATTGTTGTTGTTGAGTAGGCCCCTAAAGAGGCCCTGATGTAGCCCTATAGTGAACTTTCAGACTTCCAAACTCTCAAGCTGCAGACGAGCTCTTTGTCGGATCCCCGGCCCCATCCCAAGCCTGAGACAGGTCCCCGCCCCCTTACCCCCCCCCCCCCCCCCCCCACCCCCTCATCACACACACACACACACACACACACACATGCTTGGCCCTACCACCATTCTTAGCGCCCCTCCCCGCCCGCGCCCAGCCCCTGCTGCCCGCCCCCGGCGGCCACGGGCCGCCCCAGCCCGACACCATCGAATCGATGATTGCTCCATCCATTATTGGTGTGATCCTCCATCCATCTGGCATCCACGATCAACTACGCTACTACATGTACACTGTGGAACTGCAGTCACGAAACTACATGAAGTCAAGATTGCAAGAATTTTAGTAGGTGAGGCATTAGTTAGATATGTGTTTCATATCATGAAAAATGGAACGGTAGACAGGTATAGATGTTATTACGGTACTGAAGATAAGTACAGCGGACAATGCATCACATAGTCCCATGAATAGGAATAGGTGTCTGGTGTACGATATTTGCTTTCTTTACTTTTTGTGCATAGACCTAGGTCCTAGCCAGTGGCAATGATGCATGGCCCCATTACGCTTTACGTAAGTTCTATTTACTTAACCTGCGAGTTTGCCAATTATTTTGGACATTATCGTGATATAGTCCCCACCTAGTTCCCCACCACAGTGCGCGTGCACCTGTGCGTTTAGGGTTAGGGTATAAAGGGTAACCGCAGCAGCGACCCCATACGGACAAATACGTACCGTTACTGTGTTACAGCGCCCCGCGACG
Organism: Diadema antillarum; assembly: GCF_040938485.1. Classification (NCBI taxonomy): domain Eukaryota; kingdom Metazoa; phylum Echinodermata; class Echinoidea; order Diadematoida; family Diadematidae; genus Diadema; species Diadema antillarum. Next base: position 4,597,139 of record NW_027270963.1, on the reverse strand, counting down.
GGGTTAGGTAGGGTTTTATTTAGTACAGACACGCAGCGGTGGGAACTATATCACGATTATGCCTTATTTTGGTGAACAGACGCACAAGATGCCGAAAAAGTAAGAAAAGCGGTAAAAGAAAAAAAAATGGCATGAATTGCTGTCTGTGTTGTACTGTTGTCTTTTACTGCGACCAGCCCCAATGCTACCAATCATCCAAGGTCACGCCACGCCCGTGACGGGGTTTATGTTGGCCTGTAGGCTGTACTTAGTCTGGGAAATCCGCTCATGACAGTCATGTTGATGAGGCGCAGTGCAGTGTGACCAACGAAAAACACAGGATTGTGCCTAAAATTATGCTAAATTGCCATGAAATTATGTCAGATCAAGTCAACCAATTGTGATGCCTCAGCAGCTGACAAGCAATAAAAAAAAAAGGTCCTCACTCACATTTCTTTTTGCTACAAATTATGGTGTCCGATCGGCTGACAAGCAAAAAACCAATAGAATAAAAATTTAATTGTGGTGCCCAATCTCCTCCCATTTTTTGCTACGATCTGTGGTGCCCGATAAGCCGACAAGCAAAAAAAAAAAAAAAAAGAAAGAAAGGCCTCATATTTTACAAATTATAGATAGCTAGTGCCCAATCAGCTGACAAGCAAAAAGAAAAAAAAAAAGTCCTCAACTTCTGTTCTCCCAACTGAACTGTGGCTCTCATTCACCAAAACAAAACAAAAAACCACCAAAACGCATCTTCACAACTTTTTAGTGTCAATTTCATCCAAACATCGGCACACAAACTAACAAACCAACCAAAAAGAGGTACCACAGTACAAAAATCGCGTGGAGATTTCCTTTCTGTAAAAATTATGCCAGATTTGTGCTAAAAACTGCCAAATTGTGCCTAGCATAATGCCAGATGCTGAAACATCTAAAATTATACCAGAAAGCATAATTATGCCAGCTCGGGCAACGTTGATGAGGGGGATTGGGGACTCCTCTCCCCCACATGAGCACCCCTGCACTAAAGTGCTAATGAGGCCCTTGGCCCGGGGTGCTCATGGGACCTCCTCTTCACTTCTCATCCATCTTACATCAGACATATAAATTGTCGCATATTCGCGCAGTGGTGATTTTGTTTTGTTTTGTTTTGTTACACACACATCTCCACCCTCCATGATGAAAAGAACAAAAAAATGATTATGTCCGTTCATTTTGACAAAAATCAAGTTTTAATCAACCGATATGCAGCGACCCACTGAGGAATGGCAGCAGGTTCGGCCAATGCAGGGCTGCTGCACCTATCGCCCTGGTCTGACTTGAAATTTTCTGTGTTTTTTTTCTGGGGCTCTCAGCTCTCCACGCATGCATCAGCCCCATGAAACTGAAGTCTGACATCATTTTACAAATATTTGTAAAGAGAAAAGTAAAATCTGAACGAATCTGATCTTGTTCACACATTCCGAATTACTATTCCACATTGATAGAGTAAGTGGGTACTCCAATTTGTCTGCAGAATAATCACTTTGTGGGTATTACAGGTTTATTTTCTTTGTGAATTCCGCTGTTCACCAGCCTTTTGGCACCTTTCGTGCAAGTGTCCCGCGGCATTCAGCGCAGACAGCGCGCAAGCCATGCACGCTGTGGGATTTTCATATCGAGCTTGCGCATGCGCGGCAAGAGATTTCTGTGCATAGCATTTTATTGCATCATTCATGGCTTGTGCGCTGTGATACTCAGATGAGCACAAGACCCCCCAGGGTCTCGTATTTACTGTATAATGTACCACAGCAAAGAATCAAGTGAGGTTTTGCCACAATTTTATTTAAACTATTTTTTCCACATATATATGTATACAAAAGATTGTTTGTAAAAGAAAAAATACTAAACAGCTGAATATGAAACAATATGATTTTTGTTTTCATTCTGTGCTAAAATCTCTGTAGTATTGTAAATATAAACAAAGACATTAAATACACCATGGAAAGACACACATGGAAGGGAGGTGACATAAATTATTTCACAATCAAACCAAGTATCCTTTAAATAACTCGTGGTCATAAAGTACAGGGATCACAGAATAAGGAAAGTGAAACTCTGATAGTTCTCCAGGAATTGTTTTAAACAGTGAGGCCCGAATTCACAAAGGTGGTACAATATGAAACCATGGTTTAAACCATGGACAAAGACCGTAGTTTTGTATGGGGCGCCAAGTGTCGCATGGCCTATTTCATTACGAAATCAGTCATTTCGTCCAACGTAATGTTAACATTTCATAATGAAATGAACATTTCATCAATGAAATCGATGAAATGACTGATTTCGTAACGAAATCGGCCATGAGACACTTGGTGCCCCATACAAAACTACGGTATTTGTCTATACCATGGTTTCAATTGTACCTCCTTGAATTCGGGCCTAAGTGGGTATGTTTATAGTGTATCATGGTGTAAGAGTCCATACAATCATACACACAAAAAAGAGGATATTATTCCCATTTAACTTTAAAGGTCCTGTTTACCTTTGGGAGCAGTTATTCTAAAAATGTTCAAGATGTCACATTTGATGCATATGTGTAGGTCAGTTGTATCACAAAACATCCCACCATCTAAGAATTTTGCAAGAGAACCTGGAATATATGGAGATATCACTATTTTTCTCAATAAACCGTATAGATGGTTTAGTGTGGAAACATTTTTATTGTAACCATTGTTCACATTTTGTGTATTTAACAATACTTAACATTGATTATCTAATTCAAATTTTTACATTGATTGTTTCTATCTCTAATACACATTTTGGAACTACTTTGAAGCATTTATGCTGGGTTTTTATTTTATCTGCAAATGGTAAATTATGCCTTTAAGCAGCAGGGAGGTGGGACAGAGAGGGAGTTGCGAAGAGTTCTTCAGTCCTATGTGCTGTGCCTGCCACCAACTCTGTTTAGTTTCATTTTCTTTGTAATGAAATTACCACTGCTCTGCTTTGTGATCATTGCAAATCATGTGCTGTTAAACCGGTACTATCACACATATTCTAGTGACAGCCAGCACAATGGCATGCATAGGGTCTACGGGATTTATTTTACACAAGTTTCTGTAGGAGGAGAGCAGCAATGCAAGTATTAAAGGGGAAATCCAGCCCAAAAATAAGTTAGTCTGATGAAAAAAAAAGTAAAATCTTACGAGTACAACAGTGAAAATTTGACTGAAATCGGATGAAAAGTAAGGAAGTTATGATATTTTAAGTTTTGCTAATTTCTGCAAAACAGTTCGTGTATAGGGGATATGCAAATGAGTGAGCTGACCATGTCATGCCCTCACAATTTTACATTGATCGTGTACAAAAAATGACAAAAATTCAATGTTTTTGTCATTGAAGTTTGATGTTATTCCTGGTTGAATAACTTCAGAATGGTGATCAGTTAATTAATAGGATTTGAGCCTCAGGCATAATTGTGTTTGAATGAAAAACTGGAAATTTCAAAATTTTATGTACAAACTCTATGGCAAGTTGTGAGGGGATGACGTGCTCACTTTGCCACATGCATATTCATATTGACCGTTCAAGAACTGTTTCCTCAAAACTTAGTGAAACTTTGAAATGTCATAACTTCCTTATTTTTCAACAGATTTTGATCAAAACCTAACTGTTGAACTCAAAATATTTCATTCTTTCTTATCAGACTAACTTATATTTGGACTTGATTTCCCCTTTAAACCAGAGATATTCACAAGGTATCTTCCAAAATTGCCAGAAATGTTCATACAGGTGCCTCCCATTATAACAAAAACAAACACATTCAGTTTTATGTGATAAGTCTTGTAATGTTTGATGAGAGAGTCAAAATGATCATCTTAACTAGTCATTGACACCTTTTACTGTTGTTGTTGATAATGCACAGACAGAACACAATGAATGATGGCAATTGATTGCATAGCAGCAGGTCTTCTCCTCTTCCGGTTGGAGTACAATCCATGATATGGTGTATTTTCTTACTCATAGGCCTACCAACCAGGGGTGGATCCAGAATTCTGTAAAGGGGGGGGGGGGGGGGGGGGGGCGTGACTAATATTTCGGGTGCCACTTCCGGGTTTCATTTCAGTGTACTGTTTTTCTTTTTATTTCTTTTGTTTTTTACGAAAAATAAAGGGGGGGGGGGGCGTGCGCCGGTTGCGCCCCCCTCTGGATCCACCACTGCTAACTGACTAGTCTGGTGATTTTTCTACTAGTATTTTGGATGGTCCACTTCACCAGGTTTAGCACCCAGCCACCCTGCTCTTTGCAACAAACTAATGAAGTGGGATCTTTTACATGCATGGGATGTGATACTCTCACACATGGGATCTGTTTTTATGTCATACCTGAGGGATATAACGCGCTGTAATAATGCTGTAACACGCATTTCCCATAGACACTTAGCTGGGTATACTCAGGACCAGTCTTCAGTTGGTTAAATACAATTGTATAGAGTAAAATCAAACAATCAACGATGTGTAGGTTCTCATCACAATTACCAGTATATAAATGCACAAGGTCCAGAGTGTCACTTAGAAAAAGAAAAAAAGAAGAAAAAAAAGGTGCATACTGTTGCAGCTGTACTTTACACATTGAAAGTTATTCATTCTCAGACTGACTGTACCCCCAACTGTTTGAGCTCATGGGTAAACTCTTAGGTAAATTTTGTGGCCTGAGACATATTCTACCAGAACAGAATGTAGAGATTAAACTCTCCTTGAAGATAAAAGTAAAGAAGGAAAATTCCCAGAAATGATCATGCAGGATGGTAAAAGAGACCACTAAGTTGTTCTGCGATCACTTCCTTTATTATTATATTTTCTTTAACAGAAACCTCTACTTTGCTTTCTCTGTTTTGTTGTTAATTCGTAATTCAGACATGCACAATTACCCTTTTTGCAGGTGAAGGGTTGAACTTCCAATGTAATATGAAAGATGATTTCATGCCCTCGTAAATTGTGATTTTTTTAAATGAAATCATGTAAATGCTTTCTTTGAAGTTTGCATAAGCCAAAGTCGCATTCGGTCAAATTTTTCCTGATGTCAGAGCAGGTCAAAGTGAATTCTCAGACCAAAATATAGAGATTGTGTTTACTACAATGTCTAAATGATGAATATGACCTCAGTAGCATTTTATCCTCTAAAAGCCATATAGGTATGATCTGCACTGAGTTGACCACATTCGTGAGTGGTGTCGAAAATTTCCTTTTTTTCACTACATTATACTCATTATTTATCTCTTTTTGTTTGGGGGTGGGGGGAGCCGAATGAAGGATTAGGAGAAAGTAGATGGGATATCGTAGATTACATTAATTCTGTGCCATTAATAAATAGGCATAAGTGTTCCATTGCAGTGCTAAGTAGTGTAAAGGTGACTCCTGACTTGCCGTTTTCTTCACGACATAGTTTTTCGGCATTCATCTTCTGCTCACTTAGAGAGATTTATAGGCTTCGTAGGCTATTACTGCTGCATGCAAGTCATACAGAGAGAAGAGGGGTTCCAGGAGAAACCCTATCACACCCCCCTCTGATTTCCCAAAGTACTCCATGAAGATGGACAAGACACTATTGTATAAGCTGTCTCCAACCCAATTGCCCATATTCAACACCATTGTGTAGATCAAGCACACAGCGGCCCACTTTCTTTGCGGGGCCTCTCGCAGGTCTTGGCGTTGGACCACTATCAGGAAGAAGGTCATCAGGAAAACTCTGGCGAGTGAAGTAACCGAAGAGATGGCAATGAAAGTATATTGGCTAATTGTTTGCACTGACAGACTTTGATGTCTTTCTTTGAGAAGGCTGACTGTACAGATGAAACTCAGGAGGTAAAAGAAGTAGATTCCACATGAGGAGACTAAGAGCATCAAATCATGTCCCTCGAGGAGACCGCGTTCATGCGAGATGCCACTCTTAGGTCGAAATTCAGGGAAGCACTTTGTAATGCGAATGTGGTAGATGCACAGCAAAATGAATGGCAAGGTGTAGGAAATGGAGACTAAATCTACAAGGGTAATTGTGAGGAAGTTCTGATTATTGATGGTGATTTGCCACCAGATGATTGCCCCTAGTAGTGTGACAGCTAACAGGGCGATGACATACTTCAAATAAATCTTGTTTGCTCTGTTGCTTCTGGACCCTGGTTGGTGGTGGCAGGGACGGCCTTTCAAACACAAGGAAAGTCTCTCGGGGACGCAAGCATTTCGGTCTTCGATTAACTCGAACACCACTTCTCTGCTGTTGGAAGTAAGTGATGTGGGTAATGCTAACAGCCATTTAGGAAAGATGATAGCTGCTCCATTGATGCCAAATTCAACATAGAGGGGTCGTGCAAATTGCCTTATACTGGCAAAAGACTCTTGCATGGGTGCTGTTGTGTTGGCATGGAGATAAGGGATGTGGAGGAGGGTCAAGAAACTTGTAGGCGAACAGGAAGTTCAGACGTCGCAAGGCCGACCAGAAATACAAGCTGAATGCCACCGCAAGGAAATAACACAGGAGTGGCTTGTCTGTGAATACTGCATCGTGAAGTTTGGTCAAGAAAATTAAGGTTGTACAGATGGACAGAATGTAGCAGGCGTCAAGGAGAGCTTGGATGACCAGGTTATCCATGGGGCCACTGCCCTCAGAAAAACAGATGCACATCTCCACAAAGTCACACCCAACGCACACAATGCACAGGAAACCAAATATCTTAAAGACAGAAAGAATTGATTTATGCTGAGGAAAAAACAGGGGATGGTCTGATGCTCTTGGAGTTATCCGATCATGTGCCAAATCTTTATTGCAAGGCACTGTGTCGGATGTTAGATATGGTTTTGTACAAGTCATCAATGTAGAATCTTTTGTTGGTCCCACCAGCGAATTCGTGGCAAGTTTCTTGGAGCATTTCATGTGAGATGGTCTTTGTCCATTGAGAAGCATTTCTGAGGTGCACTTGTGTCTATCAACTTTGGTTGGATGTGGTAAATGTTGCAATTCAGCAGGATGTGTTAGTGATGTTTCTGCCCACTCGGATTCAGAATGACTGATATTGAGAGTTAAAGCGGCAGCTGCATGGGAGGCACAGGAGTTTCTCTGTCCTGAACAAGATGATGGCAGAGACTGGGTTCAGGAGTTCGGGAGAAGCAGCTGTTGGCAGCACCAACTGGAGAACAGTGACCCCTACTGGCGGGACCAGGTCTTGAGTGCGACTGCTCGCAGGAACCGTAGCTTGGAGAAGGGTGCGCGAGTCCTTGACTGCCAATCGATTGTATCCTTGATGGTGCAGCTGAATGTTGGCTGCAGGAGACGAGAATCTGTGCACAGTGTTGGCACTCCATTGGCCAAAAGATGGTCTGCTCCGTGTGCAGTTTTGCCTTGTGCCAGAGGAGCCACATGGAGATCAGGCTGACGATGAAAATAGATGCGCTGAGGATGATCTGCCCCACGATGTAGAGGTAGTTGTCTTCGGGCATCGTTTGAAGCGGGATGTGTGGTGTGAAGGAGAACCACACCCCTAGAGTACTCACCAAACACATCACCAGAGCACTCGTGAATTTACACTTCGCAAGGACTATTTGACTGTTGGCCATGTTCACGAATTAAATGTCCAAGGGTAATCCAGGCGTTTTAACTGATGGAAAACAAGAAATCCAGTGAGAGCAGTCTCCAGAACACACCGTCCACCACATGCATAGTAGAGCTGCATTGAGTCAGCCAAGCATATTGATACAGGTTGTTTAACCTCTAACTACTCATCAAAGCTCGGTTTCACATGTATACTGTGGTCTGCTTCAAATGTAATCAATGAAGATTAGCATACCGTGTAATTGCAATAGAAAGTAAAAGTGCTTGAGATTGGTGGATCGATGAGCGTGGGAGAAGGCTTTCCGATGAAGTGGTCACAAGACCCATATCATTAAAGAAAATTAACAACAATGCAGATGTACACCTGATTTCCTCATCCTCATTCTTGGACAAATTGTCCATACTCTCTGTTTGGCCTATTGCTCATTCAGGGCACATGATCCCGCACTGGAGCTCAGTTTAAAGGGAGAAAGTGTGAGATTAAAGGGATGATGGTACAGTTTTTGTTTAGATGAGGCTGCAGGTTTCCAACTTTTGTGTGTATGTGTGTTTATGAGACAATGAGAAACCTCTTACAAAATATTAAAGAGCATATAACTCTTAAAGGAATCCAAAGTTTATTTGATGGACATTGGTCTTGAAATGGCTGAGATATCCAGAAAAGCGATCCTAATAGAATGTGACGGGCCACGACTTTTATTAGGATCTCTTTGTTTTACCTTGTTTTTGGATATCTCAGTCATTACAAAACCGATTCTCATCAAACATAAACTTTCAATTTCCCTTGGAATTGTATGCATTTTAACATTTCATAAAGTGGTTTCTAAATATCTCGCAAAACATTAAATGCTTAATCCTCACCTCAACCAATACTATACTATCTCTTTAAAGGGTGTGTACAGTTCTGGTCAAGGTGAGGATTTAGCTATCAACGTTTTGCGAGATGTTCAGAAACCACTTTATGAGATGTCAAAGAGTATGCAATTCTAAGGGGTGTCAAAAGTTTAGTTGATGAAAATCAGTTTTGAAATGGCTGAGATATCCAAAAACAAGGTGAAACAAAGAGATCCTAAAGGCGTGGCCTGTCACCTTTTATTATTATCACTTTTTTGAATATCTCAGCCATTTGAAAACCAATTTTCATCAAATAAACATTGAATCTTTCTTAAAATTACATGCTCTTTCATATTTCATAAGAGGTTTCTCATTATCTCATTTAGGAATGTTCAAAACATGAATTCCCACCTCAACCAGTACTATACAGTCCCTTTGATATAACGCAAACAGTCTGGTGCTGTACTTATACTTGTACAGCAACATGCCTTCAGATATCATGGAAGCCGAGCTGTCAGAACATTATGTGGTTGTTACAATGCAGGGTGTGTGAGTTTTTCCCCCTAGGCAATTCCGCAGTTAGGTGGACATGACATGGATAAAAGAAATGTGCCTCTTTATCTTACTCTTTAATCTAGGTATCAACTAATGCCATGGATGTTCACCAATCATTAAGGTCTTTCAAATTCAGTAGATTTTATCTTTCGTATTGATTGATTTCGCGAGATCTAAAACCATCATTTAAAATGTACATGTGGGACTGGGGATGCTGAAATTCACTTAAATGCAAATTACAGTGGGTTCCTTTGAATTTTTTTCCTCAAAGTTTTGCTAAAGGGTAAAAGATAAATACATTTAAATACTCCAGAAGTCATGTGACATTTTGTCAATTACAAAAGGGTGAAATGACCTGCGGAATTACTCCGGACAAATGTAACGTTACTAACCGTAACGTTACTAACCATGCTTTTGGGGGTCTAGCTAAGAAATTATTGGTCGAACTGCTAAAAAACATTGTGTGAACATTTGTCATGATGCAATAATTGAAATTAATGCAACACTTTATTTCAAGTAACTTGAATTTTTGCACACTTTTTGTTACAAGACATTGATTTTTTTGTCATGTCCTTTTTTCGTAACGTTACTAACCAGTCCTTTAAGTTGCCATAGCAATGCTATTATTTCTTGGATTGTATTCATCCTTATCTGTATCATAAACCTGGGAATGATGAACATGTTTTTGACATAATTTTGGCTTGAAATGAATAAATGGTAATTTAGTAGTAAAAACAAATATCTAAATTTGTTCAAATGTAACGTTACTAACTGCGGAATTGCCCCCCTGCAAGAGTGCATTTTAACAAAAGCAATTCTCATGTTAAAGTAGTCACATAATTTCAGCTTTATATTGAAATATTTGGTAGATTTGTTCAAGTATTTCACTTCTTTTAGGATGAATTTCCCGAAGTGGCAAAATTAATTTCCTTGAAAATCAGCTGTACTTCAGATTCATTTTTGTCTTTCAAATTTTACAAAGTGTTTATGGCGCCTAATCTCATAACAACAACAACCACAGAAATATCAAACACGTAATTAGTTGGCAAGGCATGTCTTCACGTGAAATTCAGAATGTCCACCATGGATGCAGTGAATACTGTGAATCCCCATTGTCTCTTTTTCTAAAATTTTATGCAAACACACTCAGTGAGAGAAAGTCTTCTGTAATGAAGGTGAAAGTGATAAAGTGTCCTATTAAAGTGGATAGACCCAGGTGAGAATATGACAAGTTATTCAAGTTGAATAACATTTAAGCTGAATAACTGATACTTTTCAAGTGTGTAAATTGAGATTGATCACTCAGATCATGTTTAGATACAACTGTATATGCATGTCACATAACTGCTCAAGAGGTTGCACACATATGTTGAGAAAACTATTCCTCAATAGTAAACATCACTCAATTAGAATTTCCTAAATTTATTCACCTACAGACAAAGGTTCGATTTTTGTGGTTTTCTTCAAATGTGCTTCTGAACAGATCACTTCTTCTGTCTCAGAGAGTCTCAGAAAATGTCTCAGAAAATATCAAGAAGGAATTGTGTCTGTACAGAAAACATGACATTTTGTGACATTTTGTTTACAAGTCAAGAGAGGACATTCTGTGAGCAACCCATTGCACCTGTGACTCAGAAAATCAGTCTTGATGTGCCTTCAAGACACAAATGATGTATGAATAAAAGCCTGAAATTTCGCAATCAACAAAATGTGGGCAGAAATATAAAACAACTCTGTAAGCATCTTATTCAGGCAAAATATTTTGTCACAACATTGACCTTACCCCTGGTACTTTTTATGCCTCCGCCACGAAGTGGTGCCGGAGGCATTATGTTTTCGGGTTGTCCGTCCGTCCTTCTGTCTGTAATCAATTTTGTGGACAGCGTAACTAAAAGACTGTTTGAAGTGTCCTAATGAAACTTGGCATGTATATGTATGAGTGGGCAAAGTTGTGCCCATCAACTTGTAAGATGGACATGCTCAAGGTCAAAAGGTCAAGGTCAAATGCTCAAAATTTCACTATTTCCCCCATATCCATGCAATGCCTGAAGGTATTTTATTGAAACTTAGTGTATATATGAACTACCAAATAAAGATTCCCCAGAGAGAGTTTCGGGTCATGAGGTCAAAGGTCAAGTCAAAATGTTGAATTTTCACATTTTTCTCCATATCTCACAAATGGTTTAAGGTATCTTCATGGAAGTTAGTGTGTATGAATGTACTGACTGGCCTAGGGAATTTAGGGGTCATGGGTCACAGGTCATGGGCCAGAGGTCAAGGTCAACTCCTCAAACTGTCACTTCTTCCCTCATATTTATGCAATGTCTGCAGGATTTTTCTTGAAACTTGATATATACACGTATATTACCCAATAGAGATTCTGTGGGAAGTTTCTTGCCAAACGGGCAAAGGTCAAGTGAAAGTGCTAAATTTCACTTCTTCCTCCCTATCTCGAATATTTTTGCATGTTCTACCTGACAGTGATTCTCTTGGGAACTTTAGGGTCATAAGGTCAAAGATCAAGAGTCAAAAGCCAGGTTTAAATGGTAGTATTTTACCATTTAATACTGAAATTACACTTTTTCTCCATACCTTGAAAATTACTCATTGGATAAACTTATGAAAGGGTCAGAAGTCAAGTAAAAATCCTCAAATCCCAAATACATGTACAATTTGTACTCTTAGACAATTTAGCCATTCATCCAAGTAAACCTAGTTCAAGGAAAGTGAAGATTCAGCACATTTGTGACAAATCTGTCATTTTAATATTTTGCCAGTTATGTGAAACTGTCATCACACATTGTGAAGACATTGTACTATGGACCTATTAGGAGAACCATGCATTATGGCGGAGGCGTACCAGTCGCCGTAGCGACATTTCTAGTTGTATTTGCTATAATACTGTAAAAGTGGTTTCTTTCGCGTACAGAAACTTTCGCGGTTTCCATCGGTGCTGACTTTTTCGCGTGTGTTTAAATTCACGGTCGGTAATGATAGCGTTGTAACAAGCGACGAGTTCAAAACATTTTCGCATGATGTTAAATTTGCAGTTCAACCTCAAAGCGCGAAAGGCGCGAAAATAAAAACAAAGCGAAAGAAACCACTTTTACAGTAGTCACTACACGTGTATCAACAATTTTATCACCTCTGGCTCTCCTTTCAGGTTGCAGATCCCCATTGTCATGGCAGCCAATTTCTCCGATTGTATGTAGATGAGGAGGGACATGGAGCGCCTCCATACAGCCGTTCAGAAGGGTGACTTGGCACAGGTTGTCAAACTCTCCGCCTCGGCAGTGGCAGACGGCCGAGTGTCGGGTGAGCTCTTGGAGGCAGCCAACCCCAGGTCCGGGGACCGTGCCCTCCACCTGGCAGCCCGTCATGGGCGCCTGGCGATCCTGGAATATCTCAAGGATGCGGGCGTCGACCTGGAGAGCGCTAATCTGGACGGGAAGCGGGCCCTGCATGAATCTTCGGCAATGGGTCATGTGGAGTGTGTGGACTTTCTTCTCCAACAGAAGGTGCATGTTGATCCTCTGAAGAGAGCCGATTGGTAGGAAGAAACTGAACTTGTATTTATACACATATTATACTGTATACAACTCTGCAAAGGGATTAAATTCAAGATCAAGAACCTCAGTGACATAAAGAGAAATCAGCATTTTCTTGTTTGGAAGAAAAGTTAGCGATCTCCAACCTTTGAGATGATATACAGCACATTTACATTTTTTTGATATTTTGGTGAGCTGTTAATTTCCCAACTTGCAAAATATAGCATATTCTTTTGTTGTTATGGTTGTAATGAAAAAGTTTCAGTATGTGTCTGATGCATCTGGATGGAATGGTATCCTGGAATACCCGGGTCAATTGGTTCTTTGTAGCTTTATATGTGTGCCTTGTACTCATCCTTCTGAAAAATGTGCATCCTATCCCTACAACCCAGGACTCCTCTCCATCTTGCTTGCACAAAGGACAGTCTGGAGGTTGTGGAGCGTTTACTCGGTGGTGGCGTCGATCCAAGTCTGCGCAACAAAGACGGCTGGAATGCCTTTCACATCGCAAGCAGGTAATCCTGAAGGGCAGTGATATTTTTCTTTTATGCGAGTCAAAATTTCTGACAGTTTATGATTGATCAGTTGATGCCCTCGTTGTCAACCTGAAAAAATAGAATATGGTGTGATCATAAGTTCATGAAAATGATGAAGATGACATTGTCATTTTGCAGGGCAGTCTCAACATCATTGGTATCAGTGCTCCTCCTGACAGCCTTACCATTATGATCATCCCTGCAGTACTAGGAGTATTTGTAAGACACCCTCTTCAGAGCAATTATTGCTTCAGGAATTCTTGCTGAAAAATGTGGAACTCTCTCCAATAGTCCCCATTCTACAGTCCCCCCTAGTTCCATTTTACAAAACGTGGTAGTGTTCTTTCAGTGGTACATGTACCAGTACCAAGAATCATTTCCACTGTAATTGTTGTTACTTCAGAAATGTGTCGTATTTATTTATTTATTTTTTTGGGATGGGGTGGGCATGGGTAATAAGAAAATTGTGATGAATCTTCAGGTGTCACCCTGATTGGTCTGGTGAAAATGTTCATCTCCACAGCTGCAGGGAATAATTTTCAAATTCAAATTTGATTAGCAATTTCAGCTGATTAAAAATATCTTCAATGATATCCTGTACACTTCTATATAAGAAAACTGCTACACAAAAGTTAGTTTGTGTAAAAAAAAAGTTAGTGGTGTAAAAATGCATTGCAAATTGCTATGCGATACCAGGAAAATTATTCCCTTAGCTGTCATTCAATAGTTCTGTTTCCTCCTGATTTTGTACATGGTGCATTGCAGAGAGGGCCACGTTGACATTCTGAGCATCCTTCTCAACCACAGCAGCAACTTATGGGATACCACTAGCAAGAATGGTCGCACACCACTGCACACAGCGGGTGAGTAAAATTAGCCAATGAATGATAAATATACGTCAGTCTCAGAGGTGTATACCAGAATGTTGGCAAAGAAAATACACTTTGTATTACTGTAAAAGTGGATGTATTCGTGCGACTATTTTTTTTTGCGCTCAGCCGGTTAAAAAGAGTTTTAAAAAAAAAGGAAAAATGTTCCTGTGCTTTTATTTTTGCTCTAGCTTCTGGTTGCGCGAAGTGCGCGAGAATTTCAACACTGCAAAAATTTCTACTTTTACAGTACTCTGTGCATGCATGAAGCACAGTCTGCCTTTATTATGATGGACATCTTGAGAGAAAATAGTGGAGGATTGACAGACTTAACAACTTATCTGAGATTAACAAAAATGCAGGTTACCTCCATCTCAAGCTCTCGCTTGATCTTTATTGAAGCTTCATTAACATTAATGATAAAGTACATGGTGTTCTCTGTTTCTATCTGTCGGATACCAGCATTGCATGGGTGTGTGGAGGCAGTGGGGCTGATGCTGGAGAGATGTGGATATCTGGTGGACCAGCAGGATAGCTGTGGCAGCACTCCCCTCATGGATGCCCTCCGGGCTGGCTACGTCAACGTTGCGCAGATCCTCATCGACAGACACGGGGTGAATAGGAGATTTCTCTGTGCTGTTTAAGAGTCCGAAGTTTAAAGGGACTGTACAGTACTGGTTGAGGTGGGGATTCATGTTTTGAACATTCCTAAGTGAGATAATGAGAAACCTCTTATGAAATATGAAAGAGCATGTAATTTTAAGAAGGATTCAATGTTCATTTGATGAAAATTGGTTTTCAAATGGCTGAGATATCCAAAAGAGGTGATAATAATAAAAGGTGACAGGCCACGCCTTTTATTAGGATCTCTTTTTTTCACCTTGTTTTTGTATATCTCAGCCATTTCAAATCTGATTTTCATCAAATAAACTTTTGATACCCCTTAGAATTGCATGCTCTTTGACATCTCATAGAGTGGTTCCTGAATATCTCGCAAAATGTTAAAAGCTAAATCCTCACCTCGACCAGAACTGTACACACCCTTTAATTGTGAACACTCATGACCCTTAACCTTTTAAAGTGCCATTCCTTTCACCATCTTCATGTTTGGGAATATATTGGCGAAACACAAATTTAGCTGTGATAGAAATTATGGAGTCAGTCCTTTGACATGGTAGACATTAAACTTGCAAAAAGTAGCCATCTGTGAGTTGTCATAAGTTTCTTGCAAAATTGAAATATGCTATCAACTGTGCATTGAACTTTTATTTCATTGTGCCTGCTCAGGAAATACTCTGATAATACATTTTAACTATATAATATGGTCATTTTTGTTTTCTTTGGGGGGGGGGGGGGGGAGGGGGGGGGCTATACAGATAAACATGCTCATAACAAATGGAGTAGGTGTTTAATTTCAGTTTCTCATAGTGCCAAGTCCTGTTTCTGTTTACATTTAATGTTTCCCAGGCCAGTCTCACCAAGACGGATATTCTTGGACGGCAAGCAATCCATCTAGTCGCTCAGGCAGGTAACCAGAGGTCACTGAACTTCCTTGTCAGGCAACATCAGGTGGCAGTGGACACACTCACATCTCCTGGGGGACACACTCCTATGCATCTTGCAGCAAAGGTATACATTTCATTCATTATGTAGGGTTGTTGTTTTTATGCCTCCGCCAACGAAGTGGCCGGAGGCATTATGTTTTCGGGTCATCCGTCCGTCCGTCCGTCCGTCCATCCGTCCGTACGTCCGGCCGTACGTACATCCGTCCCGTTGTGTTTTTGTCGATATCTCAAGAACCATGTGGGTGGTTTTACATCAAACTTGGTATGAGGGTTTATCCTGGGGGGGATAATACTTTGTTTGGATTTTAGGGTCATGGGGGTCAAAGGTCAAAGGTCACAGGTTATTTTGTGAAAAAAAAAGGTTGAAAATTCATGTTTTTCTCCATATCTCACAAATGGTTCAAGGTATCTTCATGGAACTTAGTATATATATGCTTGTTCCAATGGGCAGTGATTATCTAGGGAAGTTGGGGGTCATGGTTCAAAGGTCAGGGTGTAAAAGGTCAAGGTCAACTCCTCAAAATATCACTACTTTCCTTATATTTATGCAATGCCTGAAGGTTTTTTTTTTTTTTTACTTGATGTATACATGTATTACCCAATATATATTCCGTGGGAAGTTTCTTGCCAAAAGGTCAAAGGTCAAAAGGTCAAAGGTCAAGTGAAAGTGCTGAATTGCACTGTTTCCTCCATATCTCAAAAGTAACTCAAGGTATCATCATGAAACTTACATATTTATGCATGTTCAACCTAACAGTGATTCTCTTTGGAACTGTGAGGTCAAAGGTCAAAGGCCAGGTTTAGATAATGTTATTTTCCCATTTGATACTGAAATTATACTTTTTCTCAATACCTTGAAAATTGCTCAATGCATAAACTTATAAAAGGGTCAAAAGTCAAGTAGAAATCATCAGATACCTGCACTCTGACATTTTAATCATTCATCCAATTGAACCTAGTTCTAGGAAAGTGCACATTCAGCACATTTGTGTCAAACCTGTCATTTTAATATTTTGCCAATTGTGTGAAACTGTCATCACACATTGTCAAGACATTGTACTATAGACCTATTAGGAGAACCATGCATTATTGCAGAGGCATATCAGTCACCGTAGCGATATATCTAGTTTTTTTTTATGGTGGTTTTGCATCGTAGCAGGCAGACTGCTTGCTCACTTTAATTTTTAAGCTAGCGTCGCATTGTTTAGAATGTGTTCAACATTTCCAAACTGCAATTATAGACGGTGATTTCTAAACTGAAATTATGGACATTGTTTTCAAAACTGCAGTTATGGACAGTGGTTTCCATGATAACATAAATTGCACTTTCTTCGTTAATGCTGGCAGGAAGGGCAAGACCATCTCATTGAAGATCTTCTCTCTCTTGGCGCAGATGCTAATGTGGTTGACAGCAAAGGCAGAACGGGTAAGTACTGCTAAATTCAAAATTTAGGATTTCTTTTGTGAATGTTGCCAACCTAAAATTTCCATCAAATCATGCCATGTAACTCTGTCCAAGGAATTTTCCACCTCCATCAAGGCAAGAATACCTGTGTGTGACAAGATGCAAACAAGGTTAAAGCCAAGTGATAGATTTTGATCTTAGAGCTTATGAAGCAAATGACATTACAATGTACCGTCACAAGGCCACACTTTTACCATTTTGTCATATTACAATTTGATGACCTTGCATTTCTTTTGTTACTCTAATGCCCGTACATTCTATGCAGTGGACTGTTTGTTCTTCACTGCATTTTTCTTTTTTGTTTTTTGTTTGTTTTTAAAGATAAATCTGCCAATGACCTACTTTGTACCTTTATTGTTGAGTACAGTTGAGGAAGTGACCAGATATAGTACTTACGTAATTCTGCCTATTTGTCCTAACCACATGAAAATAAAAGCATCTCAGATACAGGAACAGTATAGGCAAAAGAAAAAACAAGGAAAAACCTGAAGATCAAAATGTCATAAATCAAAGACTAACAACCATATCTTTCATGGATTCTTGGGTACATCATTACGTGCATAATCTTCTACAAGTTGTTACAAAATGGTCTTCACTTTGGTAATTCAAGTGATCAGTAAAGTATGAACATTTCCATGATCAACATTTCTGCATAGACTGCAAGTCTTTTCTGTTTCAATGAATACTAATGTAAAACCAAAAAACATAGGCAGTATGAAACTTTTGCAAAGTGGAACCGATGACTTTTTTCGTGGCATGAATTTTTCCCAAATTGCTGACAGTGATGGTGTACAGTATTGTAATCATATTCAGTGCATTGTGTAGACAAAGACTTTTGTGTGTATTTTATTTTCATGGGTCTCAACTCCTTGTGAAATTTGCAAAAGTTTCATGCATGCGAAATTTTATGGTTTTACAGCAACTAAAAGCTAAAGCTTGGAGAAATGTGACATTTATTTATCAATGACCCACTCTCTGTTTGACCTTTTCCAGCCCTCCACATTGCTGCTGGGTGCCAACATTGCAACTGTGTTCGAGTCCTCCTTGAGCACAATGCACAAATCCTCAAAGACCACAGCGGCAAGCTTGCAAAAGAGCTTGCCAGGCAGAGCGAGGTCATCGCCCTCTTTGACGGAACTTGATGCCAGCTGAAACAATGCATATGCATGTTCATTGTATCTTGAATATTCATTAACCTTACCCAAGGAGAGATTGATGTGATTCAGTATGATTGTAGCTGTGTCCGGGTCCTCCTGGAGCAAAATGCACAACTCCTAAGAGACCACAGTGGCAAGCTTGCAAAAGAGCTTGCCAAACAAAGTGAGGTCGTAGCCCTCTTTGGTGCCAACTGGAATAAATTGGTGCATATATGCATGTTCGGCATGCATTGAATATTCATGAACCCTCCTCATGGAGAGATTGATGTGATTCAGTGTGATTTGATATGATTGTAGCTGTGTCCAGGTCCTCCTGGAGCAAAATGCACAACTCCACAGAGACGAGAGTGGCAAGCTTGTGAAAGAACTTGCCAGATGGAGCGCGGTCATGGCCCCATGTGACAAAACTTGATACCAGTTTAAGTAATTTGTATACAGCATGTGATGAATATTCATGAAGTCTCCAGCATGTGATGAATATTCATGAAGTCTCACAATGATATGCCTTCTTTGACATGATGTAAAGTTATTTGATTAATGCAACTGCTGAAGGAGCACTCAATGCTTGTAAGCTAGCAACTCTCTGGACTGACTGGCTGAAAATTCCCTCCAAAAGAATTTGCCAGACAGAGCGAGGTTGTTGCCCTCTCCGATGGAACTTCATACTGGCTAAAGTAATGCATATGACATGCATGAATATTCCTGAAGTTGGGCACCAGAGAGGGAGATGTAAGTCAGGCACAAGAGAGGGTGGTGTACATCACACAGAGGTTATTATTAGGGACTGATGGTCTTGTAATTTGTTTGGTGAGATGTATTCTAGGCTTTAAGTACTTACCCAATGTTGTTACGCCTGGAATGTGATGGAATATGTGCAATTATACACTCACCGCTCAAGGAACATGCAGTGCTTGTATGAGACGGTCACCGTGGCTGGCGACTAGGTGGCCGCAGAAATCGAAAAGTCCTATTTGAGACATTGTCACCAAGTCATTTAAAGCTGGCAGCAACCACACAAGGAGAGCTGTCAGACTTGCTTTGATACCCAACAAGGAAAAAAAATTCCTTTTTACGGCAAGCATGACGTTTCATATTTGCATGCCTGCTTGCCAGCATGCTTTCACCTGGAAACTGAAACTAAAGCAAACTTTGCATAATTTGTCTTTTGTTTAAATATGTTTTTCATCTTATGACCAATGCATTATGTTCTTTATTTTCTTCTTCCTTTCGTGTCATTTCACTCCTCTGATGAGCAGAGTGAGATACACATATGTTGATTTTCTCATCAATCTGTAATTGACTCTGTGCATAATGAAAGACCCCCCACTGACCAAAGGGAGTGAAGTTTAAAGGTAAAAAATGTAATCATTTATCCTTTATGAGGTAATATGAAAAAGAGGGGAAACAGGATGATTCCCTGGACTGCTGAAGTACAAGTAAGATCCAGTGCAAATGAAGTGTCAAGAGACCTGATATAACAGAAAGCCTGCACAACTTTAAAGCAAGATATTTTCGCAGCATGAAATGTTCGCGAATTGGAGCTTTGCGTTATGAAATATGTGTAAATTGCCACTGGCATTTAATGCATGTAGTGTGGACAAGAACTTTTGCATGCATTTTAATTTCACAATTCTTGGCTCTTGAGAAATTTAAAAAAAAAAGTTAAAATGCATGAGAACATTTCTGGTTTCACAGTAACCAACTCTTGCCATGGTCTCATTGAAACTTACATCTTTGTTTTTACTTTTGTGGTATAGTTTTTGGCTGCTGATATAACAAGTGCCTGATAAAATGAAAACCCAGTTTCTAATCCTAAAGACCTCTTTGTTATTGAAGGCCATGGTATGATTCAAATGAAATGAGTGATCACAGTCTGCCAAAAGATTGTTGAACACACTACAGGAATATAAGCAGCAAGAATAGATTGAATTATAATTGAGTATTCATAGCAATAATGTGCAAATAAATATAGTTGTAGAAGCATGTTATAGCATCAGCAGTAGCAATAATGATCTGATTCTTCAGCGATGTGACTGTTAACTTACTTTTTTTTTCAATACCATCTTGCGAAACTTATTTTCATTTCTGTTTTTGGTATGTTGTTCTCACTACAGTCATGAATGCTCCATGCTTCAATACCTTAGTACATTTTTTTTTTCTTTTAGAGAGAAGTTGCTGCAATGATCAAAAAGCTTGTGTTACGGCATAATATAATCTTGGCAGTGTTCCCTGTCTTGTCACGAATGACATCTTTTTATGTCTCTTGGATTTACTTTACTGCCCATCTAATTTATACATCAAACATCCCTTGAGGTTTTCCACTTAAAGGAAACTTCTTGCAAGGTCTCGTCTCCATAGTTACCAAATGTCTTCAAACAACTCAAGGTGGAAACAGTTCAAGCTCTATAATGATGGGGCATTGTGAAAGTGTTACAATTTTTTTTCTTTTGATTGGATGTCATTATAAAGTGATATTAATAAGTCTTCTCCTTTCAAAACTTTCATAACTACACTGTACAGCATACATGAGAGCTGTGGCACTCGGCATATAATTCCCACTACCTGTTAGTTTCTGTATACAGCCTGACCTCTCCTATCTAGACATGTCGGGACCAGCGCTCATCCGGAAAAGGGATGTGGCCAGATATGGGAAACTCAATGTTTAATACATGCACAACTGCCGAAAAACGATTGCCCGTACCGTGACCTGATTTAATGAAAAGTTTTCCGTCAATGTTCTAGCAGTGATTTGGGGTAGTGAATGTCTGAATGCATGTTATTTAAATGAAAATTAGATGTGAATGTATGTTTATTAAGTTGGGAATATGTGTAATATGTAGTTCATGTGAGTTTGGGTAGGAATTTTGCTATGAGTTTGAAATCTCCCTTTTCCCCATGATTATTAGATTGAACAAAAAAAAAATCATGTCGAGATTGCATCCTGATAATAGAGAGATCCGGATAAGGGGAGGCAAGATAGGAGAGGTCGAACTGTACTTGCCATCGAGGTCATTGTTGCAGAAATGGCACATCTTAGCAGTATTGTGTGGAATACTTGCTGGAGAGGATACAACATGAAGAGAAAATTATATTCAGGAAGGTGGTACAGTACAACTCCTTAAAGCTGCACTGAGAACTGTGCAATGAAAGATAGCACTCTATCACTATTTACACTGGTCAATTTTTCTCTGATGTGTCGCCTGGGAATAGGAAGTGATTGCTCTTAGTGAGCGGTTTGTCACTAGTTAATATTAATGTGATCCTGTCCTTTGTTTAATTGTTTTCAAGAGCTTGAGTCACTGATGAATAGCGTAGAAGTCTTTAAAGGAAAAACATATCAATTGAAAAAAACAACAACAATATTTTAAGTAAAAAACCATAAACAAACATAGCATTTCTTCATTATCCAACTTGGGTCTGAAAATTATAAATAAGATAAAGATTGTATTATCCATGTGCTTTACCCAAAGTGAGGAGTCAGTGATTTTATTAATATGACATTAAATTACACTGTCTGCTTTTTTTATTTTTTTCTCCACAGGAACGATTGTAAAATTTCAATGTATATTTTGTTGGTTTGATATGATGTGTTTTACCAGTCTTTCAACCTGAGCATGCTTCAAACATTTATACAGGGTAAATTTAAGACCTTGTAACTGGCTAAATATTAAACTTGCAAGAAGTCAATAATCATGTGAGTTTTGTCTTAATATAATCTCATATGAAAAAAATTATGAGAGGTGAAATAAACCAAGAAGAGTTCTTGGTGACCACAAACATTTTTCATATCTTTCATATCATGCTTGGTTGTTTGTTTGTTTATATGGATACAAAGAGCAGTGCTGTGTGTGCATGGTGTGAGAGACAAACATAATGTGCATAAAGTGTGAGAAAATACAATACACTTTAATAGACAGTCCTGAAAGTACAGAGTTATTGATTTTATGTGTGCATCGGAGGCCCAAAGTGAGAAAATGGAGTTAATCTGTGATGCACATGGAGTGAAACTGTGTGAGTGAAACTTAACCAGTGAATATTCCCTCTTGAATAGAAGTGCACAAACAATAGAAAATACACAATTTTATACTTTCCTGTTTTCAAAGTAGTGTACAGTCATATCTGTCACAAGAAGAGAATTTAGATGAAATAATGTATCCCTTCACAAATTTGCCACACGCAGGCCTGCACTCACATTTCATTAAGTTCTATTTCACATAGTTTTTATGATCAAGGAATACATGTAATAACTTCTTTTTAGAAGGTGAGTTGTTATGCTTGATCAAATATTAAAAAAAGAAAAACACATGTACTGTACATTACTATGTTGAAATTAATGAAGGGGGTTTAATGCAATGACACCATTACCTCGGCTGATTTACAATAGTCATAGTCATTTTGGCCAACATTGATGGGTGCAAATATGAAATGTTAATTTCCTTTGGGATAAAAGTTGGGTGAAACAGGAAAAAATGAAGAAATTTACATAGGATAAGATCAGGCTCATATCTGGGAGGGTGTGTGCACAGAATTCCCGCATCACCTTGTGCAGTTTTAGAAAGTTACTTTTAATTTCCTGCATAATCATTCTCTTATGGTTTGGAATCTTTAAAATTAGTTTTGTTTCTAAACTGTGGAACATTATTTTCTCTCTCTTCTCAAAATGTCTCCACTCGGTACACCCCGACACCAGTCTGCTCACCATCAGGCGCCCTCTCGCTTTGCTCCCTCATTAAGGTCCCAGCATGTTTGAATATTAACAATCAACTTTAGAACTGTAGTCGAGAGTTTGGAGGTAGTCACGGTACAACGATCCCATACGCCTTGATATCTACAGAAAGAGGGTGTGATGAGGAGAATAATGAAGTATTTTAAACACAACCACATATAACGTTAGAGCCCCGGGCTTAGAGCTACGTGTGGCTGTTAGAACCATTGGTGCATGCACTCCCAAAGGCGGATCCAGGAATTCCATTAAGGGGGGGGGGGGGGGCACAAGAAATATTTCTGGTGCTACTTCCGGGTTTCATTTCAATTTTTTCTTTTTATTTCTTTTGTTTTAACAAACAATGAAGAGGGGGCGCGTGCCCGGTGCGCCTCCCTCTGGCTCCGCCACTGACACCAGTGTCCTGATTATAGCAACTTGCTTCGGGTTATATCAAGGAGGTTTGAGAGATTGAGCCACAACAGTGATACGCCCTTTGATTCCGTCGATGCCGCCACTCAAAAATATTTGAAGCATGTGCTAAACTGGATTTGCCCCACAGATAGGAAGACAATGGATTCACGTCTTATTGCATAATGACCATACAGCCACTCTCTGAGGGAAATATGCGTTTTATGATGGTAATTACTTTTCGTCATCCCTACTCATACAATGTACCTAAAAGCTGAGCGGCACTCACTAATAATGACACGGGTATGCGCGAATAGAAATTGCGCAAATTTTGCTGAAATCAAAATCAAAATGAATCAACGGTGACATGTCTGAACACTAATCTGATATATCAATTCATAAACAACTCTATATACATATGTGTGTGACAATATTATACTCACGTCAGTTTCATTTGTCGGAAATAATCGGAAAAGTGATAAATGGCATTCCGTGCAGGAGGGCACAATTTCAAAGACTTTCCGACATAACATGCCGATTTACACTTTTACAAACGTTCTCGGACGGGATTGACTTCTCTTTGATATGCTTTATCATATTACATTGTACTACAGGTGAAGTTTCATTTCATTTAACCAGTTGAAGACTGTAGTGCCGAGTATTCTCGGGCTGAGATAGAAATGAAAATTGCGTGTTATCAAATCAATCCGTCTTCAACGGGTTAATTGATTAACAAGCAAAATATATCTATGTTAAAGTAAAACAAACAAACAAACAAACAAACAAAAAACTTCATCGCTGTTCATCATTCATGATTGCTCAGAAAAATGCTGACATCAAAACGATCATCAAAGGCATAAATCCACAAGTAGAATTCGTTTGTTCTTCCATAGGAAACTGAGCTGTTATATATACATGGCCAGTTGGAGCCCAATCGATCTCATATTTGAACCTCCTTGGTTAAATACACAACTCAACCATAGCGGTTTGCGTACTGACGTTGCCTTGAGTGTGTACTGGTCACGCAGAGTAACCCCCCCCCCCCCAAAAAAAAAAAAAAAAAAAAACCAAAAAACCAAAAAAAAAAAAAACAAAAAAACAAAAAACCAAAAAACAAAAAACAACAGCAACAAAAAAAAAACAAAAAAACAAAACAAAAAAACAAAAACAAAAAACAAAAATCCCACAACAACAACAACAATCAAACAAAACACGCACAAAAAACAACAACAAAACCACGTACCTTACCTCCTCTAAATATTTAGAACACTGAGGATGAAAACCAGCTATGCGATATCCTTAGAAGACATTCCGTACGGAACAATTAGATAGAAATTGGTTTGTTTTAATTTTGGATCGTTTCTTTTTTTTTTTCTTTCTTTTTTTGAGTGCCAAAAGTGGATTGGGGATATGCGTTGTCTGTGAGCCCCTTCCGCGGGTCCTTGAGTATAGACTGCGAGATCCCTTTCTTTTATTGCATTAACGTATCGTATTATCGGTTGCCAAAGGGTCAAGCTTATAGCTTATTATTGGCAACCGTTCTGTATGGTAATTCGTATCACATGTATCGTAATGTTGTCTTAAATGCATTTGTAATCAAAATTGTTGAAACTAGCTATAATGAGTTTCATATTTGTATATCATTATGTTTGATTATGTTGAAAAAAAATGTAAATGTTGCCATACGGAGAATGAATAAATCAAATCAAATCAAATCAAATCAAATCGTACCCAGGCATTGATAAAAATCGGAACTTACTGCAGATTCAAATTAACCCTGATAAGACTTAGTATTGAATCAACTAAACAAAATCCATTTGAATGTTTTTGCGATCATGCTATCTGAAGAACCTATGTTGTTGTTGTTTGTTTTTTTCTTCTTCTTCCATCACGAAATCAGTGCTTCTGGTTAATTTTGATGCATTCTCCTGATGTTAATGTTTGGCTATCGTTTGAGTGTCTGTAGTTAATCCAAAGAGATGAAATCACTTTGAGGTAGACTTAGCAATTGTATGGAATTGAAAGCAATTAATGTTAAAAGAAACGCATAGGCCTATAGGCCAGTACACTCTTAAAACATCCGAGTCAGAACTGACCCGGAACTGGGTCTGTTGGGGTCACACACCGTACCGGGTCAGAAATGACAAGGAATTGGGTCAGATATGACAATGTATGACCCATTCGGAGTCATGAATTGGGTCAGGGTGACCCCATTCGGGATCTTCATGACCAAATTCCAAGTCATTTTTGACCCGGAACGGTGTGTGACCCCAACAGACCCAGTTCCGGGTCAGTTCTGACTCGGATGTTTTAAGAGTGTAAGGGGCCTTTATAGAGCTTTCATATAAAACCTAGGAGTCACCGACCCCTTATTATAATAGATCCCTAAATTTAGAATACTGAAAACAGTTATATTCAAGTATCATACTTCTTGAGATAAAGCTTGCTTAATGGTTTTCACAAGTGAAAACGTTTTTTTTAATGTATATAAGAATTCAGCAAGGGGTCTAGCGAACAGCAAAGAGAGAAGAGCTAATGAAGTCGCTGATGACCTTTATAGTAATTGGATAAATGATTATACATGAATGATCTGATAAACAAGTGGGTTGATTTATCAATTAACATCTGTAGAAACATCAATGAGTGAATGACCGAAAAATGATAAATAATGTAGGACACGGAATTAACACGCGAGAATTATAGATAAAACCTAACGCTCAAATATAAATCTAATCGGCACAAGGGCAAGTGAACATGACAGCTGCAAGAACCAATTAAATAACAATGTTTCTGGAGCACATTTCACTCTGACATAAAACGCCATACAATAAAACAACAACGACAACAACGACGACGACGACAACAACAACAACAACAACAACAACACCAAGTAGCAGAGACTCCAACCCCAAGCACCTTCTGATCTGGAGATTCTCCCGCCCGAAACCCCTAGCAAACGGGAGACTCTAAGTTGATGTATGCGAGGCGCGAAGTTCCTTGGGTTCTAGGTGTTCTCTGGTGCTATCTAAGGCTTATTTTTTCAACATACAATAGAAATAAGTAAGAAATCCTTTCCACCGGGAGACACAGAGCCAGGGCGGGAGAAATCAAATCTCAAACGGGAGAACGGGAGATTTTGCAAAAATGGGCTTTCGGCGGGAGATCTCCCGTCGAAAACGGGAGAGTTGGAGTCTCTGAAGTAGTTTGAGAATAGCTAGACAAAACAAACGACAGCAAATGCAAGACAGCTTTCTACAGTATATACATTTTATCTCTGTTCAACTTTTTTTTTTTTTTTTCGATGCGTGTATGCCAATTGAAGGCGCGGGGGAAGCTGGGAGGAGGGCTGAGGCGGATCCGCCAATCGGACCCAAGCACAGTGTAAAGAACTTACACCTGTAAATAAAATGGAATGTTCCAGACCCCTTCGCAAATTCGTTCCAAAGATACCAAAATAAATGAAGAAAAAAATTAATCAAAAATCAATCATGTAGTTTGGCAAAAAAACAAAACAAAACTGAATGGCTGTAGATATTGAGTATGAATTCCTCTACAAACTGCAATTTGGTTGGAAGATGAAAGCTTTTCTGATGGAATTTGAGGGGACTATATTTCATTGGGTATACATGTACGGAAAATAGGTGATTTTTTTTTTGAGTGACAAGAACTCGTAGTCTGGCTTTGCTGACCCTTGGACAGAATTTGAGCAGAAGAACCCACCATGGAAATTTGATGGATGAAAGGGTATCTCACTTATCCAGGTTCGTGAAGCTGAAAAAACTCATTTCTCCCGGCTATTTTACAGAATTTTTTGAAATTTGAATTTTAACACACGTCTCTATGGGGAATTATTTACCCGTGTGAGCCCTTCTCGGCAGTGGGCGTGGGGGCAGGGGGAAGTGGGCGGGGCGTGAGGGAGGAGGAGTCAGGCAGGACTCGGGAGGAAAATGTTTATTTTCCCCGGCCGATGATGTCACATCCGTATGTGCTCCTCTTTCCACAGTTTATCGTTATTTCTTGGCTATGATGGCTATTCCTATCTTTTTTCATGTCTTCTTTTCCTTTTTCTTTTTTTCCCCAACTGTATAACATGTTAGGCCTATGCATAGGCTTACAACACATTTTACATGTATTAAATATCTGTGCCTGTTTTTCCGTCACTGTTCCGGTTTCAGTGTTTCTTTTCATTGTAATCTTCTTTTTAATTTAGGTCATGCCCGGTATTGCGCGATCGGTTCCACGACACTTGCTCTTGCGACAATCATACTCCCATGGGGAATATCTGCACGCTACGCCAAACATAAATTCTACTCCCAAACATAACCCCTACCAAATCCCAATCCTCACTAAACCTAAAAACCATTACAACCCTATTATAAAGTCCTTGAAGAAAATTGGAGCAATCAGGAACATTGATATGAAATTTCGTGTTACCGGCGCAATCAGCTGACTATTTAGCGCAGAATGTTGACTAAATATAAAGTGACCGTGAACATCAGCAATTAAAAAGCGCCCATCAACCTGAACAACAATAGCAGCAAATGCACAGTCGACGGTCGAGCCCGGGTGCAGGGTGGGGTGCGGTTCAAGGCAAAGCTCGCTCGCTCGCGACCTCGACAGAAGTGATGATGTGGCCCGGATCAAGGATTTGACACGACGCGTTTTCTACTTGGCCACTGCCTGACAATCGCATAAGGGTCTTTTCCCTATCAGGCCTTGAGTCACCTTAGACAAGGTCTTTTCCCTATTTCAGACCTTGAGTCACCTTGAATAGGTGCTTCGGTAACGCAAACATAGGCCTACATTCCGTAAAAGAAAATTGTAACTCGTAAGTTATACCGATGCGCTAGCAGCCTACGTGGAATTGTGTGCGCATAATAAAGGTACGCAGTGCAAGTATTCTGCAATCACGAGTCGCGACCATCATCAGAGGTGCGACGGCAACTGCACCATCACGCGTTTACACGCTCGGTACGGTACGGCCGCGGGTCACCTTACTAATACTAGTATCTCATTCTCATGGAATCGCATATGCATAAAAACACGCCTGTGATCGTACTTTTCCGCTGTCCTCTGCAAGTATACTACGGATAAAGCTCGTTTATTTTTCCGCTCTCAAGCGCCGAACGTTTAGGCAGTTGGTGAGGCAGAGAAATGTGATCATAAAAAGCGGACACAATACAAGACCAGTGTTTGAATCTAACGTTACACCTGTGTTTGTTTCGGAGTGCATCCGTGTGGCTGATGTCGTGTCTACCAATCCATAACAAGCCAACATCAGCAGCAATGTCTTACGTCGATAGCTCAGACGAGACTTTTGATTACCTGTTCAAGATAGTGTTAATTGGAGACGCAGGAGTCGGCAAAACATGTGTGGTGCAACGCTTCAAGTCTGGGACTTTCCTCGAGAAGCAGCACAGCACCATAGGCGTCGATTTTACGATGAAAACATTGAATATAGATGGCAAGAAAGTTAAGGTTGGTATAAAAATCAAACACAAGAATGAATATGTGGGACTGTTGATTTCTTAACGCGACTCCTACACACAACTGAGTGTGGGTATGTTTCAGTCACGAGTGAGTCATTGATGTCATATGATATTGCCATCACTCACACTGGGGTAACGTAGCAGAACGTTGTTATCACTGTAAAATGCGGTTTTTAAGTGAATTGTAGTCTGAAGCTTTAGATGAGATGAGAAGAAAATATAAAAATAAATGTAAATTACATGGTGTGGTGTATCAACAAATAAGATTGTTTTTAAAAAGCTCATACCAAGGTTCGACCTCTTGTGCCAAAGCTCAACAGCATGCAAAAGCATAGGTTTTATCTGTACGTAGCTAGTGGTCAAATTTTGAACAGTGTTAAGGTCAAAATATGCCATGGCCGGCTTGATTTACATTATCATCGTCAACATCAATTCATAACTTGCCAGTCCTTTGTCATGCTAGCTACATTGATGCTTTCTTTCAAATTATCAAGATAGACTTTTATTCTGCGTAATATGTGTATTATATGAATTTTATGTGATCTATGTTATGTACTAGTACTTCCAACAGATAATAGATGAGTCATAATTTGTGTACTGATTACAAATTGTGTGGTTTTAATTTGGTTTGGTTAAAATGTTTAAGGTTGGATTTAGGGATTTAATTATGGAATATGTACTGCAACTTTTTCAACATGCCTTTAATGCTTTCCTGTACAATGGTACATGTATGTTTTGCCAATAGCTCCAGGTGTGGGACACTGCAGGTCAGGAGAGATTCCGGACAATAACGCAAAGCTACTACCGGAGTGCAAACGGAGTCATCATAGCCTATGATATCACAAAGAAGGAAACGTTCAGCAACGTCCCAAGATGGATTGAAGATGTTCAGAAGTATGCGGGAGGCAGTGTAGTCTGTGTTTTATTAGGTGAGGATGTAAGGGACAACTGCAGATTCCAATGGAACATTCAGCAAGACTGCTTGTACACGTACACATACATATGTAATGATTAACAAACAGTGATCTTGCAGAAGTTTAGGATATTAAGATTAGATGGTCATGCAGAATGTTGCAAAATAACGATCATCAAATGTTTCATTTTAGGCTGGGATGATGTAGTTGCATGGGAAAACAAATTATCAAAGAACTCAGTCAGACTGATACAAAGCCAGTACTTGGTATGTTTTGTCTTCATGCAATATGTGGTTAAAAAAAAAAAAAATACTGAATGGGACAAGACGAGATGTCGTGTAAGTAGAGTCCATGATGTAAAGTTGCCATCATACACCAGTTATCAAATAGAATAATGAGAGTGGTAGGGAATGATTTAAAGCTTCGCTCTGTCATGAGCCAAAGACAGGCTCTTTTATTCAGAAAGCTGAATGTGAAGGCAGTTGTGAGATGCACATGAATTGCATGCCTCCCTCACAAAAATTGTTGAAGGCACTGGCATTTTATATGAGGGAACGTTCTAATCCAAACTATCTGAGAGCTTAGTGATTTGCCACTGCCAGTTGTATATAAAATGTCAAGTTGATGATTAAGGTGATAACAAATCGATTATCAAGAATAGGATTTTTTGTGATTATACTAACCATCATCATCAATGTGATTTACCTTGTCTATCAACTTTAGCACCATTAGTGTATGATGCATGAATTAATATGTATATCCAATATTTTTGTTGCTCATAATCCCAATAGCATTGTGTCATGTGGTGAAAACATGAAGATTTTGATGATGACCTGTTATCTCGCTGTCTGTTCTTGTGCAGGCAACAAGAAGGACTTGGAACACATACGGGAGGTGGACTATGAGGACGCCAAAGCGCTGGCTAGTCACCACGCGATGGTAGACTGTATAGAAACGTCTGCCAAGGACTCCACAAACATTGATGAGACCTTCTGGAAACTAGGCCAGGAACTCAAGCGTCGCCACGGTGGCGAGTCGTCCCTGGCAACAGGCGAGACGAGCAAGCTGTCGTTGAATACGAGAAGGGTTGACGGTTGGAACTGCTGTGGATAGCATCCGTGTTGCCAGCATCTCTTCCATTTTCAACTCATCTCACGTTGATTGAAAAAAAAAAATCACTTGGTCTTTTATTGCCTTTATTAAGGCTTTGTACAGAATTCAAAAGCATACAGATATATATGATACCATATTCTTATTGCTATACTCATTTGCTGTTATTATTATTAATATTATTATTATTATCATTATTACTATCATCATTAACATTGTCTCTTGTTGTCTTGCCAGTGAACAAGAGTGCTTCATAGCTGGGTTGTGGGAAACCCAACTTCCCACTCATCATATATCGAGAATTCAAATATTTTATTTGAAGTGATAGATCATCAAACAGTTCCTGAGAAGCAAGGAACTGACTCGGGACGGATAAATCAAAAGAAATACAAACAAACAAACAAAAGGTTTAACATGAAGAGCACTTTCACTAAGGAACTCAAACTAAGCCCTCCCAGTGAAAGTGTTATCATTATTGTGCTTTGCACCACTTAGTAATTGCTATTCACGCATAAAAACTTGCTTGTGCTAATGATTAAACTTTGTAATTGAAATACAATTTAGTTCGCTTGCCTGTTGTGATAATGATTGGCTGAAATTAAGTTACACATCTTCATTCACTTTTGCTCACTTAGGATTTACAACGACATTCTTTCTACGCATCTCATCAGAACAAACCATAAGAGAATTTTATCAGCAGTCATTAAGAGTCTGAAGAGTTGATCTGTCTGAAATACAGAGTCCACAATATAGTACGACAAAATGCAGCATAAAATAAAATGTCTGTAGCTCTACTTGGGCCTGAAATCTCCATAAAGTATTCAAAACAGATTTTTATTTGAGAGAAACTATGAAAATAATGGCTTGAATGGTTGGTTCAGAGCAATATTACATCCTTAACCTACCAGCATAAGGTATGTTCCTGCAGTGGTGATAGTCATTTTCTGTAATTTGTGTTCTCAAAAACCTTGTACTTCAAAGGTACATATGTGGACGTACGAATGGTGAAAGTTTATAGTAAGTGATTGTGTATTTAATTTGTGAATATTTTACTCTATATTTTGTTTACCAATGTATTTTCATCTCCCCACAACTTTTGTGTTTACATTCACATACTGATAGTATGTAATGACCTTGTGAAATAGTTTTGCCCAGAAAGCTTAACCATATTTGTCCATGCACAGACCGAGAAAATCTAATGAACTGAAAGCAATTTATTTGCAGTCCTAATTCTGATCATGAAATAGAAATCTCAGAAATACATACATATATTTAAGTAGAAACATTATGCGAACGACAAAGATTCTCAGGTAAAAACAAGAAAAAATGTATTTATACATACATATGTATATATACTACAATGAAGTAAACTGAGACTGAGGCTTGTACCGTGCATAGTCAAGTTGATTTCCTCTAAATTTCCCTAATAATAATAATAATGATGATGATAATAATAAAAATATATATGTATGGTTTTACCAACTCTTTTTAATAAATCAACAGAATGGGCACCTAAAAGTTATTGTTTTTTTTTAATGATACTAACTTGGAGTGCAATGCAACCTCAGCTGAATCTTTGCGTTCTTCTTTTAACTTCTTGTATGATTTATTGGTATTTTTAATTCTCTTTGTCTTTTAACATATTTCTAACCTTGCCACTTGCCATGATAAGATATATGTGGATAACCAACATCATCTGGTACCAAAATTTTTATTTGCATCCTTTTTTTGTGTGTGTTTTGGCAGTAATACATCTCTGTTTTCAAAGATTTTGCCATGTGAGTGGTTTTATTAGGTATAAAGTACTGTATGTGTTCACCTTAAGTCATGCATTTAGTGACATTCCACATGAGCAGTTGTGGTGACCCTTTATTTTCTTCTCTTTTTTTTTTTTGTATGGTATATAATTGAAACATTTTTCAAGAGATGATTCCAGAAAAGAGGAAACATCGATTAGCATCAAAATGAAGTGTTGTACTGCATATTATATATCACAATAACTAACTAAACAAAAATTAAAAAATGTTTTGCACACACACATGGTCATGTTGTCACTTGTGTGCATTTTTTGGCCACGTAGAGAACAACACACAAAGAGTGTGTAGTTGCAACACATACAGTGACAATGAATAGAGTGCCCACAGCTAACATAGACGCTTAAAATGCTGGCTGTGGCAAGATTATGCAGGTACCTTCATGTATGCCCCCAACCTGATAGGTTACATTTAGGAAGTGTTTGCATGTCATAGGGTAATATATGTAAGGCGTTTTGTACATTACATGTAGGGCCTGTAGATCTGCCTTCATATTTTTTTTTTTTTTTTTGGGGGGGGGGGGAGGGGGTGGTGGAGATATGTCAATGTGAAGAGGTAGTTCCACTCAATATTTGTTATGATAACCATTTTTCCATGTCTGTTAGATATTATCATCTTTTTTTGTTTAAATTTAGTTTGCTTAATTTGCTACAAATGAACTGAGGAATCCTGTGTCATGGTAACTCCCATAATGCAGTAGATAGTAATGATTTAAGTTTGTGAAAAACTTGATAGGAATACTGTATTTCAGAGAGATGTAATGTATTTTTTGAAGCTGTTGAGTAGTTGTACCTTATTTGATCTGGGATGGCAGGTCATAATCATAACTGCATGCATGCACCTTTCTTGGTGATGAAAATTGCTTGTTTGATGATATACAACAGGAAACCTTGTAGTGCATTAGCAGCAGTAGTCTTGTGCTTTGATTGTGTGCTATGTAAAGCGACTTTGCATTCCACCACCCTCTGTTGTTCCTTGTGTAACTCGGCGTCCGCTTTCCTCGAAAACATTTCGGGAGACGATGCCATCGACTGTCAGACTCGGGCATGTGCCCCTTACACCGAGTCTGAAGTCGCCTTTGTTAAGTGATTTTCATCTCGTACGAACATGAGCAGCACTTCTTGTTTGTTTGTTACAGCATGTAAGATATAGATCTTTTGTATCAGCACTTGTTCTGTGCACATGCCATGATATGTTTATGCTCCATAGGAAACACATGTCCTTAGAGTTGTATGGAAATATGTGGCTTCTGTGGACATGCGCTACACTAGCTCTCAACAATGTGTCTTTAAAATGGTTATGTAGCTTTACAAAAGAGAGGGAGGGGGGCATGCTAATATAAAGCAGATTGCCACAAGAAAAACTCTTTTATGATTGTAATATTTGTTGTACAGCTGGTAGAAGGGCATTGGCCCATAGTTTGATGAAAAAACAACAACAAACAAACCACAAACTATGATGGCTGTATGTGTTCATTCATGATACTATGAGGTCAGCATCACTAGAAAAACAACAGCAACAACAAAATAGAAAAGAGATATCACTAGATTAATTCAGCAGGCACTAGAGTGAAATTTTTGCTCCTTTTGTGGCAAGAATTTCAGGCAATACCAAATTGCAAGAAGCACATAGACTTGTTACAGTGAATTGCATCTCACTGTTTTC
Organism: Diadema antillarum; assembly: GCF_040938485.1. Lineage (NCBI taxonomy): Eukaryota > Metazoa > Echinodermata > Echinoidea > Diadematoida > Diadematidae > Diadema > Diadema antillarum. The sequence continues at coordinate 4,562,942 of NW_027270963.1, read as the reverse complement.
TGTCTAATGTCATTAGTATTTTTCGACGGCTGGAATAGCAATACCATTAGGTTTTGAAGTAGCTATCTGGAGCAACACTTGAAATGCGTACCTTGAACTGATACTGTACATTCTCAGCCTGTTGCCTTCTCATTCTTATCATATTTTGTTTCTAACCATTGAATGTGCTCAGGTTACATTGCAACATCATTTCATGTAATTCCATGTTATTTGACAGTGAAAATATTAGTAAAAGATTGCAAAGTTATTTTTCCTTTAAAAAAAAAAGAGCCTTGGAAATAGGACTTACAGGGGTGTTGGTGCTGTGTAGTTATTGAAGTTATGGAGCATTGTTGTTATTGATTATGTCAATACACTATGAGCTTACGTCATTCCAGCGCCACCCTGGTAGACAAATGTATATCTTGTATATCTCCTTGTGTGCACTTGGTGTGATCGCACGATGATAACTGGCTTTGAGAAGTGAAAACAATATCAGCACCATCTGGCAGTACAATGAGACTTGACACAGAAAAGACAGAAGCAAAACCAAGCAGTACCAACCAACTTGTGCCGTATAGAGACACCATATCATTTCCTTTAGCTTGCATTTGATGCCCTAGCGAAGTCATGTGACATATAGTGAAAGTAGAGAGGGATTGTGAGTGATAGGTGGAAATGAGGAGAGGTAACTTTCAGTGCCACATCCCCACATGCCACACACACAGGCTCATTTCCTGCCATGACGGCATTCCCACAATGAAGTCATTTCTTGGTACAGATGATGTAACTGCTCGGGACTTCCCCCCGCATGCCCACGAAGGAGAGACAATTCATTTTCAGGCTGAGGGAATGTAACATTGTGAAACTTTCTCACAGGCGAATTGAAGGAATTGCCTACTCCAAGGAGAGCACACTATGATGTAAACTCTGAATTTCCATTAATTGTCATTTTAATTTCTTGATTTTAATACTCTCCCTAATCACTTATAAGATTTGTAAGTTAAGGGACACTTTGTGAAATCTGCCAACATCAACAAAAAGAATATGAAAAATGAATGAATGTGCACATGTTTAATGTTGATTCTTTTAACTTTTCACAAAAAAAAAGGAAGACTTAGCAATGATCAGTCATCCTAGTGCCACAGCTAAGGTAATTGCAAATTCTGCACATATTTTCATTTCTAGTGCCTTGGGAAATAGATCATGGGATCACCGATAAAGAGAATCACCTTTAGTCATCGGTTGTTCCGATGTCTGATGAGAAGTAGAAGGCTGAAAACGCCGAATATTTCGTGAGGTTTTTATTTTCGCAAATTTTGTGAGTCGGGTGCTATTCGCAAATTTTAAGACATACAAAAATATTAACTCTGGTCCCATTGTGAATGTGCCGTGCATGTATACATTTCTTCATACAGTATAGTACTCCATTATCGCAAATTTAACCACTTGTGAAATCGTTAGGAAGTCCCGATTCACGAAATATCAGACTCGCTAAATATATGGTGTATACTGTCTGAATGATTACTTGAGGGTTCCAAACAACTTAACTTGCAGCTTTACCCAGTGGTTTGTCTAGTATAGTTTGCAAATTGTGATGCAAGTGATTGTAATACAATGTTGTTCTTTCATGAACTTTTCAGTGCAGAGTATGGAAACAGTGGTGCGTGGGAAGCATTTCTCGAATTAGAGTTGCAGTTAGCTGGGGCTTAGATATGGCCTGATAGCACTCAAACTCACCATTTTGTATCCCTGCCTGAACGGGGAGGTGAAAGACAGATTGTAGCCTCCCTGTCGCCACCAGCTGTCTGCACTATGCCAAATATGAATGGTAACAACTTTCATCCAATTCAAGAGAAACATCTATGTAACAGAAGAGACCTAGCCAGTATAATTTATTCGAACGACAAGTTAATCCATTGGGTGGTGCAATTTCTTGTCACATACTGAGGCTATACACAACATCATGTGTAATGTGGAGTACATGAAACAAATGATGCACAGGTCTGAGTGCAGTAGTAGAAATTGTTTGCAGATTGTAACTATGGAATGCTGAACCCACTCGTCTTCCCATCTTGGGTTTAGGCTTTATTCCATACTTACCTCATGCACACTTTTCCTACTGATTCATGAAAAGACATATGCGTCATTTGTTTTATAGAGTGGGGGACATTTTTTATTTATTTATTTCTCTTCTTTTTTTTTGCCAGAAATCCATTTTATGATCATGAAACCTGGTTTGCTAGACAATAGGCGTCTCTTAACCCGTTGAGGACGAGTCCCGAGTATACTCGGCAGGTGTCTATGAGAAACGTGTGTTGTAGCAAAATCGGTCTGTCCCCAATGGGTTAATGAGTGCGCAAACGCTTGCTGAGTGCACAAACTCTTTGCTACAAGTGCACAAACTCTTGCTACAAGTGCGCAAACTCTTGCGACAAATGCTCGATAACACGTTGAATGTGCAACCATAAAAAAATCAACACCCAGCTCCTGACCATTGAGATTACAGGATTTTTGCTACACATTCTGTAAGATGTGTTTGACCATATGGCCAAACCTTTGCTCTGCATTCTGTTAGCCCAGCAGCTGCCACATACTGACTAGATGTGTGTGGTACTTTGTACTTGCATACTGGCTAACCAGTAACTTCCCTATTGTACACTCTGCCAATTTTTTCCGCCGCACCACACACTTACAGTCTTCCTACCAGGAAGTTTTACAACCTGCACACAAGATTCCATGTGACGGAAGGCGAGTTCTTTGGGCAGTGCAGTGTAGTACACTGCAGGTGGCGAGAGAATCACAATTTTCTGGGTTTTTTTTTTTTCTTTTTTCTTTTTTTGAGGGGGGGGGGGGGCAGACAGATGAAAAAAATTCCCATGGATCTGTGGTCTGTGCTATTTGACCCAACAAATTCTGAGTCCTTTTTGTTATGTAGTAAATTGTTTATGTTGCACCAGGGATGCCAAGTTCAAAAATTTTTGATGGGTGAAATTTTCATGATTCGGCCTCTGGGCGAGCGATATGCGCACGAGCGAGGGTGTGGGAGGGGTTTTCCCCCTGTGGCCTCCCACAGTAGGGAGCTTTTTCAATTTTTAGCTCTTATTATGGTGTGATCAGGTGCATACTTACGTGACTGTTTTTTACTTATTTTGAAAGACAAAAGGAAAATATACCTTCAATTGCAACTATCACTTTAATCTTTTGAGCTATGCTCCTTATTGTATGCCCAAGTTGCAGACTTTGCCCGATGCGTGAGAAAAATGGGTGTCATGCGTGAGATCGTGAGACAGACCATAAATGCTTGAGTCTCACTCAGAATGCGTGAGACTTGGTAGCTCTGGTTGCACACCTATAGATCACATAATTGTTAATGAATATAAATTATGAACCCTTCTTGCTGAAAATTTTACACATCCTTGTCAGTTTTTATTGGTGATGGAGGCTGGTTTTGCTCCGAGATAATGCTGATAAACAGTGGACTAACCATTGACAATTATTGCTTTCCTGCTATCAAGAAGACGATGCAGTAGGTAATGATGACCTTGTTCTGCTTTGACAGTAGGCAGTCAGTGTGATTCAGAGTTGCACAGAAGACATTGCCCAGATCAGATTTTTTTTCCCCACCTATGCTTAGTCACATACCTTTCACTTCAGTGAGCCAAGAATAATGTCTCAAAAGCCAATCTGAGTTGTACATAGGTGTCTCTCATGTGTGAAGGATTGAGGCTGTCTTAAAGGGGAATGTGCTCACTATAACTTAGCATGTCTATTTATTCATCCATTCTTTAAGGGTTTAGTGCATAATTCAGACTAAACCTGTTGTTTTGCTCGCGACTGTAAATTTAGGAAATTTGAAGAATTGCTTAGCGACTTGTCTTCCAGTTTTGTATAGGCTCTGTAACAGTTATATAATGACTTGTGCTCATTTACTCATTTTGAAGAAAAATGTATCTAAATTACTATCCTTATCTAGCTTGAACTAATCTAATCCTTTTGAATGCACATTGAAACATGATTTCCATTCGGTGCAATACTTAAACACCAAATTCTCGTTCATGTAAACTCTGTAATATTCAAGTGTTGCATCAAATGTTTTTGACACTTCATGTGACTGAATGGTAGTCATTGTCTTCAGTTCAATCAATTAGAAGGTGAATTTGCATTACTCACAGTCGTACCTGAAGTGTGACATAATAGCTTAACACAACAGTTGTGCATGTTGATATTAAGCATGAGCAGAATACATACAATAACCTCTCCGTCACTGTAGCGCTCATTTCTTAACAAGTCAAGGATACATGTGGCTGACCTAGCAATTACCTAGTTGTAGGGTTTTTCCATGAGCTATTGTGTTTTATTTTGTGATCAGAATTGCAAGATGTGGTGGAAAACGAAGTGTTTACGCATCACACGGATAAAAGAGGAATATTGGAAGGGATGTACTTTGTTTGATCTGGTCAGCTTTGTCTAAACACAGGTTTAGCTTGGACAGTACACCAACGTACCGGTACCTAAAAAACATACATGATCTCAATAAAGGAAGATGGTCAGGTTGGATGATCCACACACTTCCATGCCATTTTTCATTGGTTGTGATAACGAGACCAGAGAACAGTACTCTTGATATTGCGTAGAATTACCGAAATGTCATTCAAATGCATTCTTCTCTGTTACCGAATGTACGTTTGCGTTGTGAAATCTCAAATAAATTGCTCATCAATGGCACTCCGACTCGCTTTGTACTGTACTGCGGAGGATGTTGATTCTGGAATTGTGGATTTTGTATGCAAATGTATATGTATGTATGTACATGTATGTATGTATATATGTGTGTGTGTGTATACATTTGTGTGTGTCGAACGAATCGAACCCGGGTCATTGGCATGGAACGCCAACGCCTTAAACCGCTCGGCCACGGAGATGTCATGGCGGTGCAGGCAGACCCAAGCTTGAATACCCGATGGACCCATATATTATATGTATGTATATATATAGTGTGTGTGTGTGCGTGTGTGCGTGTGTGTGTGTGTACATTCACATACAGTTGAACCTCTCGTATCCGGACAAGTCGGGACCAGGGCTCATCCGGATAAGGGATTTCGCCGGATACGGGAGACTCAATGCTTTATACATGGCGATATACATACACAAGTACTGATGTAGCCCATTGTAGTACCACATGTAGTAATGTGTATACTGCAACCTTTTCATTGTTACATTTGGGGATGTTTGGGGATGTTAAAATGTCTGAAGAGTGAAGGTAAGCAACTTGGAAGGAAATTTGATGTAATGTATGTTAATCATGTTGGAAGTAATATGTAATTCATGTGTGTTTGTGTAGGAGTTCTCAAGGAGTTGGGAATCCCCCTTTCCTCCCGTAATTATAAAAAAAAAAAAAAAAAAAAAATCACGGCGAGATTGCGTCTGTATAATAGAGAGATCCGGATAAAGGGAGGCCGGATAAGAGAGGTTCAACTGTACAAATTTTCTCTCTCACAATGACTTGATGATGGATGGGCAGAGGTTAATGTACTTTTTTCACTCGTACCACAAAGATGGTATGTATACAATATGTACATAGAGAACAGAACAACACCTCAGACACTTTTTGTACTTGTTGTAACAAGAGACTTACAAAGCATTTATTGGCAGAAGCAACTCCAATATTAGGACTAGATCACACTGGCTATCCTTGCACAAAAGTATAATTTCAGCCACTCCTAGCTTTTTTCCCCCCAAGCAAACCCTCTTGTACGCATACACACACACACAAACTCTCTCTCTCTTTTTATCTGTGTGAGCTATGACCTGAGGCACATTGTTGGTGTAGGAGTCAAGCATAGAGTATCATTGCTTACAGAGATAATGCACAAGTGTTGGTGTATCCCGGGTGATGCAATGCACGCGTGAAGGTTATTCTACATTGTGAGATTACAAAGTGTATATGGTAGGCAGCCGAATAGCACGTATGCTACATGGCTTCTCTACCATGAAGTGTGCATTATTTGATTTATAAGATGGGTCTACTATTTTAACAGCTTTAACTCTGCTTGACAATACCTGTATATCTAGCGTCAGCAAACATAGTGGTACATTGCTACTGAGCTCAAAATAAAATTCTTTCTTAGAGGGTCTTACCAAGGAGGTACTAGGCGAGCTCGCCTAGTACCTCCTTGGTCTTACGTAATCGGCACAATGCAGCATTGCTCACAAGAAGTAAATGCAACACACTGCTGCTGATTTTGCAATGGAAAAGTTCCCACAGACCTGCAACGTGCAGTCCAGTATGCCTTATACAACGTGACACATGAATTTGTATCTACAGCCACTGCGCAGAGTGCACGTTATGCTAAATCAATGCGCACACACACGTGACCCAAAAATGTGTTTTTGCCATTAGTTTCATTCCTGAGCCTGTTTAATGTGACAACTGACCTCTAAAACACTACATGGCTGAAGATTTGCAAACCCCTCAACGCTGGAAGATAGCGAGGGACAGACATGTAAAAAACAAAACAAGCAAAATGTAGGCCAAAATGCCTCTGACATCACAGAACACTGTACTGTAATGGTTTCTTCTCATTACATGAGAAGACATCCACAATATCGACATTTCATACACACTAACAGTCAGTGTACAAGTTAACACACAGATACACAAACATGCACACAAAATTGAACACCATCTGCAAGTCATGTAAAACATGATTAAAAATCCTTCCATTTTGCGTGCAATTACGCATGGACTAAACCTCAAGATATTCTCTGTCTTAAAAAGAGAGTAAGATTAACCCTGCATCCTTGCCAAGGCATGATAACTTCATGTAAGATACTCTTATCCAAGAATCTAATTTGCTCTAGGATCCACAAATTTCCAGATTAATGTATTGGGGTACTAGTATTCTTCTTCTTTTCTTTTTTTTGAACCAGATGAGAAGATGATCTTGTGAATGACAAATGCACAGATGTACACACAAATGCCAAGTTTCATTCTTTTATAAAATACATTCCTTGGCATACTATAAGTGCCAAACTGACAGACTTTAATTACAGTCCGCATGAAAAACTCTTGGAATATGTTGCCGATCAGGGTGTCGACATGTCACTCACTTAGTCTGTTAATCCCTTTCTTCTGACTCTAGTTACTAGCTGAAAACAACTATGTAATCTAACAGTATATTCACCATTTAAAAAAAGAAATCACAACTTGGACAACATTATAAATGACATGCTTATACACGTACTTGAATTGCAAGCCATATTCCTGTCACATGTGAAAGGTAACACATGTGCAGTTACTTTGTACTTGTTATTTGGCTGTCTTCCTTGATTTGTTACAAGCATTGTAGTTACTGCTACAATAATTCTTAGACTAGCTCTGAATATTTTCTGTGGGGGCAAAAAAATCATAATTCTTCAAATCTAATTTGAGATTGCTTGATTTGGTTAGGATTTCCATCTGAATTCTGACAAATCAACTGCAAGACATTCTGTGTTCATGCCTTTCATTTTCCTCTTTTTTTTTTTTGGGGGGGGGGGGTTGAATACAGGAAAACAAGATTGAAAATATGGTACAGATCTTTGCATATATAAAATTACATCAACTAATTTTAAATGGTGTAGACTTGAGAATCAACCAAGGAGTTCAAACTTTCAAAAGCACACAGGATAAATTCACACAAGTGAATGGATTGTTCAGATACTTGTAATCAAAAGAGGACCCTGCAAGTGTCTACAAAAGTTGTTCTACATAAAAAAGTATATATAATTATATATATCATGTCTGAAAATCAAATTGGTATTTGATGTGCTATAACATTTCAAAAAAAAAGACATGAACAATAGGGGTATATATGGTTTTAAAATATATTTTTAATACTAGTGTGTGCTAATGATCTCATAGCAATACCACATGAGGCACATATCCAATGTCAAGCCAACAGAAAGCAACTTAAATAAGTGTGCAATTTATGCACAGTTCCTATGAAAGCCAGGAGACAAAAAACACAGGTAAATAAATCGATTTTACTGCAATCTATACCCTGCATGATTATGGCTGGCATTGGGTGAAGGACTGGGTAGACTGTTGAAACACCATAGAAACAAAAACTTTGAATTTGGAGAGCTTTTTATTGTCATTCTCTCCTTCATCACAATCAAAGAATTTTGTTGTAGAATAACAACAATTGTCTCAATATACCATCATCCATGCGACGGTATTTCTTCTGTGAAATTTCACAGATCCACATAAGCTTTCATACCCTCTCTCGTACAACAGAAATTACGCAATTCGTGTTTTTTTTTTGTTTTCTCTCTGTCAGTGTTGAATAGGATTCACAAACAGACGCATGATCTATTTTATCTCCAGTCACTGCTGAATGGATAAATACATTAAATACGTTCCAATGGACCTAATCATAAAACTTCATGATTCAAACAAATAGATAAGAACGCTAGTGATATCTGTACAAGCATGATAACAAATATAAATTGTTATGTGTTATATACAGTTTTTACAGCTACAATAAATAGGCTTGTGTTCCCCAATGCACATTCATTCTTTTTTTTTTTAAAGCAAATAGAGAGCATGGCAGCATTTTCATGTGCTGCAAGTTTGCATGCATAATTTACATCCCTTAAAAATCCTCGCTACATGCAGGCTCACGATAATCACTGCTTTCCCATTGTCCATCATGCAAGACCCACCCACATATTCAAAGCCCAAACTAAAAGGACAGTATTAGAAGCTTGCACTCCAACAAAGAGAGGAACATTGAACACATGATACACAAACCCATATCAAAGCATTGATAAACTACATGTCATCTGAGCATGATGAGGAAAAACTGGCTCTGGCTTCTCTCCCCATACATTGTACTTTCCTTTGCTCTACAAACACAACAGACTTTGCGCTATTGCATTATTCAATAAGCCTGAGAGATTCCCCCCTCGGTGGGGGACCCTGTTTGCTGAAACACTGGCAACGGTTTCAAGAATGGTTGCAATGATGGTTTCAGTTATTGTACGTTAGTAATAGTTGAACTGGTGTTGTGCTTTGTGAAATGTCCCTTGCAATGCCCAGAATTACGGAAACAAACGTATGTCTACTCCATACGGAGCTACATCCGACATTTACCTGAAAAGTGAATACCCTGCCAAGAGCAAAATTTTCTTCCCAAATTTCTGATGGTAGTTGTCATGGTGGCTGGAATTGTGGCAAGTTGCTGCTCACAAGAAATGAACTCCTTTATCTGTATGGGTAACTGCTTTTACGTCAGCAGTGACGCAGTCTTAACAGGTAAAAGATGTTCACTGGTAAGCAACAGAAAGTTTGTGTCTGATGCAGAAATGAGACTGCATGACGAGATTGAATGCCCCCCCCCCCCCCCCCCCCACAAAAAAAAAGCCTCGTGAAGTACCAGGTATGCCACCCCCTGTAGCTCTAAACAGAATCATGACTTCACCAGGCTGTCTAGAGTGCTTGAAAGGTCAGGCAAACCACTTTTCCAAAGAAAAAATAAAAAGGGGGGGGGGGGGGGTAAGAAGCAAAACAACAAAAGAGAAGCCCCTGTTTTTATATAAATATAACAATGACTCACCAAGGGATGTCTTCACCATTTAATACTTGAGGCTTACTTTTATGAGAGTTTGCATTCTTAAAGAAAGCTCCACCCACGACAAAAGCTTGAGCGGCACATGATCAATTCAAAGCACAGCTTCTACCTGATGGTTACTACAAAAAGAAAATCACATGCCACATCATTTGTCTCTACTCAATTACCATGAAAACAAAGGGTGGTAAGATGCTGTATCAGCAATTCTATGGTGTAATCTTAGGCTTGCTGCTTTCCTTTTCAATAATGTTGCAATAGAAATGATGGCAAAACTACGCACCCTGCATCTTTGACAACCCATCTAGCTCCTGTAATGAGATTGCTACGTCAGGCAGATAGCTTTAAGATATCGTACTATTAGTGAATGCTTACACTTTCATCACCAACATCATAGTTTCAATGACGCATTCACACTGGGCATAATGTTCTCAGTATAAGAGAAAATATCCTCTCCAGTGTGAACAGAGATGCATCTCTGATTTTCGTTTACAGCCGATCTCTACAAAATATCTTTGGCTGAGTGAATTTAAAACTCCCAATATGCAGTCTAGAACAGGTGGGATCTTGTGGGCACAGTCTGTCTTTAAAGGGATGGTGTAGTAATTGGTGGAGATGAGGATTGGGATTTTAACACTTTTTTTTTTGTGAGATATCAAGAAACTACTTATGAAGTAGTACAGGGCATACCATTATAAAGAGGAATTGAAAGTTAATTTGATGAAATTCGGTTTTGGAATGGCTGAGACATCCAAAAACAAAGTGAAACAAAGCGATTGCTCTATTTTTGGATATCTCAGCCAATTTAAAACCAATTTTCACCGAATATATGCTTGATTCCTCTTGGAATTACTTGCTCTTTCATATTTCACAAGAGGTTTCTTATTATTTCACCAAAAATTGTTAGAAACCTGAAGTTAGGTCTCAACCAAAACTATACGATCCCTTTAACACAAATGTCTACTGCACTCCGAACAGAGCAGGGGCAATGAGTCATCTACTACCCAAAGTACAGTGCACTCCCATTTTAACGAACACGGTTTTAACAAAATTCCGATTACAACAAAATAAAAATCCAGGCCGCTAAATTATCGGCTCTATGTTTTTTATTGTTTATTTGTTCAGTTATAACAAAATTTCGATATTACGAAAGAAAACTGCCGGTCCCGAGGACTTCGTTATAATGGGAGTCCACTGTAGCAATGGAACCCACTGTCTTAGCAGCGAACAAGAATGACAATGCCACTAATGAGAGAAATATGTGTGAAGGCGATGTAAACCACAAAGCATGGCCTACTTTTATGTTTACGAATACTGAATTTCTGTGATGGTTTGTGCTGTGGTATAAAAAACTGGCCACACATGGTATGGCAAGAAATTCAACTTTCTCCCTAAATTCCTTCTTTGATATTCCAGGCACTACCAGTTCAACAACACTGTATCAGAAACAAAAACAAAAACAAAACAGGACTTTTTAATGAATACATTTCCTAATTTGAAAAAAAAAAAAATCATGGACATGATAACTGGGAAAATGAACACATTCCCATTTACTTTTTCAAGGGGGTGTAGAAAACAGTAATAAGTAGTTCAAATTGGGTGCATCTAAGATTGATGTCTAGCCAATGAAAATGGATCTAGTCTCTCATCAACAGACATCAAAAACTTATACTCACATCAAATAATATCCAACCTGTCTAAATTTACTTTCAGACTTGAATACTTGTCTGGACAATCAACAACATGAAATATGCATGTTATGCTGAAGAGGATGGGTAATGCAGACACCCTGGTAAGTCCAGTTATGGTAATGATATCTGGAAAGGCTTATCTGCAATACATTGCAAGTCCATATTTTCTTGCATTCACATTTTGTTTGGTTGTTGTTTTTTATTTTTCCAAAAAAGAGTAACATGCTCTCCACATGCTTCATGCACACTCTATTCGCTACATGGGGATACGAGGAGCACCCATGGAATTAACGTCACCGTCATCAGTGACTGTTGTTACAAGCTATGGATGCGAGGCTGAACAATTGGCAAGTGTGCGCCCCCACCCCGGTCATCACACACTGCAAGGCATTGCACAGGGAGAAGAATCATGAATAATTCATGAACATCTACCGTCCTTTAGCAACTTACATAAACGTGTGGCCAGCAGGCAGTGTACTCTACATTGTGTGTTTGGACAATTGCACGAACGAGCACAATAAGATCTCTACTTAGGCATAAAGGAGAAAATAGACTGAAAAGAAAAGAAGATGTGACTGTACAAGATGATTAACATCTGTAGACACACAAACAAACAAACACACAAACAAAAACCCAATTGAGTGGCAAGAGAGAGAGAGAGAGAGGGAGGTAGGAGAAAGAGTGAAACAAAAAGGCATTGAGAGTAAATATATACAGAAAGAGGCACACACACGAGAAGGGGTGTCAGAAATGAGCAACTAAGTAGTAAAAGAAAAACAACAAAAAGTAATAAAAGAATGAAAATGGAAAAAAAACAATCTGCCATTTACAGCGCTCCAATCTCAAAAACACACCACAATTGAAAGCCCACAAGTGCTTAAGCAAAATCCATAAATTTGGACAAGCATTGGTGTACAAGACATCTATAGGGACCATCCCCAACCCCAACCCCTCCCCTCCAAAAAGATAAGAGAGAAAAAATAAGGAAAATAAATTACGGAAACTAAGAAGGGGTGGTGTCACGAGAATTTCTCGAGCTCAAAGATGCGCTTGATCGCCTCGAGGACGTCGTTGACCTCGATGGTGGGGCGGCACAAGTCCTCGTTGAACTTAAAGTCCCTGTGACCGTGATCGAGCGCCACCTCCGACTCCCGCTCGATCTGCTCCACGTTCACAGCCTTGGAGTGGACGCCGGTGCAGACCAGCACCGACTCGATGCTCTCGGCCCCCTCTTCAGCAATGATGTCGTTCCAGTCCGAGTTGAGGTCCACCGCAGCCGCCTCCTCGTCACCCTGGTGCTGGACGGTGCCGCAGAGGGACGGCCGGTACTTGTCTCCGGGGTCCGTGGTGGAGCTGCCCAGGCTTACACTCTTCTTGACCCTGCTCATATTCATGTAGGTGAGGTAGTGGTTGTACAGGTTAGCACCGTAGATGTCCGTCATGGGGTTATCCCTGCAAGGAAAAACACAGAAGGTAGTCCAGATTATGGTAAAACGCCACGTCACTACAGGTGTGTGTCTGTTTGTTTGTTTGCTTTGTGTTTTATTCATTTAAAAAAACATCAAACATTTCTGCATGACTAAAACTCCACTCCATATTTAATGGAATTGACTCACACAAACCGAACAGCAACATGTTCAATAAAACTGGACAGAAATTAATACATAGAATGTGTAAGTTATTTTCGCCATGTCAGGAATAATTGGTGACAAATACATAAGTAAATCTGTTGAGATGAGGATGTCATGCCCTAAGAAGTCTCCCACTAGCTTGCATACAACTCTTCACTTCATATCTGTCCTTCTGAAATAAATTCCAGAAAAAAAAAAAAGAAACTATATCGTCTGAAGTAAATCATCTTAAAGTCATAATGATTTGGAAGTAATACTTTTTTTTCTTTTTTTTTTTTACAAAGGGAATAACATTTTCTTATTCATGAACTGACCAACGTTTTCGTGTACACAACATTGGAAGAGTCATGAGGCAATGACATACCACACTAAGCTCACCTTAGTCGCATATGTATGACTGTGCCCAAGCTCACTGTTTTGTGACATGTTGTGAAACTTTTAAAATTTCACAACTTGTCTGATATTAATCAAATTTTCACAGTAACATTTTTTTTTACTGCTCTGGTTTTAATTAAATTTCTCCATTTTTTCTTTTTTTTTTTCAAAGTCAATTTTGAAACTGGAGAGGAGTGTCCCTTTCATTTGGCAACTCCATAAAGCAGTCAGAACATCCCTGAAAGCCGTTCAAAATTCATCCAGGTACGTTGCAGATTGATCCTATCAATTCCCCTGCAGACGAGACAATAATGCACCACCACAGCTGTTCCTCAAGGCCCAACAAATATTATTCTTGCACATTTGCCAAGTACCTATCTGGAAAACAAGGTCAGTTTGAATAGTGTGGGTAGGACACTTCCAGGTATCATTGACAAAAGCGTTCTTTCATTAAATTTTCTCATATAACATGACAGGACTGTTGCAAGGCAATTGCCTCTCCATTGCCTCTTCTAATTTGGCAAATATGTGATTGCAACTTATTGCACTGCTTGAATATTTCTCTTTTTTAGTCTAATTCAACCGAGAGTTCTTCCTGTTCTACTAGCTTGACTTCACTCTTCTTATCATATCAATTTGAACATAAGAGTTTGCCATTAAATATTCCTGAGCACTCGCTCTTCAATCTTAGGGACCAGTGCTATGAGGAGGAAATTGAATGGTCACTCATTCATTTCTTTAAGCCTTTACATGTCCAAGCACTTAGTCTAACTGGCTAATTTTTTCCAATTTGGTGGAGAAAGCACTCTAGTATGAGTCAAGTGGCAAACAACACACACTCGGGGTCAAACAACCATGATTTCATGACTGCTGTACTGCTGCCCTCACCCGATGGCGTAGAGCGTCCTAACCGGCCGCTGGATACCCATGGTCCGGGCCTGCTGCTTGAGGACGTGCTCGGCGTAGTGGTAGGTGATCTGACTCGGCTTGCCTGTTAGTACTGTGTAGCGCAGGTCCTGGCCTGTGATTTTCTGCATTTGTGGGAAAGGCAGATGGTAAGAAGCTATGGTAAGTTAAGGATCATCTTCCTGCACGAGATCTTCCCACAGGTGATCTCCCACTGAAAGCACAAGAGTTGGAGTGCCTGCCCTATACACATAGAAATTATGGTATGTTGGAAAAGTTGAAAGATGAGGTAACCAATTTCTCATCCTTGATATGGTAATTTTAATCACTTACATCCTCTGGTCACTTTACCACCAAACAAGAGCTATCAATAAATATAAACAAAGAAACAAAAAGATCACACATACATATAAAAACACAAACACACACACACAATCTACTTCTGCGACAAAGATATCATGGTGAACTAGAGAAGCACTCGGAGAGCGCAGACCTCCACCAAGAAGTTCATTTCAACCATACACATATGCTGGAAATTGGCTAATATCCTGATACAGAAGCCTTTTGTCTACGTAATCAGCTTCCTGCTATGCGGCGCTTTGCCACAGCGCGCATGCAAACCTCAAATACACGCAGCTTGAACTCCCAAGTTCATTGACCCTAATCTATAAAAAGATCAAAAGTTCTTCAACAATTTATAAAAATTCCCGGATCACTACCAAAATTTAATCATCTGTTGCTTGTGTCATTATCAATTTTTTCCTGTTAGTTTCATTAAAATCCATTCACAACTTTTTGAGTTATTCAGCACACAGACAAACCAACGCCGATGAAAACATAACCTCCTTCCTTGGCATAGGTAATGAATGGGGATAGCATAATCGTTAATGTATAATCCAGTGGGGACCTAAACTCCTCTGACAGCTGCACATTGGGGTAGAGGTGAATAGGACATAGCTACTACACTGACATTACGGATCTTATATCACACTCAAAGTCACATCAAATGACCTTTACTGCATAAAGGAGGTCAATCGTCTTGTTTAAAAAGAGGGGGTGTTACAGGGGAGGCAACCTCACATGTTTACTTAGGAGCAAAGTCTACAGGGCTACACTGATGTATCAACAGTACCTTCAAAGAACAAACAAACACACACACACACACACACACACACACACACACACACACAAACAAACACACACACACACATGCCAATATTATGTACACAGTTCAACACTAAATTTTTGTCTATGATGGCCCACTTGGGCCACTGAAATCTTTGAATTTGAAATTTCAGTGGCCCAATTAATTGGAAATACAAAAATGAACTTTGAATTGCATCTGCCTGAACGGGCCACCAAAAGATAACAGTTTTGAAAATTTGGTGGCCCGACATCAATTTTTAGTGGCCCCGGGCAATAATGTCGTACATTGTTCTTGTCTGGAGTAGGCGTGACCTACAATGTACAGGGTATGATGTGCCTAGTTGGTACTGTTGAAGGTAGGCTATGACAGGTCATTAACCCGTTGAAGCCTAGTCCCAAGTATACTTGGGCAGGTTGTCTATGGGATATTCGTGTTGTAGCAAAATCAGCTTGTCCTCAGTGGGTTAATGGACAACTTGCAGATACAGAATAATACAGAATAACATTTACAAGTGTAGATGTGCACATACCTTGTAAAGTGCTTCCAGACACAACAAGAAGGATCCATGGCCCAACCTGAAAGCAGAGATTGAGACAGTCATCAATATTTGTTCATGGTTGCATAATGAACCTCAATGTCCTTCACTACTCATTCCATGACTAAAAAAAGAAAAACACTGACAAAATTTAACCCAGGCATGGGCTGTAAATGTGAAAAAGTTTATTTTTCACACTGCAGCAATTTCAATGAACTTATCATTGATTTCAGGGTTGAGAATACTTTTGCATGTATACCTGATGGTCTCAAAAAAAAAAAAAAAAAAAAAACCAAGCATAGGCTCAAAATTGCTAAAATATTTCCCATTTACAGCATTCCAACAAAAAAGGACAGAAACAAAATAAAACACATATCTTTGGCTGCTTGCTGACTATTAACTGAAGATGACTTTAAAAAAAAGAAAGGAAAAAATCCTGTGCGGAAGCTATGCAATAGTAGAAATTCATACAAAGAGTGAAGAATCAGGATAAACGCAATTACAAGGAGCACAGTGCATTAACCCGTTGTCCCCCCCCCCCCCTCGACAAGTGTATATCACATGAAATTGACAGAAGCAACAAGGTGGTACTTGTAGAGGGAATATATATAAAAAAGAGCAGAAGTACAGTTGTGTGTACATCAATGCTAAACTGACTGGTCCTTTAATAGCCGTATTTTAAGCTCCACAATATCTTCTGCATTTCGATAAATGAATAAGTAAAGGAACAAATGTATAAATAGATATATACTTAAAATAAATATGCATGCATTCATGCATACGAAATGCATTCATAAATGCATGCATATACAGAGCATACACTAACAACTATCAAATAAATGAAAAATACTTAAATAGACAAACATCTCCCACCAAACTTGAAATGTATATGCTTTCATTGAGGCGTGTCCGACATGGGTGAAATGTTCTTGACACCGACAATATTTACACTAGCTGCATATAAAAAACATCTCCAATTTTGACATATTTGATAGGATGGTTACAATGCTACCAGCTTCATGGAATCCATTTGTCGGCAGGATAGCAAACAAAAAAGATTAAATACTGTTGGGACTCCTTTGTCATAATAGGGTGTGTCTGCTCTGCCATGACAGAAACGGCATGGTTGACTGACCACTGTCTCTTCCTATCTCTTTAGAATCTATGGTTCTATTTAACAAAACAATTTAGATGTATTCTATTGGTGCTGTCAAAAGGCTGGATTCCCGCCTCCACCCATTGATTCAATGCTTAAATACCTGGAATTTAGTACAGGAAGAAACAGACAAATAAGCAAACATAAGGCTATCAAAGATGTACTAGTCATATGTATGTGTTGCAGAGTCATGATTCAATGGTCAACCTGGCTATTCCAAGTTGTCCATACACTGCAATGTTAACTGGTATCTCTGTAGCATTCCAATGGGCACAACTGCCATCATTTTGGAAATGATACTGCATGAATATGTAAATGAGTGAAAAATCAAATGTACAAAACAAGGAAGAGGTCGTAACCTTGGCAAGTGAGCCTCAGCCATCCAAAGCAGGTCCATGTTACAGCCGAGGATTGGAATGTGGGGGCGAGGTACGGCCATAGGCTTTTTCTCCAGCTGACCATCGGTCATCAGGACGTCCAGAATGAGCTGCAGGTTGGTCTCCCACCTGACTGGCTCGCCAAACAGCACCACTGCCTCGATCCGTGGTAGCAGCTTCTCTGCCGACAGCTGGAAGGGTTGGTAAAAGTGTCAACAATTTATAACACTGGTGAAAGGAAACAGTAATTAGCACTACTGAAAATGGATAGGGTATAGGCCAGTTTGTAATTCTGCTTTGCATACATGTGTATGAGCAGAAATAGGTCAATTTGTACCAACTGCCATGTGGATTGTAACTTCACTTCTATAAGTATCTGTGGTATAATGATTGTATATATAATCCTTATAAATCATACTTGCCAGACGATCCATCCAACAGTTGGTATTTGACAATATATCAGTACAAAAAGTTTATTTATACATTCAATGCAAAACAATGAATTATATGCTTCCCCACATGTTAACTGGCAGACCAATCTTGTCACCTGCTCTGCGCAAGTTAATTCTTTGACTGAACTCAAAGCCCATAAATTCTTATATTGCACGTCAAGCAAGCTTATAAATGCACACTGTCGCTTTGAAAGTGAGTAAAGTGCCTAACCAACTGAGAAAAAAGAAAGACTGTCATTTGTACCTATGTGCACATGAGCTAATTACGAACTCGCTTATTCAAGTCAACTGCCTGCACAATGGCTCTTATATACGTACATGTACTATGTACATTATCTGATATTTAATACATGAGAAGACACTTTTAGATGATAGTCAATAACAACCATAGGTGTGATCTACCACTTGGAAAGAACACACCTCGACGAAATCCATTTCTTGTGTTAGAAAGTTTAATACCATGGAGGAGAAAAAGATATTCAAGAAGATTACGAAGACACAGGGAAAGGAGAAGAGGAAGAACAAGTAGGAGGAGGAGGAGGAGGAAGAGGAGGGGAAGAAGGAAGGAGGAAACATTTTACAAATTTACATAACTGAGGAGGCAACTTACACTAGATGATGGTCTCCTGCGCTTGTGGCTGACGCAGTCAAGGTGGGGGTAAAGGTCCCGCACCTCCTCTATTGTTGTCACCTTTGTAAAGCCAAGCCTGTTAATGGGGTGGGGGAAATCCCTTAGGTTAAGGAAGCAGACCCAAATGGCCAATATTCCGCATGCACTTTGTGTAGTTTCATCATATATCAATATTCATAGATGGGTGCATTCTCTTGTTACACAGCAGCATGATAACATCACGTCAGAAGAAAAATGGGAAAAGAAATTGCCAGGGAAGGCTAGAGGTGGAGGGAAGACATATTGCATTTTAGTGCCTCACAATTTTAGGAGGAAGGATCACACACATGAAGAGAAACCCATGAAAACTTAACAAGGGCAACATCATATCTTTCACTAGCTAGCCCTGATTTTTGTCATTTTTGCCCATTTGTTTTCTCTATTCTTCATAGAAATTTTGCAGGGAAAACAATAAGAGAAGTCTTGAACAAGAGCAAATCATGAGCTTGTTGAGTATCATGAACTGACACAGGTAAATTGTACATGGTCTGTGACATAGCTGCCTCAACCTACTAAGAGAATTGAAGTTGAATGTTCAGCTGGGAGCACAATCCTGGGGTCATTGCATCATGACATATATACTTTGCAAACTTGGACTTGTAAGACAGATTTTGCAACCACGAACCAACCATAGTGAAGGAATGAGAAATAGTTATCACCCCCTTTCAGAGGAAGATCTTGGGATTTCCCACCCTAGAGCCAACATCCAGTGTGTTTGTGTTACTGGAGGCACTACTTTTGCAAAGTTGTTAATTTTACAAACATCAATTGACTTGCAAAATTCATGAAAATAAATTCAGCATCACACATAATGTACATATATACGATTTATGCCACGTACGTATGCAGCATTTTACATGTTAATGATATAGATGTGGCAATTATGGCATCATTGGCAAATTTCATGAGTGGTTTCTGAGACAGTAACCCTCATTATTACTTAAGCACACAGTTCTCCCCCCCCCCCCCCCCCCCAAAAAAAAAAAAAAAAGTTCTTGGCAAGAGTTTTTGATATCGCTACACAAATGATGTCATTACAATATTGTCATAATTACTGCTTATATACATGTATTTCTTATATAATTGGCAGCATTTGTTTCTCTTTCTCTATATAAACAGCATATATGACATGAACTCCCCGATTAAGCCAAGTGAAGTAGAAGTGACAAATTATGCCTTTAATGACAACCTTTGATTGGCCAGCCAGACTGCAAAAGTGGGGATTATATGTGAGGGGCTGCGCCAGCAAGGCATGTCAGTTATAACAGGTGATATCCTGTGCCCCTGAATCAATGAGGGCACCAGCACAACTTACAATAAAGAAATAAAATCTTTCTTATCATTCTCTCCTTCTTTCTCTACCTACTTTTTTGTTCTTTGTAGATCCCCTCCCCCCCCCCCCCTCACCTAATTCCCCAACCCCAAGGATTTGACAGGGTGGGTTATTATGGCAAGGAAAAAAGCAACTTTAACCTTTAGTCAGAAACTGATGTTCATGAGAAAAGAGGTGTGATGTCAGAAGCAAAATGTTGTAGGAACACGTTTTCAAAGAATTCTACAACATGCCATTCCTTGAGAAAAGTACCAATATCCTCTACTCACTCACTGGTAAAAATAATGATTATAGTTTAAGGGAAAATATCATTTCTCTAGAATTCTGAAGGAGATAAGTCAATGCACTGCTCTTTCATTATGCCCGAAAAAATGGAATATTCTCTCTACATTCTCTTTTTGTCCTACTACTAGGGCATCTCAAAATCTCAAAGTCTTTTTGTCCAGGAGTGATGACAAATGGATTTAACAAAGACTTCAGGAACTTTCAATACAATTGAACGTGCTGTTTGATTTTTTCCCTAAAATGCACTAATGCCTTCTACTAATATTTCGGCATTCATTGAATCTATATGAAATTAATTTTTCTTTTTAAAAATGGAATTGGGACAAAGCAGGATTTGAAGAAACATTGTTCTTGTACTTTCTATATTCTCTTCATATTGTCTTTGGGGCATCTCAAAATGTCAGTCTTTTTATCAAGTGATGACGCTACATGGATTTAACAAAAACTTCATGAATGTTCAATGTAATTGAACATGCTGTTTGATTTTTCCCTAAAATGCACTGATGCCTTCTACTAATATTTCCGCATTCCTTGAATCTATACCCTGGAATGAATTTTTCTTTAAATTGGATTGGGGCAAAGTAGAATTTGAAGAAACATTGTTCTTGTACTTTCTATTTTCTCTTCATATTGTCTTACTATTGGGGCATCTCAAAATGTGAGTCTTTTTTATCCAGCGATGATGATACATGGATTTAACAAAAGCTATGATTACAATTGAGCATACTGTTTGATTTTTAATGACAGTGTAACAACACTGCTTCCAACTGAAACATCTCACAAAGCATTTGACAGAACTGGTAATGGTTGACATACTACATGTATAAACAGAACCATTGTATTTGCTTTTTTTATGTCAGGGTATCCATTGGGAGTATGGAAAAAAAGGGGGTGAATACTTTCCATCCTTAATGTTCATATTCTTATTTCACTTTCTAATCTAGTCTTTGTTTTGTTTGAATCACAGATTGTAGTAGAAGAGGTCATTCAAATTGAATGTTGCACAAATGAAGTACACAATACATCATACACTTGTACTGTAAAAACTTAAAGGCCATGGCCGTTCAAACAAATACACACACACACACATACACACCTCAATAATCTAATAATAATAATTTAATAATAATAGCACCACAACAGCACCTCTTGTGCACTGGAACACTGAGTGTTCACCAGAGCTTGCATATTAAATGATTTCATTCTCCAATAACATGTACTAAAAACAATTAGCGGCAATACAAAGAAAAAATTTTCCAAGTAAACAGTGCGCCATCTTTTCTAATGAGTTTGCTTGAATCTTATGACTTTGTTATAAAATTACACTAATCCCATTTATCTAATGGAGCCATTTGCTTGGTCTTGCCAAGTGACACCATCACAATGTTTGCTATGTACATGTAATACCACCAAAACTACCCACTTCGCAGTCAAAGTGCTGGCAGATTTGCATAAATTTCATACGTTTGTGATGTATCCACATTCTAACAATCAATGATTTCTACAAAATGTAGCCAATACATTTTCCAACTGCATCATTTACAGACAGATGTACTAGCTGACTGTATTCTAGTTCCTAATCAACAAAATGTATAGAATGAGGAAATATGCATAAGGTCCACCACTTAAAAAAAAAAAAAAATGAAAATAATAAAACTCTCATGGGGTCCTGCTAGCCACAAGATGCAAAACTCTTGACCTTTTCAAACATCAGTCCTGACAACGTGGATCAGTTTGCAGCCTTTCTACATGACATGGCCTTCAACCATGTTCTCGTCATTCTGGCACTTTGGATTTGGGTAATAAAGCTACATGTATGTATTTGCCTGTCTGCTGCTTTGTTCAGACAGGAAGTCTGAAGTTTGGTGTTGCATTGTGGGAGAGCCCAGCTGACAGTGACGCTGTAGAGTCATGACAGTTCAGTAATGATTTTTTGATACATGAGAGTCAAGTGACATGGCCATCACATATAACCACCACATCCTGTGTTGCACACCCATGAAAATGTCTATAATGTGTCAGCATCTCCAAATGTAATTCTGAAGGTGAGAATCATAATTATGAAAGTGCTTCGGCATATGCCTTTAATGAGTAGCTGTTATAGTGTATGTGTCATTAATTATGCAAGATTGAAAGCTTATGCTTTGAGATTGATTCATTTTCTTGAAATCATATCACACACACCTGAAAAGACGTCCATATTTTACACTGTACAAGCTTGTATGTTTCATACGTTGCATCAATGATGAATGCGCAAGGTCTCCTTGCATTCATGTTTAATTGTAAAAGCGTTATACAGGTAAAGTACATGCACTGCTTGTGATTGGTTAGGCTACATCACATGATCGTGTGAAAATTTCGGCATAGGGCATGGTTGTGCCCTTTACTGTTGATTTTGGCATGAGGGAATCCCCTGTTAATAAATAGTACATGAGTCATTTGTTTATAATTGCTATTGTTTGGGAATCAGCAAGAAAACTTCTTTAATGCTATCAATTACAGAGAGAACAAAGTTGTATGGTTTTATCAACAGGAAGAAGCTTTTGCATCTTAGATCTAAATGAAATCAGTAGAAGATCTAGTATGGCCTACACCTACGGTAAATGCATCTAGTAGATCAAGGGGTCTATCAAATATTTGCTGCATTTTGCTGTTCTATTTCTGCACCAGTACAAGTACTGAACTATAGAACTCGGAATACTAAATTGTCCCTCATGCACTTCTATTTTACCTCAGTGTGTGGCCTCATTGAAACACAGTAGCACTCGTATAGTTGTCGCTTTATAATCACATACAGTGCATAACAGAGCATGCACGGATTGCATAATATTGCACAGATTTGCCATTTCACTCTAATATCACAAGAATGTTTCAAAGTGACAGGAAACAGCAAGGATACATGTTTGCGATTTCCACCACAGGTCCCTGGCCAGAAACCAAAACGTGCTTCTCGTGGAACTGCGGTAAAATTCTCAGGGGACTGTGTGACATCACCACCTGGTCTGGCACAATCTGAAAGTGAAAGGAAGATAAGAGAGCAAGCGGTCAACAGATATGATGTCATCAATGGTTATAACTGGTCAACTTACGATATAGGCAATTTTGTCTCAAGTGACGAGATCAACATCACAGTTTAGATCTTAGGGAGTGGGGAATGACAACATGGTAGTGAATTCACAGTCTGATACTGCAAATGCACACATTTTTGCAGTGCATTGCCGGTAATCTTTGCATATTTCGCACTTCTTCTGGCTACAATTGCACAAATCCTAAAACCTGCAATAATATCTTCACAATTTTCTCTGCACATTTTTAATGGGTTGACAATTGTGCATAGTAAATTCAAGAACCCACGAATGTTTTTCAGCAGCTCAGCGTGAAAAAATGAATAATGCAAAAATATTGATGTTTACGGGAGGCATACATCGTAATATGGACAGAGTTACAGCGTATTTACATACATTTTCCTCAGACACTTGAAAGGGTTCCTTGAGTATGCTAACAGACAATTTTTTTTTTTCAAATACACAAAGTGTTACAGTTGTATGCTGTACTCTGTGTAAGGGCCATCTATACGTACATCAAATGATTTTGTGTGAAGGAATGTTACATGTCTAATTAATAAATTGTAACATGAGCACACAGAATTACAGTGTTAAACCTATAGCAATGATATTACAATACATTATCAGGTTGTCGATATCATTAACAAGGAAAAGTAGAAATTACGCGGTGCGTAATATATGTCCCCGCCGGAAGTAGCATTTTGTAGCAAAATGTGCAATATAGGTAAAAAATCAAGGTCAAAGGTCAAAGAAGTCAAAGGTCATAATTCTGTGTAAAAGTTTTGAAGCCCTCACCTAGTGCCATCACATAAAGCAAACGGAATCGAAATCGGGTTAGAAATGGCGAAGGAGTAGCATTTTATAGCCAATGTACAATACAGGTCAAAAATCAAGGTCAAAGGTCAAAGAAGGCAAAGGTCAAAATTCTGTGTAAAGTTTTGAAGCCCTCACCTAGTGCCATCACATAAAGCAAACGGAATCGAAATCGGGTTAGAAATGGCGAAGGAGTAGCATTTTGTAGCCAATGTACAATACAGGTCAAAAATCAAGGTCAAAGGTCAAAGAAGGCAAAGGTCAAAATTCTGAGTAGAAGTTTTGAAGCCCTCACCTAGTGCCATCACATAAAGCAAACGGAATCGAAATCGGGTTAGAAATGGCGAAGGAGTAGCATTTTGTAGCAAAATGTACAATATAGGTCAAAAATCAAGGTCAAAGGTCAAAGAAGGCAAAGGTCAAAATTCTGTGTAGAAGTTTTGAAGCCCTCACCTAGTGCCATCACATAAAGCAAACGGAATCGAAATCGGGTTAGAAATGGCGAAGGAGTAGCATTTTGTAGCAAAATGTACAATATAGGTCAAAAATCAAGGTCAAAGGTCAAAGAAGGCAAAGGTCAAAATTCTGTGTAGAAGTTTTGAAGCCCTCATCTAGTGCCATCACATAAAGCAAACGGAATCGAAATCGGGTTAGAAATGGCGAAGGAGTAGCATTTTGTAGCAAAATGTACAATATAGGTCAAAAATCAAGGTCAACGGTCAAAGAAGTCAAAGGTCAAAATTCTGTGTAGAAGTTTTGAAGCCCTCACCTAGTGCCATCACAGGCCTCGAATTAACCGACGGCCACCGACGGCCATGGCCGTCGGTGCCCCTCTCGTTGGCCGCAATGCCTTTTGTTTTTTTATCAAAGTTACGGCCAAAAAAAAATGTGCCCTTTTTCTTGGGGCCGTGGTGCCCTTTTAGAATGAAAGTTATTATTTATGACGTATGATATGCCCTTTCTCAAAGTCTCTTTAATAAGCTTGAACAACTTTCCTGATCTCAAATATCATACCTTCAGTTCACTTGCGTCCCGATATATCTGATTCAAACTCAAAGTATCTTTCCGAGATACGAGACGACGTGTACCTACATGTACGCCCGACCGGCTTTTACCATCCCGACTGCCTCCGCAGCGCAGCGGCCGCGATTATGTACTAGCTAGGCAGCGCATATTCAGATAGAGTAGTGAAGAGTGAACTCCAAGTTCACCAAGAAAAAAAGAAAAATCCCACGATGCCAAGGTGTGCCAGACTGGGGAATGGGGAGGGGTGGAGAGAGAGAGAGACCAATCAACAGAAGAAACCGCGCGTACTGGCGCATTCTTGGAGGTCATGAACTGTCTGTCACAGACTAATCATAGCAATCTACACGCGCACGCAAATTCCTTTGCCTTGTGGTTTTGCCAGCCAGC